>NC_068288.1:42229498-42566373 GCF_025860055.1 Xyrauchen texanus
TATCCATAAAAAAACATTTAAAACCAATATATTTTCCACACATGTGCACATTTACCAGTCAGGTTCTGAACTGAAATTACAACGATGTTACAATGTTCATCTTGCTTTAAAACCCATCATTTTGCAAGTGATAGAGGTCAAATGATAGTAGATTTTGCAGACTGCAGTAGCTGAGGTAATGGAAAAGGCAGATAACCGATAATTGGATAATCTTTTTTTTTAACGATTTATAGCATGCCAAATATTGTTTTGTCTTTCCTTACTATGATGGGCACAAACAGGGAGGAAACAAGAGTCCAAAGTCCATCCATCCATAAACACCAATCTGCCACAACATCAAATCATTTGTTTTTGACCCAATTCTGAGTAAATTCTAGATACTGTTGTGTGTGAAAATCCCAGGAGATCATCAGTTACAGAAATATTCAAACCAGCCCATCTGGCACCAACAATCATGCCATGGTTCAAATCACTGAGATCACATTTTTCCCCCATTCTGATGGTTGATGTGAACATTAACTGAAGCTTCTGACCCGCATCTGCATGATTTTATGCACAGAAGCATCAAGATTGTCTGATTAGATAATCGCATGGATGATTGTAGGTGCCAGATGGGCTGGTTTGAGCATTTCTGTAACTGCATTTCCCTCAAGAAGCCACAGATATACTGTAGATCAAAGACATTTTAAATGTAAAATACTCCAGCACGGGCAGAAGCATGAAAAAAAAACACACAAAAAAAAACAACTATAGGCAACTATCAGCATTCATTTTTGCAGATAATGGACCAAAAAAAACAACAACTATATGCACCAATTAATCTGTAAAACTGATATATCTTTTGACTCTAGATTAAATTACCTGCGTTTACCTGAGTTTAGAAGAGCGCAGTATCCTTGTCAGGGAAACACAGTTGCCCTCCATCACTCCACGACCTACAGTGGGTATGGAGCTCTTCCTGCAGGCAGCATACAGAGAACACGCCAGCCAGTGAACAACATCACCCTGAAACAATCACAGATAAGACACAAAGACTACTGAGATGCTTACAATAACGCTGGAGGGTGAATTCAACTTTGAATGAAATATAAACTAAAGTTTTGAATGGTTTTACTGTAAATCAAGGCTCAGTTGTTCGAATCAAAACCAGAATGCCTCTTTTAAGTTAATAATATGCAACAAAGCAGTAAAGCCTTGAACATACTAGTAGACCTAGAAGGGGTTTTCCTGTTAAATTATTTTTTGTATGACAATATTCACTGTAAAATTCCAATCACACTAGTTCTGGATGTTAATAAGCTCACCTACCGTAAATTACTCATTGTAATGAGTATCAATATCATTGTAATGTCCAAAAAACATGGTACCAACATGTCAGTACTTTGTGACTGGCTTTCACAAGATTTACCAAGTCTAGTACTGGAGATCTTTAACTACGTCTACATAAAACACTTATCACACGCATTACCATGGTAGCGGTACAGTAATGGTATCATACTGTATTTTGCTATCATATTCAAATACTACCTCAAGGTACTCAAAGAATACCATAGTATTACCATGAAAAATTATCAAAATACAATAGCATCTATCATGGAACAGGTCAAACAAGTGCTGTTTGATTACCATAATCATGAGTCAGGGTATTTAAAACCCCAATTCCAGAATTCAGGACTGCAGGCTGGTCAATCTAGCACCCACACTTTCTACTTATGCAGGCAGTATATGGTTTGGAGTTGTCTTGCTGGAACATGCCAGGACATCCCTGGAAAAGACAGCGCCTGGAAGGCAGTATATGTAGTTCCAAAATGTTTACATATCTTTCTGCATTAATGGTGCCCTCATAGATGTGCAAGTTACCAATGCCATGGACACACCCCCAAGTCACATACCATGCCAGACACTGTAGCTCTTGGACCTGACACGAAGGACCTTTTCCTCTCTGGCTCGGAGAAGACAAAGTTTTTCCAAAAACTATTTGAAATATGGACTCATTGGACAACAAAACAAGATTACACTGTACTTCCCATCTCAGATGAGACCATGCCAAGAGTCCTTATGGACAGTGTTGACATATTGGTTCTACTTTGCATAGTAAAACATTAACTTTCATCTGTGGATGCAGCGATAAATGACGTTAATTGACAAAGGTTTACCGAAGTATTCCCGAGCCCAAGTCATGACATCCATTACAGATATATGAACATGAAAACAGTGCCGTCTGAAGGACTGGCGATCATGCACATTCAGAAGTGTTTTTCCAGCAGGACAATGCCAAACCACATATTGCCCAGTTTACAAGTGCATAGCTGCAGGAGCAGAGAGTGTGGGTGCTAGATTGGCCTGCAGTCCTGACTTGCCTCCAATTGAGAATGTGTTGCACATTATAAATATAAATAGCAAAATATAGCAAGGAAGGTCCCATAGCTGAAGACATGAAAAAGGAAATCCTGTTTGCTAAACTTAAACTTGTGTCTTTAGTAGGGCTGCCCCTAATAGTCGATCAAACGTTAGTCGATGAGAGGAGTCTTGGTCGACCAAGTTTTGATTGGTCGCAGAAAAAAAAAAAACTACACAGGAAACCGACGAACAACTGTATTACCGCTTGCTGGACGCTAGGTAGTACTATGGGATAATTTTCTTTAAGCAGGGTTAGGGTTTAAGCCTACACAAAGCAAGACATCTTGATTTCAAACTTTGAACTTTATTTTTTATTTTAACTAAAATTAAAAAGAACCTGGAAACAACTTAAGTGCAATTAAAATGTGTGTTGATCAACTTTTTGAAAGATGGCTTTACAATAATTGTGGAAGGCAACATCTCTTAGGCAAAGAACTTAATTAATCTGTGCACCGGTCGGGTATTTCGTTGTCTGGGAAAATCCATGGTGTGAATAAATTTGTTTTGTTCCCTCCTTCACGATTATATTATGTATATTTTCCAATATACAATTACATCGGCAACCCCCAGGCTGAGGGATCGGTGAATGTTCTTGCTTTAGTGATTTTGCATTGAAAATTGTATTAATTTATACAATTTAAAAAAATCAAATACATTTCTAAATTCAAGTTGCACTCCAAACGAAAGAAAAAAGCTATTAAATTAATGAAGTGATCAAAAAATAATATATTAAGTAACCACCTTCCCATTTATGATCAGGCAAGTCCAAACATGCAGGAGGAATATAACTTACTCAAATGAAGACATAAAAACAATTATAATGATGATAATAATCACTGAAATATAAATCATGGATCGAGGTGAGTGTTTTTGTACGATTTTATGTTTAAATCATAGATGTATAGGCTAAAGAGTTGTCACAATTAACTGCTCTGTGGAAATAACGTGAACTGAACTCAAAGGACCTACTGAGCTGAGATTCCTGAGGTCATTTGCATCACTTATAGACGATATTGTTCTTGCAAAAAAAAAAACTCAAAATACAAAAATAAAAGTAAACATACATGTTTTCCATGAGACTGCACACCTCCATAAAACAGCATGTCAGACATGCACACAGACGGCTATTCTGTCATCTGTTCTTAATAATATAATAAAATGTGCTTCTTCAAGCACATGTCTGATAATAATAATAGCTTAATAATAATTTAATACATGGTAAAATGAGCCAAATATCGTCTTGAGATCGTCAAAGGCATCAGCTATCGGCAATCACTCTGACCATCGTCGTTCCCAGAGATCATCGTCTGTCGGCACAACCCTACTGTGCATTTCTCTCTATAAATTAACTAAATGATAAGACATTCTCCTTGCTGGTTTTTCTGACACATTCAGAATCTGACACATTCAGAATGTGGCTTGCTTCATTCGTGCGCTTGTGAAATGTACATTTTAAAAGCTCATTATTATGGTTTAGTATAATGTAGAACAGTGTTAGCAATGTAACATAACATTCTTTCTCAGCCCTGGAACTCAAACCATTTTCTAATGCCCACAAAAATATATATATTTAAGCAATTCAATTAATATCATAAACATGTAACAACTAGTCGACTAATGGCTTAAACTAATGCATACTAGTCGACTAGCAAAACCTTTTGTCGGATGCAGCACTAGTCTTCAGTGCCCATATGCTTAAGTGTTATTAGAAGAAATGGTGATGTTACACAGCGGTAAACAATTGACTGCACACCAACTTTTTTGGAGCGTTCTGCAATTGTATGATTTGGAATAAAATATATATATATATAAAAAAATATATATATATATGTATTCACAAGGTAAATCGTCAAATAACGTGTTGTTGTGCTGGGGTTATAAGTGGTGTTTACTAAGGTACTTCAAAGAATACCATGGTGCATGTCCAAATATGGATATTAGCAAATTTTTTTAGAAATTGCTTTTAGGTACCTTATTCCTTTAAAGCTGGTGGCTCTACCAAACAGCATTGTATGCTTTTATCTAGAAGTCTACATGAAAACTCAACTTTCATGCTACTCATGCTGTCATGG
Source organism: Xyrauchen texanus (assembly GCF_025860055.1). Lineage (NCBI taxonomy): Eukaryota > Metazoa > Chordata > Actinopteri > Cypriniformes > Catostomidae > Xyrauchen > Xyrauchen texanus. Next base: position 42,233,971 of record NC_068288.1, read on the forward strand.
AAAAATGTTGGTATAGCCAATGTGTTATACAGCATTGTCCTTAATCCTTGTGCATCAATAAAGAAAAAAGTTACCCAAAGAGGTCCTTCGTGGACAAAATCGTCAGTGTAAAACAACTGCTATAATATATATATATATATATATATATATATATATATTAATATTATTTTCTACTTTCACTGATTTTTTAACTAACATCAGTCCTGATCATAACTACAAAATATTCATTCATTCATTTTCAGGATTTACCCCGTTAAATGCCAGTTTGTTTATATAATGCCAATGTTGTTGTTTTTTACACACACACAATTTTAGCTGCATCATTCATTCAATTGGCCTGAAGTGCACAATAATACAGCAAACAGAAAATAGGGGGAAAAGCACATATTTGCTCCATAGGCTAAACATGAGAAAATTGTGCCAAATGGTGGAAAATATATTTTTGAAGCCAGGTCTCTGGAATGAAAGCATAGAATTCATGATTTATTGACACTAGGATCAAATATTGCAGACGTTTTTGTCCTGAAAGTCCCGAGTGCAATTATTTTGTGGACTATTATGTGTATTATAGATGTATTTTAGGAAGTGAGGTTAAAGTATCAAAATTCCCCCAAAAACTTTTGTTATGCTACTGGGGATAACCAGAGTTTCACTAACTACTTTTGACGTTTTAGATTTTTAACTTATAACATCAATGATGAGACGAAACAAAGCAGGATATGTCACTTGTTCCTGTCACTTCGCTGCAGTTTAAAGGTAAAATGATTGAAATAAAAGTAAACCTCTAGTGTGTATGTGTTCCAGATGCAGTTGAAGTTCTGAAGCGCTTCTGTCGCAGTCTCTTCGTCCATATTCAACTCTTGACAAAGCGCTTCGAGGCTTCCGCGAATCGCGCCGTCGTCTGATTTAACGGACTCCGAGTCCGTTTCATCTCCTCGCATTGTTGAAATTCGTTAAAATCCGTTAATGTCCAATGAAAAAGTGTTTCGGTAAAACACGAAGTCAACACGGAACGCAGCAGACCTCCTGATGCTATCCCACAATGCCAAGACACACGAATGGCGCGAAAACGGACTATACTCGGCCAATCATGGGCGTGAGAGTCGTGACGTCATTTCAACAACAAAGACAGTGAGGCAGCATGGGTGATTTAAACTTCTTCAAAGATTGAGAGGCTGCTCACTGCAGAGCAAATGTGTAGAGCTTACGTTTCAATATGTAGAAATACCACATTGTATCTTTGTGGCATTAAATAAAGTATAAAAATCTTGCTTGATACAGCAAGTCATTATTTACAAAGAGTAACATGCGTCTTTTGTAAGGATTCTTTCCCCTGAGAATGTTTTACTCGTATTATTATTATTAACTGTAAACAATAAAACGCATGTATCCACGTGTTTCAGAAACCTGTCAAACATATATCAAAATGATAAATCGTTGTTAAAACACTCTTTGAATTGTCTAAAACAAGTTATCTTGAGTTCCTACTCCTTTTGACAACCCCCCTCCCATTCTGATGTTGCCAGTTGTTCATGTTTAAAAAAAAATTAATAAAATCTAACTTATGATTATATCACAGTGATTTTCTATGTGTCAGTTGTGAAGAGAATCAGAATGAGCTTTATTGCCAAGTATGCTTACACACACAAGAAATTTGTCATGGTGAAAGAAGCTTCCAGTGAATGCAACGTATATACATACATATAAACATATATATTTAAACATATATACATATAGTGACATAAAATAATAATAATAAAATAGGATATAACATTAAAAAAAGAGAACTATACAATAACGCAATAATTTTGTTATACAGTGATGTGCAGGGGATGTAATGTATTGAAGAAGAGGTAGGATATGTTAAAGAATATGAATGAAATATGGATAGAAGTAGGAATGGATGGATTGATTATTGCACATGGTTGTATTGGCCAAAGGAAAGTATTGGGGGCAGTTTTACCTGTTCATATGGTAAATGGCCTGAGGGAAAATACTGTTCCTGTGCTGGTGCTCAGTGCTCTGAGGCACTGGCCAGAGGGCAACAGTTTGAAAAATAAGTGTGCTGTGAATGGGGTCAAGAGTGATTTTACCAGCCCTTTTCGTCACTCTGGATGTGTACAGTTCCAGCAGGGTGGGTAGGGGAGCACCAATAATCCTCTCAGCAGTCTGAACTATCATTTGAAGTCTTCTGATGTCTGACTTGGTAGCTGAACCAGACAGTTACAGAAGTTCAAAGGACAGACTCAATGACTGCTGAGTAGAACTGTATCAGCAGTACCTATGGCAGGTTGAACTTCCTCAACTGAAGGAAGTACAACCGCTGCCGGGCCTTTTTCAATGAGTCAATGTGGGCCTCCCACTTAAGGTCTTGTGAGATGGTAGTGCCCAGGAACCTGAATGACTCAACTGCTGCCACAGTGCTGTTCAGAATGGTTAGCGGGTTAATGCTGGAGTGTTCCCCCTAAAGTCCACTATTATCTCCACTGTTTTAGACATGTTCAGCTCCAGGATGTTTTGACTGCACTAGATGGCCAGCTGTCCAACTGCCCTTCTGTATGCAGACTCATTGTCATCTTGGATGAGGCAGATGACTGAGGAAGAGGGGAGCAGAAACACAGAGAGAGAGAGAGAGAGAGAGAGAGAGAGAGAGAGAGAGAGAGAGAGAAGAACTTGCTTGCCGGCTCCCGGACATGCTCCTTCACCCTCTCACGGATGGAACTGCTCCTCCTCTTCTCTGCAGATGGTCGCGGTTCCTCCTGCTCTCGGTGGCTGGCAGCACTGTAACCATATAAGGACAGGCAAGGAGGAGGCAGGAACCGGCTGAACAGTAAACATAAACTTTTTCTTTATCCCCTTTTCTCATAATTTGGAATGCCCAATTCCCACTACTTAGTAGGTCCTCGTGGTGGCACAGTTATTCACCTCAATCTGGGTGGCGGAGGACAAGTCTCAGTTGCCTCCACTTCTGAGACGTAATTTTGCGCATCATATCACATGGCTCGTTATGCATGACACCATGGAGACTCCGCATGTGGAGGCTAATGCTACTCTCAGCGATCCACCCTTCCTAGCAACCAGGCCAATTTGGTTACTTAGGAGACCTGGCTGGAGTCACTCAGCACACCCTGGATTCGAACTCGTGACTCCAAGGGTGTTAGTCAGTGTCAATATTTGCTGAGCTACCCAAGCCCCAAAACATAAACTTTAATGGTAAACTTAAAACCAACATAAACAAATATGCAGCTCGGCCGCATGCGCCTCTCTCTCACTTAAATCAGCGTCTCCGGCCACCCATTTATCGCGCTCTCCAGCTGATCAGCTGATTCAGTGCTGGCCGTAATAGCTACGCCCTCCACCTCGTCAGACAGACATCAGAGCAATGGATCTGTAGTCAATATGTCCTGCGATCTTGGGTTTCTTAGGGACGAGGATGATTGTTGAGCATTTGAAGCAGCAGGGAACTTCACACTGCTCGTGATCTGTGTGAAGATGGGGGCCAGCTGGTCAGCACAGGAGTTTAGACAAGTGGGTGAAACACCATCTGGACCCTGAGCTTTTCTTATCTTCTGTTTCCAGATATCCCGGCACACAGCATCTTCACATATCTTAAGTGTATGTTGAGTAGCAGGAGAGGGGAGGAGGGTGGTGGCAGGATGTGTAAATGTGTGTGTGTTGTGAAGGTCGGAGCAGGTGTGTGACTGAGCTTTTCAAATCTACAGTAAAACAATTTCAGGTCGTTAGCTAGTTGTTGATTCCCTACAGTGCTGGAGGATGGTGTCTTGTAGTTGGTAAAGTCTTTCAGGCCTCTCCATGCTGATGCAGGATCATTAGCTGAAAACAATATTTTTCAGCTTTTCAGAATAGCTTCTTTTAGCCACTCTAATCTCCTCGTATTCCATATGTGTGTAAACATTTTATACATGCTATTTGTTACTCAAGGTGGCGCAGATGTTTCAGTGATTAACTTGATTTACATTTGACATTGCTATTTCATGATAAAGCAATGTGGAAGTAAACTATAGCAAGTGTAACACACGAATAGTATAATTTGGCTATTGTCATTTGGGTGTACTACTGAAATGATATAATCTGTGCTTCTATTTAGACGTGCCTTAGAAAATACATATGTGTAGCTCAATATGCATTTGACAGCCAGTTGTGTCTCATAAAATTTCAGTGTGGAATTAATCCTGTTCTATATTTGTTGCATCGTCTCTTTGATATATGGCTATACTATTTTGTAATAGTCTCAAAAATGTTTTGAAAATTTTTCACAATCTGGTTATTTTGTAGATCCATTTGTCATATATATATGTGCCGGCTTGCTACAGATCTGAAGTATTTAATAATGTTTGTTATGTAATAGAGAAACAACCATGCATTTAAGCATTAATATAATTTACACACACACAAATCGGTTTCTTGTAAATGAGCCAAAAAATACACTTCAGAGTTGACCATAATTTGATTATTTTTTTTGACTTACTATTTAATTTCCATGACTTTTCCAGGCCCGTATATCACAAAAATTCAAGGTTCTCATAGACAGCAGAAACCCTGCTTATTTAATATCCAAAAGGCAGCTTACATTCATGTCAATGTAAGACAAGCCCCAAATGCCTTTTAAGACTAAATTGGCATCTCATACAATAAATACATGTCGACAGACCCTGCTGGACTCAACCATGTTTACAATTTACAGAGTTTTAAACATTGGTGAGCCACTGATCAGTGGTATTTAACTTATGAAAATCAGCACAGAGATTGCATTGCTTCTTATTAGAAATGTATTAAAAAACATTTAAATTCACTACAGCACAATGTATATAGAAACATCAATAAACCAGAACTAAAAATCTGTTTGTCATACAATGAACTAATCCACATCAGATATGTTGACTTGAAAGTTGAAAGTCATCTTTTATTGCACAATAAAAGATCACATACGGTTGAATTATATGATTGGTCCACATCGGTGTACAGGAGCTATTTGAACAAAACAATAATCCCAAATAAAGAAAAAAGAGAGAAATAATATAAAAAAAAAACACCATATCTTTCAGCATTGCTGCATATTTCAAACCAAGAGTACAAGTTAATTTTTTGTCTTAAGTAGCGTAATCATCCCATATATGGTGCACTTGCTTCGATGGAACTAGGAGTACAGTACCCATTTTGATACCCTGGTTGTGAACACTGACCATTATTAAATGTATTCATTTAACGTTTTTCTACAAGTGCTTGAACAACGATTGCATTTCTACATGGTACATGATGCTCTAATGCGCCTTGTACTCTGACTTTAGTCCAGGTTTGATTCTATCTGGCCAAGCAGCTCTGTTATAAGAAACGCCTGCCTTGTGTACACTTAAGTATGGGAACTGCCTTAGATGTGACTGGGATTTATTAGCAGATCTTGGCATGCAAAAACAGACATAGTGGCAAAGCAAAACCCAAACTGTCTTCTACGACGTGCATATTTGAAAAATTGAAAATATTGATACTGAGCAAAATGACACTGGCACCCCAAAATCCCAATCTGTTGTTACCCATGTAAAGCTGCAACAATGATCTCCCTTTGATTAATTCATGATGAAAACTGGAGGTGTGTGTTTGCTGGGGAATCAAAAGTGGATCAGTTTTGACATCCATATCTGAAAACATCCAAAACCTGGAGACAGCAAATTTCTTGTTACATATTGCAATACACAGGGAAACATTGTTAAACAATAAATACAGGGATTTGGAAATTTATCAGATTTTTTTATGAAGAAAAAGAACAACAAAATGAGTGTGGACTGGAGTGTTTTTAGGACACACAAATGGAATATATATGAATTGATCTTCAAATGAGCTCAAATACTACACTGAGGAGTTTAACTGAAACACCAATTCAATTAAACTGGAGTGTTTTGAGTTCCCAACACGATTATAGCAATTTCAAACTTTACAGTTCCAACAAATTGTACATTTTATAAAACCAATACAATTACAATCAGCAAAATAGCATTCTCAGTCTAAGATTATGACCGCTCCAGTTTTACATATACTGGCTAAAGTATTGAAGGCCTTTAATGGAGTTATGAGCTTTTCGAAATGTCAAAAGGACATTTACATTTTTGTTGACCAGACATAACTGGAAAAACTGCATAGGGACAATAGAGAAAGACCAGAGGTGATGACACATTTCTGCAATAGACTGTGCTTCGCAATACTGTATTGAATGAATTGACAGCACTACAGAGAATATACCATGTTATATAATTTGAACTTCACCATCAATGTAATCCTGACAAGTTTTACCCCAAAATGCACAAGATGTCACTTCATAGAGGCCAATATCTGTACAACTAGAGCGACTGCTTTGAAACTAGTGTGACCGAGACTGCTTCCCAAAATGCTGACACTGTACACAAGTACTCTGATATATATATTCCAACATAAAGATGTAACAAACATCCATATAAAATGCTAAATAAGGCATTGCAAATTTAACACAATAATAATCAATGTGTAAGAGGGGAAAAGTTGTATTTGGTGAATTTGGCAAAGTAGAAAGAAAATGAAATTGTATAATAAATTACATTATGGTGTCACAAGTAGTGACAAGGCAACAACAGCATGATTTTGAAGGTGACCATTATTTTAGACAAGAAATATACAGTACAGGCTTACATAGGTCAAAATGTACAGGAAGTGACATGTGCGAGCGTGCGCATGCGTCCACACAAACGCACAAAAACAAACTGACAAAACACACTTACAGGTAAACATTCACCAAAAGGACTGTGCAAAAATGTTTTCACATCAGAAAACACAAAAAAGTGAATAAGATGAGACGTCGGGAAATGAACTGCTCCCGCAAAAGAGTGACCCTGTTGAGTTCGGGGGAGAAAATTAGTTAAATTATCTGTTTTCTTCTAGTGTAAAGTTCCCTCTACTTAGTTCTTTTTCAATTAAAAGAAACTGATTTTTGTTTTGAAGTTTTCCCCCCAATATGCAGCAACATACTGGTAAGAAAAAATAAAATAACATGTGCTTGTAAACAAAAGTATCAGCAATATACAGCGAAATAGATTTACATGTTTTCAAAAGTCTGGGTAGTTTTTAGTCTACAGTATTTTCAAATATACCAGAGAAAATGAGAGCTGTGAAACTCAACGAGAAAAAGACAGTCTGACTTCCTGTTGCCCCATCAACCCTTTAGTGAACAGAAAAAAGGGGATCTGTAAATAATTTATTTGTCTTTAAAAATAGTTTAACAAAAAAAGAAAATTCTATCAACAATTACTCAACTTCATTTCTTTCAAAACTAGTTTTTACTTTAATATACATGCAAAACATAAAATAAGAAATTGTTTGAATATCCATTTGCAATGAAAAAGTAGAAATATTTCTTTTTGTGTTCAATAACAAAGAAAGTCATACAAGTTTAAAATGACATGAAGGTGAGTAAACAATGACAGCATTTTCAATTTTGGGTAAAAAATAACTTAAATTCACTAAAATGCACTTTAGGAACAGTTCTCACGTTTTAGTTACGATCCCCTATGTATCATCTTTGAACCTTTACGCCTTTTTACTCTAGAACAGAGTCCCATCTATGGCACTAACACTTTGCCCTTGGACGTTAAGCACTCCTTTGTATATAACCATCTTTATAAATGATAAGTAAAATCAACATTGGAGCATTTTAATAAGGTTACTAAGGAAACCACAGAATTAATAAATAAAAAAAATTAACAAAACAAAATATATCAATCTCAGGATTGTTCTTTGCTATCAATTTGAAGCCTTGCTTTCGGAGTTTCCATTGCACTCACCATGTTGCACACAAGCCATCTATAGCTTTGTAAAGATTCACATTAAAATCTTTTGCTTCTATAGTCACTAGAATGAATACATAGCAGCAATAAACTAAGAACAGAATACTGTGGTCCATCCAAAAATTACCAGTTCTGCTGGTAATCTACCAATGGGAAGTGTTTTTCCTTTACATTATTTTGAGAAATGTTTCAAAACACTAATCTAGGTCTTATTTACCAATGACTGTGATCATACAAACAACATTTAAAAGTGAGACTGGCCTCCATTTTTCACGATATCAACATTTAACTGCTTTCGGAGAATCTGGGAATCTGATTAAAAGCGCTGGGGTTGCAACCTCTTTCTCAAGCATTGAAAACAAAGAACATTCTCCATCAACTGAGAGAATCATTGGAGTTTCCATTCACATGATGCAAAAGGACCATTCTAACACCACACATGATGTCGTCCCTTTGTAGAATTGAGACCTTTTAAATGCTTTTAGTGTCAAATTTTTAACATACACCCAGAAGGTTTGTGAAATTAAAAGTTTGACTGGACAGACCTATGAACAATAAGTTGATAATCATAGTTCTATACACAAATGTTTACAGACATGACACACAAAAGCACTGTTGCCCAAAAGTGAGGACACATTCTATTCTCCACCATCACATGAGCCTTTACTGTTTTGCTCAGTTTCCTCTCCTTTCTCCCTCTTTTCCTCCATTTCATTATTCTCAGTTCTCGTTTCCTCAGAGGGATCTTTTTTAGGGTCAGAAGAATCATGAAATTTGACCTGATATAATTCTACATCAGGTCGATCTTCTACAAATATGCCCTCTTCACTTTTTATTTCAGGCGTCTTTTGTTCGTCTTTTACCGCCTTCACTTCCACGCTGTCCACTTGCTCGGAGGTATTCCCACTTCCTTCCACCAGTCCTTCCTCCCGAACCTTCTTCCTCTTCTTCTTGGGGCTTCCTGTGCTGTCTGCCGTGGGCATAGCTGGCAGTGCCATTATACTGCCGGGTGGTAAGAACATATGCGGGTACAGCAGACTATGTGACATTCCCGGGATCAGAAAGGGGTTAAAGGTCAAATGGCTTCCAGTGCTCGTGATGCTACTACTCCCACTATTGACCGTTGCAGTAGTGACTGAGCAGGACATAATTTTCCTCTCTTCCCCTCCTTGCTTTGTCTCCTCTTTGCTCCCGTTTTCCATACTCACCAGAGGGCTTGCGTTGTCCCGCTGAGGTGTGGCATCAAAACTGTCCGCTGGGCTTGAGGTTGAGGTTACGGTTGCAGAGTTCGTAGAAGTTAAGCTTGCCGAGTTGGAGGATGCAGTCGCAGTGGATGTCGTAGACGTTGCTGTGGATAGAGGCTGACTCATCATACCGCTCATGTGAGTGCTGTATATAGGCGACTGCACGGCTGCCATGCCGTGGAGCATCATTGGCAGCATTCCAAGTCCGTTCTTGGCTTCCTCTCCCGCCGGTACAGCAGTGGCAAAACCGTGTGGGAAGCCCATGATCCCGGTTAACGGGATGCCAGGGACATTGCGGAGATTGGGTAAACTAATCAGATCCATGCTGCCAATGAGCCCACCATTCATGAAAAGTGGACCCATAGCAGCAGCGAGCTCAGGGGTTTTGGGCATCTCACTGCGGGGTCGCCTTCCTCTTCTACGTGGACCGGGATCCCGAGACACGGGTCCAGTGAGGATGCGGGTAAATTTGCCCTCTGGGAGAAAGCCCTAGGATAGTGGGATATACAAATTTCATATTAGTTTACAATGTGTGCATTATTTCAATGTAATCAATAAATCAATGAATATATATATCAGGGCTTAATGCTAAGGAATTTTTCTACCGGCCCAGTCAGGCAAATGTTTCGGATTTGTACTTGCCTTACCAAAATTGTCACTGGCCCCAACACAAAAATAGCTGTTTATATCATCATGGCTTTAAAAATTTGTCAGAAGCTAAATATTTTTAAGGGCCAAGCACCGAAGGTGCTGTAGTCCCTATTGTATCCTTTAGTATTATTATTATTAGGGGCCAAGCACTGAAGGTGCAAGGCACCTATTGTTATAGTTAGTTTTCTGTATTATTATTATTCTGTCTGAGTTAATGGCAGCCCTATGAACGCTACATAAGAAAATTATTAAATTCGGCACACTGATAGAGGTGGCACACTGACACAAAATGTGGTGTCTCTAGGACAAACTGTATAGTGCCACCACCATGTCAAAAAAATCTGTTTTCTTTTGTGCGTATTTTGTGAACTATCTTTTTACTCTCCTCTTGATGATTGTAATAGAGTCATTACATCAAAACTCTGCCCATTACAGTAGCCACCATCTTGGATTATGACATTTCACAACCTCCAAAGTTGGTCTGATTTTCCCAAACAATGTCTCAAAATAATCTCCAGACTGAGCTGCACAGAAATTACAATAAATATTTTTCTGGGTGCCTTGGTTTAAAATTAACGGCATCGCAAAGTTAACATCGTTGACGTAAAAATTTATTTGAGGCTATATCTCATAAATGGTTTGTCGTATTGAAATTCATCTTGGTATGCTTCATCAAGACCATGGTCTGAGGGTATATGCACAGTTTGGAGACCTATGGGTCAAACTATATATCAAAATTGATCTTTTTGCCTGTACCCTTGGAACCGTATGTCCTAAAATCATGACGTTGGTGTCTTTGGATTCTGTGGGTCATGAGGTTTCAACGATATCCATACTGTCCCTCCGCCAAATTGAATTTTATTAAAACATGATATATATTTTAAAAGCATTGTTAGATTTAAAAGAAAATTGGAATGCATCATCAACATCATGTCCTGATAATACTTGAACAGTTTGGAGACAGCGCCACCTATAGTTCAAAAGATAACGTACACTTTTGTGCTGACTCTAACCTCAGGAAGTCTCTTTGCCACTCAATGTCAACTGAGTGGCTCAGTGTGTTAAAATACTGATTTATAGTTCAAAGGGTCTTGGGTTCAAATTAGAGTTAGAGTTTATGTTAGTAATCTTATACTGGAGGTCTTTGTATTGTCTTTAATGAAACATTTGTTTGTTAGCTCTAAACATGTCAAGTCTCTTTGGCATTTCAACTGAAATGTCAAGTGGTTAAAAGCATGGAGTGGTGGTGGAGTGGGTTAAAGCACAGAACTGGTAAGCAGAAGCTGGCAGGTTTAATCCCCACCTCCACTGTTTTTTTGAGCAAGGCACTTAACTAAGTTGCTCTGGGTGGATTGTCCCTGTAAGTCGTTTTGGATAAATGCGCCTATCAAAAGCATAAATGTAAAATGCAAAGCATACATGTAATACATTTGACCATTGCTCAAAATGTTCTGAGTTTTATTCTAGCAAAGGTTGGTTTTTAATTTTATACTTCTGTTGACCTCTAATTCTTCATGTTGACCTTACAACTACGTAAGATGTACTACATTGCATAATTCCTGCTTGAATTCAAAAGCAAATACCTCTAAAAAAAAATTATTAGCAGTTGTTTTGTACTTCTGGCTTGGAATGTGACTTTGGCAATGTTTGGATGTGTAAGCTGACTGACCTAGTGGTTAAAGCATTGGACTTTGTTTCAAAAGGCTACAAGTTCAATTCCTGCTGAGGATGGTTTTAAAATGTTCACTTTTTTGTCCTGTGAGTCTTGATATTGTACTTATATGTACGCTGTAATACATTGAAGAATTCCTGCTTCAATTCCAAACTGCTTTGCTTTAACAAGATTTTCTAAGCTATCTTTTCATACTCTTAGCTTAGAAATTTCCTTTGGAATAGATGAGCTGTATAATCTCTGTGGCCTAGTGGTTAGAGTATTGGACAATGGTTTTAAAGTGTATAAGTTCAAGTCTGATAAAGAATGCTTTTAAAAATTGTACTTCTGTTGAGCTTTGAGGCTTCACATTTTGCTTACTCTAATATATGGTTGCCAAATTCCTGCTTCAGTTCAAACAACTTTGATGTATAAAATGTATTATCTCAGCAACGATGTTGTACTCTCAATTCTGAATGCAAATACAATATCAGCAACTGCAGGTGTGCTAATTCTCATCCTGGTATGTCCAATTGGTGACCATTAGTGATGTTCCACTCTAGTACAGTCGATTGTCAATTGGATAGTTGAAAAAAGTTGCAGGTTCAAACCCATCCTTGGGAGGGAACCTTGGGAGATTTCTTTATGTCATTTGATAATCCATGAGTTCTTTGGATTGTGCTTAGTGTTTTGCAGTGGTTGCCATGCTGGTGCTTGGCCCCATAATTGCTGCTTCCAGCGATATTTATTATTATTAGGGCTGCAACTAATGATTATTTTGATAAACGTTGAATCTAATGATTATATACTTCTAAATGACATTCACTGAATTAAAGGGAAAAAATACATTTTATTTAGTTTAATTCAGTAAAGTAATTTACCGAGTGCTTCACCACATCCGACCAATCAGGAGCCACAGAGTACTCTGAGTTTGCATCCAGCCATCGGGAGAGTTCTTTAATGGCTGGAGCCATAGCGCCTCCAAGCTGTGACCACAGGAATTGTAGAATTAACGTTTAATAAAATCAAGTGACAAGTACAGGAGTATGTTTGTATATTGTTGTTACCCTGCGGCCGGTGCTTCTGTGTACAACTGGGACTCTCTCTTCTCCAGTCAGGGAGTTGATGTCGATCTTGGTGGGGTCTTTGCAGCGATGCCTTCTCTGCTTTGGTCGATCCAAGAAATTGTGCAACATGCTTGCGGTCGGAGACTGAGAAAGACATAAAAACCTTTAAATAAGATTAAAACACCAAAACCTCAAACTTAGCAGTTTTTATTTATTTATTTGATAAAAACAGTGTTGTCAACCACACTACTTGTAATTAAGCAAAGTTTTCTTTATATGGTGCACCCATGTCAGAGGAAGTACACTTTTTCCAAGGCAATAACAGTAATAAGGCCATTTGAGTGACACATGTTCATAGGCCATCTCTGTCTGGTATTAAACTAAAGATTCCTTTTCCACAAGGTTATCTCCACCCACTAAAATGTTCAACTTTGGCAAAGACTTTTTTAAATTTGTAGAAATTTCTTTAAAATAGGGATGTGCACGATTAATCAAGTACTCGTTCTGCACCAGCTGCTCGAGTATTTAAAACACTACTCAATTGTCACAAATTAATTTTACTTTCTCCATTTCCCTGCCATGTGCATTTCCCCGTTTTCCCTCTAACTCTCTAACCAAATATCGCAGTTACATTTGAGTCCACTGGGAGAGCGCTGTGGACACGTGTTGTTGAGATGTTGGATGAGTGAATATATATCATGGCATCTGTGCTTCTAAAGCTGAGCCAAGTTATATTAAAAACCAATGCTTGTAATATTTTGATGCTTATTGAATTCTATTCTATTTGTATTCAGTTCTTATTGGAGTCATGCAAACCAACAGACGAGGATCTGCTTTTATGGTGGAAAAATGCGAAGCGAACTCAGAAGCTGTTCAGACCAGTATGTGTTTGTGTGTGTGTGTGTGAAATCTCTTAACACAGGCTGAGCGCATTTTATAAACTTTCACCACTTGTTTTTCTGAATAATAACATGTGAAATTATACAAATGTTATAGTGCAGGGTTACTGCAGTGTTTTTAAAATCACATTTTAGAACAATATTTGTCCATAATTTTATTCTCACTTATATGCATATTTTGTTATTTTGATTAGATCATCAATTGTTTTAAAATGTGATTATATATGGCAATGTCCCTGTCAGCACAAACAGTACATACTGTCTCTGTAACGAACCCCGCTCCTCTAGTTCTCCCCGCTTCATCGAGCTCACAGGCTCGCTCCCCGAGCTCACACGCTCACCCCCCTCTGGCTCTCATGCACGCTCCCAATCACCAGAGTATTAGTTTCACCTGTATTCGTCCCAATTACCTGGTTATTCGTTTCACCTGCACCGCTCGTTTTTTCCCCTATATATATCACAACCCTTTCGTCTCACTCTTGTTGGTTATTGTTTAGTTTACCCCTTCGCTTTGCCAGCTCTAGTGTTCCCCTAGCTCCCCTGTCTATTCAACTCGCTTGTTTACCCGTTCTACTATTCTGACTTCCCCGGCTTCGACCCTACGCTTTCCTCGACCACTCTTTCGTAGATTTGCCCTTTACCATATCCTGATTCCCCGGCCTCGACCTTGCGCTCCCCCGGACCACTCTTCTTCTGGATTTACCCTGTTGTACTTTTGCCTGCTAATAAATAAAAGCAGTTTTCATCGACATTGTGGCTGTCTCTTCTTGTGCGGGTTACAGTCTCCAACTTCATATCTTGTGAATAATGGTAAACCTTCACAATTTGTTCATCCATTAAACATCATTTGGAGAAATATATAGGCAATAAAAAGCTTAATTTGGTTAATACTTAAATATAAGAGTCCCTGGTGTGTTTCTGACTTGTTTATATGTCATACTGTATGCACCAAATTCATATATTTTTTCTGATTATTATGGTAACTACATTTGGGATTTTATTCATTTTGAACTCTTATAGCCTCTGTCTGTGCACTGCCGTATTAAAGAATGGCGAAGAAATTTGTTTTTATTCTTTAAATCGATTTTACAAAAATTGAAACAGATGATTAATCATCAATTAATTAAGCCTTTTCTACTACCTTAAATTTTGTATTTTCAAAATCCACTATTGGTCAACCTCTAATGATGATTAGTGTTCACATTCTGCCTAACATATGCTTTAGTGTTGTACGGAAGAAAGAAACACAAGGGTGAGTAAATGATGGCAAAATAGCAATTTTCCGGTTTAAGGTAAGATTGGTATATATAAATATGTTTTTCCAGCATTGTCTTTGCATTGTAAACCCTTTAAACAGGTTTCTATAATGAGTGGATGTTTGATAGTTTTCAAATTTTTTGTTCTACATGTAAATGCACAAAGTGTTACAGAAACATGAGAAATGTGTTGCTATCAGCAGTTTTAGTTTTACTTGTAACTGACCGTTGGAAAAGCTGAAAGCTCCATGTTATAGTTAGGGTTTTGTCTGAGCCATTCCATTAGGCCTTTATTGGCCGCTTCCCTGTCCATGCTGACATTAAGGGTCTCTGAGTCTGCAGGAGGTGCTGGAGGATGTGGAGGAAGTGCAGCTGGGGTTGCTGGAGAGCACTCTGACTGAGAGGATGTAGAGGACACAACAGGGTGGCTGATACTCTCTGATCCGCTCTGTGGAGTATTCAAACACATTCAACGGCTATTCAGTGTTATCATTATAAAGGTATCTTATATATCCAAATTCTCCATTTCCACCTCTCCAAGTTAAAGGGATAGTTCACCCAAAAATGAAAATTCTCTCATTATTTACTCAACCTCATGATATCCAAGGTGTGTATGACTTTCTTTATTCACCAGAATATATTTGAAGAAAATATGAAAAATGTCTTAGCTAAGTAGGTCCTTAATATGCATGTGGATGGTGATCCAATTTTTGAAGCTCAAAAGAAATCACAGACAGTCAGCATAAACATCCTCCATACGACTCCAGCGGGCAAATTAATGTCTTCTAAAGCGATAGGATCACTTTTGGTGTGAAGATCAAAAGATCAATATTTAAGTACATTTTAACACTAAATAATCGCTTCCGGTCAGCTTCAGGAGAGGGTGGAGACCACTCGGTTTCTTGTGTGACATATTCGCTTTGCCATGATACTGAAGTCATTTCATATTCTCCACTCGGTTGAGACATCCAGGATAAGCACACAAATGCACCATTGTGGGTTAAGAAACAGATAAATATAGATCTAAACCAAAACCAACAAAGCTACTCTACAGCGCTCCTCCTTCTCACTTGCAAGCAGCGCTGCTCTTCCGGCTGTGACATACGTGCCTCAGTTCTCGCAGGGTTGCTGCAGAGTTTTTGAAATCACATTTAAGACTTTTAAAGACCTTTATACTCCTACTGTATGTCAACAATTGTCTTCTTTATGTCTGTTCTATTTCTCCTAAGGAAGTTTAGGATAAAGAGCTGAGTCAAAGTTAAACTGGCAGGGGCACACATTCAACATAATCTTAACATTGCTTATCAGTAAAACAGGGTAGGCTATATGCAAGTTTAAAATACTGAAGACACGTTTTCTACATTTATATTACATTAAAATTGGTATGTGTACCATTATATAAATAAATACAAATGTAAACCTCTTTAAATGATAATTAAGACTTCTGTTGATTAATTTAAAATATTTAAGACTTTGCCTGATCTTAAATTTGGGAAAACTGAATTTAAGACGTTTTAAAACTTTTTATGGATCCGCGAGAACCGTCTCGCGTGTTTCAAATGCCAATACGTTTAAGCCACACGCTTACGCCACACGCTCATACTGCTGCAGAACAGAAGCATGATTTAAAAGTACTTAAATATTTATCTTTTTTGCATCAAAAGCAATCGTGTTGCTTTAGAAGACATTACTTTAACAGCTGAAGTAATATGGATGACGTTTATGCTGAATGTTTATAATGTTTTGAGCTTCAAAAGTTAAATCACCATACACATGCATTAGATATTTTTTACATTTTCTTCAAATGTGCTCTGGTGAAGAAATTCATACATACCTGTGATATCATGAGGGTGAGTGAATAATGAGAGAATTTTCATTTTTGGGTGAACTATCCCTTTAAATCAATAAACCAGGCAGTGTGTTACATACATTTTACCACGATGCAAAGTGAAGTGCCTCAAAATCCCTTAACCATGGTAAACATGTAACCTACAGCCTCAAGGGCTTATTACTTTCATGAAAAGGAGGCAAAAACAATATGTTATAAAGACAGCAAGGTTTCTACATCAGGTGGGAATACAACTGTGTTTAAATGACATTTTCTCAAATTTTACAAAAATGTTACTGGTGACTGCATTGATCAACCCTGTTACAAAAGTTAGCATAACAAAATGTATCAATATGGAAGATATATGTTTATCAATAAGTACAAACCAACATTTGGTCCCAAACTAGTTAGCCCCTAGTGATCTTAAAGGAACGTTCTGGGTTTAATACTAGTTAAGCTCAATCAGCAACATCTGTGGCAAAACAAAACAATTGCACATACAGTAAGGCACTTACAATGGAATTAAATGAGGCCAGTTCATAAACATTAAAGAATATGCACTGTTTCAAAAGTATAGCCACAAGACATAAAGATTACATGTGTCAACATGAGTTAGTGAGATGAAATTTAATGGCATTACTGTGTTAACCAGAATACAAGATTTACCAATGTACCATAAATAAAGCATGGAAGATTATGCGACAAATGCATTCGATTGATCTTAATTTGTACTGAACCTGTAACATTAATTTTGGCAAAATCTACAACCCACATGTTGTCGTATTTATTTATTTTTTCTAACTTCTAAAATCTATTTTGAACAATTTGAGGAAATTGCCTCTAAGATCTGTTGATTGATTCCACAAACCTGTTGTTCTGGTAAGTTCATGCCTCGTCCTTTCATAAAGCTCAGGTCAGGATTCTCCACGTTTCTTCTTCGTCCCCTCCTCCGTCTCAACATTGAATCATCACGCCGGAGACTGCCATTGACAATCTGCCCTGTGACAGGGTGAATCAGGCCAGCCTGCAAAATGCCAGCCATATCCAAGCCAAGCGAGCCCTGTATGGTGCCTATCCCAGTGATTTTGTGAGGGGCTGACTGAACGGTGTGGCTCATGTGACCGATTGGCCCACTTTCTCCACCAACTGTGAGCTCTGTTGGTTTGGATAGGTCCATGGCTGCCTCTTGCCACCCGTTAAGGAGTAGCGCATTAGCATGATGAGGCACGCCACCTTGGATCTTTTCTCCAAGATGGCTTGGTTTGGCGAGGACGTCTACCTCGAATTCAAAGCTACGTCTAGGCCGTTTCAGTTCAGGGAGGAAAGTAGGGTTCACTAACCGCTCCTGTGGGGACAAGATATGCAAATAAATAAATACTTAGGTAAATACATTTGAAACTTCTAATACAAATTTTACTAAAATAATTTGGTAAGGTAAAAATGTCATAATCAGGTTATAAATTAGCATGTTGTTAACGGACCACATCAAAATGATCAGTTCAAATGTATAAATGGTGATCATGGCTGGGTGATATAGGTACAAATTTCATATAGGTACTTTTGACACATTAATTCTTTTTAGGACCATCAGGCATCCTTTTTTAAACACTCATGTCTGAAGACGTAATCTCAAACCTACTTTGGGTACGTGGGGTACAGTGTGTGGCAGGTTGAAGTTAAGGCTCTGAGATGGAGGGATTCTGGTGGCCAGAAATCCTGCCCTCTGATGGGCACTGCTGGGAACACAGGTGTTAGCCAATGAGCTTGGAGACTCATACTGCTGACTAGAAGAAGGCCACTTCCCCTTTAAGATAGTGTGGCAGACGCTGTCAATACGGTTGATGATCACTCTGTCCTTTGGAGAGAGAAAGACAAAGTACAGTGTAAGGAATGGGTCAAATTGGTCTGACTGGTACACTTCTAGTGCTAGCAGATAGACGATTAATTGACAAGATTTTTTTATTTTATTCGATTTATAGAATGATACAACATTTCCAAAATCAAAATCCCAAAAGCAGATTATTGTGCAAGCAAAATCCTAATATTAACCAGAATTAAAGATTTGATGTAAAACGTTGGATTTTTATTTTGAAATGACAGAGACTTGGCTCTGTTACATTGCTCTATCTGTAAGTACTTGCAAAATGAAGCTTTTTATCGCCTAAATATTCACCTGAAGCAGATTTTTTTATTTATATATTATATTTATATTAGGGCTGTCGATTTAACGCGTTAATAATGTGCGATTAATTTTACAAACAATAACGTGTTAAAAAAATTTACGCATTTAATCGCAATGCTTTCCTGAGAGATTCAAGATTGTAGTACCACCTGTTTACTCCAGAGGGCAGTAAGTGAAATTTCAGCTGCGTGAGCAATGTGCAGTTTATTACAGTGAACAAAACATTAACAACTCTTCAGCGGACACACAACATAAACGTGTGAACCAAGGGATCTCAAGATATGTTTAAAGATTAAGTATTAAACTATATTTAACTCGACACAGTGACCTAAACATTTTACTTTTATGACGCAACACACCCGAGACGCGACACAAGCATGTCTGATGCAGGTCGTACGGTCTTTACCTCACAAATATTTAATTACCAACAAGGTTAAGGAGGTGTCCTTTAAACTGTTACACCGTTTTTACCCAGTCAATCTTTATTTAAGAAACATGCTTCATGAAATAGATCCACTTTGCTCCTTCTGTAATGCTGTAGATTAATCTGACCCTCACATTTTTTGGGAACGTGTCCACGCTGTAGTATTTTGGAGAAAATTTTGTTTGTTTGTACGTACCTCTATTTTAACTAGTTTGTATGTGCGAACATTTGTATGTGCGATTAATCGCGATTAATTAATAGGGACACCATGTAATTAATTTGATTAAAAATTGTAATCCATTGACAGCCCTAATTTTTATATATATATATATATATTACACCAGATAAGGTTCATTGATGAGGAACAAAAAAATAAAATAAAATAATATATAAATCGGCATAGATTTTTGCAGATAATCAATCGTTCCAAAAAGCAACTATCAGCACAGATTAATCGGTAAAACCGATATATCGGTCTACCTTTAGTGGCTGCCAGGGTGTTGCTTTCTAGTCGCTAAGGTGTTCTGAGCGATGTTAGTGTGTTGCTATTGCAATGATGGGTTGTTGCTAGGTGGTTACTTACTGGGTCAAAGTCAAAAGAGCCCACCTCCAAAAGCAAAAAATAAAATACAAAAATAATACAAAGAACTTGAAGTGTGAGCTTAGTAAAGACAATACAGAAAAAAGAGGAAACATAATGACCAATATGGCAATACCTTAGGCCACTCAGAGAAGGAGAAAAGGGCTTTCTCCTGTAGAAGCTGAGCAATGGTTGGCTCCCTTAATTCTTGAACACTGTCTGCCATCTCACACATGGGCAGCGCGAAACGTGGTGCTTCAACATCTCCCAATAATGCTACAAATAAATAATCAGTATTCAAAGTATGACACAACATCTCAAACTGTGATTTGTCAAGATACCTTGTCTGCAAAAGACAAAGATTTCAGTATAAGCTTATCAAATTCTTCCAAAATCTAATTATCTGGGCTTTGCTATTCACAATAACTTTATAGCTTTATACTCCTACTGTATGTCAAAAATTGTCTTCTTTTTGTCTGTTCTATCTATCTATCTATCTAGTGATTCATAACTATATTCATAACATATATATATTCCATTGAAGGAAATATCCCAGATATTACTTAAGGAAAGATTAATCATTTCACCTGAATTCTAGCACTGAAACTCTTTGGAGCAACTAACCTTTGTGCTCATCAACTTTCTATTTTAACATGATATTTCCTTAGAACAGACAATGTGCATGACCAAACCTGAAAAAGGCAGAAAGCTGAAGTCAGACAATACCTGGTGCTTTTGCATCCTCATCCTTTATCTTGTCCTTCACTTCTAGAACCTCAGTCTGCTCAAGGTGAGGAGTTTGTGTAGTGCTATCTGGCTCAGGCTTCACATCTGACAACACTGGATCCATGAGGAACTCTTGTTTGATATTGGGGACCGCATCGAGGCCTGGAGATACAGACGTGTCGGGTAATGTAGTGGGAACAGAGGGTGAAGTTGGGAGTGAAGAGGGCAAAGGGTAATTTGTTAAGAGAGTAGTTTCATCTATAGGCTCTGATGGTTCTTTGCAGGGTTCTTCAGGGAGTTCCTCCAATAATTGTTGCTCCGTTGAGTTTTGCTGGTATCCTTCGCAAGGTTCCTGCAGGGTCTCATCACAGGTCAAATCATAAGGCTCCTCCAAAGGCACTTTTTCACGCTTTTTGTAAGATTCTTCCGAAGGCATTTCACAGGGATCTTTGAAGTGGTCTTCAATTGATTCCTCAAATGGCACCTTGCATACCATTGTCTGGGATTCCTCAAGACAGCTCTCCCTAGGAGACTCCATTGAAGGCATCTGGTTTATCCCATCATGAGTGTCCTTCGTTTGAGGACCAGCCCCTGCAAGACCATCATCTGGAGAAAGTTCTTCTTTCTCAAAATGGAACCCTAAAATCTCAGCTCCATCTTCTGGACTGGGAACGCAGTGTGTGATGTTGGAATCACTAAGCTTGTCGTCTTGGTCCTCACTAATGGGGTCTGCATCCGGGAGACCAAGGGGTGGTGGTGGAATATATTCTGGAAGGCCAGCAGACAGATCTGTCTGATCAACAGAAGTCTCGTTGACATTAAGATCTTTGAACAACATGAAGCTAGGTGCAAGCGGCTCGACAGGGTTGCTTTGGGAGTCTGAACTGGGCATGCTCAAACAGTCTGTGAGTGGTTCCTCACCATCTCTTCCATCTTCTGGTTGAGGAGCATCCAGAAATTCTGTTTCCAATGCTTGTGCTCCCAGAATGGGATCGGCCTCGTTGAACATGTCAGATGTTTCAGCATGGTCTGAGCTCTCCCATGGAGTCTGAAGTTCATCCAGCTCTACAGAAGGAGCCATTAAGCCAGTCTCCTCGGAGGAACCTTGCTCTCCTACTAGAACATCGCTACGAAGCTTCCCAGCAATGGAGTCCGCCATGTCTCCTTGAGTTCCATTTAGATCTCCTTGCACGCCATATGAGTTTAGCATATTCTGGCCACCAGTTGCAGAATTGAACGGGAATCCATTAAAGACCTCTTTACCAGACTTGCTATGTAGTGGGTCTGAAGTCAAGCTGTCATGTTGTAAAGACCCTAACTCCAGAGAATCATCTAATGAAGGACAATCCAAAAACCCATCCCTGGTTCTAATGCTTCCAGACTCCGACTGGTGATGCCCAGGAGTATGAATGAGTGTTTGTGTATGGTGTGAGGGTGTCGGTTGGTACTCAGGAGGTTGTGGGGAGTGACAATGCCCAAGGTTGGCATCATACAAGCAGCATGGGGGATGTGGCAAACCTGGATATCTGTGGTTTTCTTTGTGAACATAGTTCTGGTGGGCCTCCAAGAAGGAGAGCTGAGGGTCATTGAGGATGTAGAAGTCTGTTCGGCTCAAGCCATGCTTTGCAACGCCAATAAGAAGATCACGATCATGTTTACCACACTCCCACCATACGGGCAAGTAAAGACTAGGGCGACAGAGCTGCAGCCGTGCCCCCAGAAGTGGGTGACGCAATACCTGCTCACGGACCTTTCTCAAAAGCTCAATACGGTATAATGTTCTGGCAGCTCGCTCTTCTGTAATGGGCTCCACTATCAATGCAGGGTCAACAAGACCTAAGCAAAAGAATAACAAATTTATGAATCACTTATGACAAACTGAGCTAATTTTACATCTTCCAAGCAATTAAATTCTCATTATCGATTCTCATTGTACCTTCATCTTTTCTGGGCGGCAGTCTACAGGCAGTGCGACACATAGAAACGAAGCTATAGAAGTATCTCTCCAAACTTTCGTCTGTTTTCCTCTCCAAACGAGCAAGGGCCCGGAACTGGCACCAGTCGAAAGTTTTCTTCTCTGGGTCATACACTACACCAAACGAGGACACGGTACGATAGAAGTCAGCCTGCTCACGTCGTGTCCACCTGTGTGCAAAATAAATATGCTATCCTAGGAAGGGCATAAACACTTAATCTACAACAAACTTTGAATTTAGATTCAGCAAAGTATAAAATTCTTATTATATTTAAAATATTTAGCTCCTAGACCCTCAGGACCTCTAAAAATAACGAATTATACATAAGTTCTGACTGTTCTCCACAGGTGGCAGGTCTTTCGGTATCATTGTCCCTAGACTTTGTAAAGCTCTCCTGCAGAAACTCATTGCAGTGACATCTCATCATCATTTCCACCTTCAAAAGAAAATTAAAACTAATCTCTTCATACAATACAGTTCAAACATCTTTGACTTAAGATTACCTTCATGAGCTTCTATTGCATCCATTTCTCTTGCAATCCCAATCTTGTGGAATAAGATTCTCTGCAAAGCTGCTAGCATATTTTCTTGTATATAGTCATGCTGAATCATTTTCCTTGGTTCTACATTTGTTTTATATTATCAAATTATTTTTATTTTTATATTTATTTTTGACAGATAAATAATAAAGATAAATTGAGAATTTGGCATAATCCCCTTCAAACTTATTTAAAACGTTTTCCCCCCCAAAGAAGTTTCTATTCCAAATACAGATACTGACTTGTGCATGCCAGATTTAAGGAGTTAGATTATTAGACTTTAAGTATTAACAACACTAACCTTCGTTGCCACTCCAGAAAGAGTGGGTCGGGCTCAGTTGTGCAGTGCCTAAAGTCTCCAATTTGCCAGGCCACAGGCGCAATTCCCTCGTGCAAGAGGAAATCATGACGAAGAGGTTCACGGCGAGTGTAACGCTGATAGGCGGTGATGAGTCGTCGTAATCGGGCCGTAAGAGCCGAGCCTGCCGGCCACTGTACCCGCCCTTGCTCTGTCACTTCTGCAATAAGATCTCCTGCGAGAGATGCCACAATGCACCCTCCAAAAGACATGAAACTTTTAACTCACTCAATCTGTTGTAAATCAAACTTAAGCTGAGGTCACACTAGATTTCTAATTCCATTCATATGAATGTGAAGGAGGGACAGCAGGTACTTAAATGGTTGGTTCACCCAAAAATGTAAATACTCATCATTTAGTCACCCTCATGCCATCTCAGATGTATATGACTTTCTTTCTTCTGCTGAACACGAACAAATATTTTTAGAAGAATATCTCAGCTCTATCTCAGTTGGTCCATATAATGCCAAGTCAATAGTGACCAGACCTCAGAAGGTCCAAAAAGGACATAAAGGCAGCATAAAAGTAATCCATATGACTCAAATGGTTAAATCAATGTCTTCTGAAGCAATATGATTGGTGTGAAACAGATCACTATAGAAGAATTATTTATTCTTCTAAAAATCTTCATTTGTGTTCTGCAGAAGAAATAATGTCATACACATCTGGGATGGCATGAGAGTGAATATATAATGAGAGAATTTGCCCTTATGGGTGAACTATCCCTTTAAGCCCTTGCTGTGTTCTAAAGTTCAAGTTTGGTGAACTCTGAGCTGTGAATTTGCATAAAAAAGATACAATTGACTAATCTAATATCTAGACATTACAGATTGAACTCTTGGATGAAAAATAAAATCTAATTATGATGGGTCTGCATGAGAACAATTGAAAAGTGTACACTTCATCTTAAAAGAAAAGCTGCATGGTTTGCACTGTTGTATGAAATTAGGGTAGACGGTATATTTAGTTTATTATAATTTATTCAAAATAGAAGCCATCAAGCATGACATCACCTCCTGTTGCCCATATAAGTTACAGGGTCCGGCAATGATTTGTGTGCTTGAAATCTAGTGTGACCTCCCCTTAACAGTATGAACAAACAGTACTATATTGTTCAATCAGGAATGTAGAAAAATGAATAAGTAGGTAAGGAATACCTGTCACCGTATTGTCATTCTTCCCTGTTTCCTCTGACATGAGTTCCTCCTTCATAAACAAAACGAAACTTCAATGAACAGTCCCAGTACTTGGTTAAAACACTAAGCGTCATCAGACTTCACATTTCTTTGATTTCCTATTTCTACCTTGATCTCTCCTTTCTCTTCTGAATCTTCAGACTTCATGTCGGCCTCGTCTTTTATTTCATCACTTTTGTTGACACTGCAGAAGTAACCATTGTAACAATCAATTGGTGGAAACTGTTATACTGCTCATATCTTATGGTCAAGGTGCTAATTTCAAAGGATGTTACCTGTCAGGTGCATCAGAAATTGCTTCTACTCCTCCTTGTTCTACTGTCAGTGCGGTGACATCAGGCATACCAACCCGCTCCAGGAAACAAAGAGCAGGGTCTGCACGCATGGCATTATACCGCTCATACCCTACATGGGACATAGAGAGAGGTCAGAACAAACAAAAAAGAAAAAAAAGGAAACGCAAGTTCTTCCACATGATGAAAAACAAGACAATGTCAATATGAACTGTAACATTTCACACCAGTAAAAAGTGAAGTTCATGTGAACTAACATTTCACAACATAAAAAAATCACGTTCGTATAAACTAATTATGTGTATATGAACTAACATTTCAGACCAATAATGTTAGTCTTTTATCTCACCATGTTTGTGGACTCCAATAAGCAGCGATTTATCCGCCTCAGCATCCCACCAGATAGTTGGGATCTCAATGTAATCGATATCAGGCAGTGTTACCTCCAGTTTACTGCAGAAAACACATATATCCTCACATATCAAGCCACTCTACAATGACACATGCTTGAAGTATCATTCTTTTGGTCTATGAGGGGGTAAGATGCATTCAGATAAATGTAGCACCTGGCAGGGATTCCTTCAAGAGCCTGAGTTGCAGCTTCACCCAGAACTTCAACCTTCAGATAGTAGAGCATCCGTACCCTCAGCAGCACCCTGTCCGTGACACAATATATATATATAAATGAAAAGACAACATCAGAGCGCATTCACAAGATACAATCAGTGATGCTTAACCTCAGGTTACTCCATGGGAAGAGAAAAATGATTCAACGTAGACTCAAGGCAAAGTCTCCCACATGAGCATGTAAGTACATTTTACACTTATTTTAAATCACCATATTTAATAATACAAGGGGAAACTAACACTTCTCTTAATTGGCCCAGCTGGCATGGTTCAAAATGGCCAAATATTGGCTGATTAATCAGCATGGCCAATATTTATTGGTCTATCACTAATCTTTGGTTATAAGGTGTCCAGGACAAGTGCCAAAATTGTATGTCTGCATGCCAATTAAGAATCTAATATTGAAGGTGCTGCTTGGTATTCTTTAAGACGGCTCACTTGTTGCAGTGTTGTTTGAGGTGTTTCTTGTAGCTGTCGTCCTGCAGTACCACCTCTGGGTTACAGTGGACCAGCCAGTCAGCATTATTTAGCTCAGGTGGACTCAACTGGTTCTTCAGCTTCTTGCCTTTACGACCCCGCGGAACAGGAGCAGACAGACCTGGACAGGTGAAAGGTAAGAAATTAATGCTAAACCTTTGGACTGTTTTTCAGGAATTATGCAAAAGCAGTCATCAGACTGCAATATTCAAATATTTTAAAGATTAGTTGTAAATATAAGTATGTATAAATGCATATTTAATATATACAACAACAATAAGTAAGCGCAGTGAGCAGCCGTGCAGATTATTTATTTATTTTATTAAATCGCAGCCCTTGAGGTTTGATAATCGCACTACGCAATATCGCATTTTCAATTTTATTTTGATTAACCGTTCAGCCCTAATTAAATGTTATCTGAGCCGAGAGAGCAACAAATTGCTCAAGTTCAAAGTCATAAGTAATATATTAAACATTTTACGATGCACACAATGAAATACTGTATCACGGAGAAAGCGTTGACAAAAATGTATTTCAACTCATCAACTCATAAAAAATAAATAAATACAATTCCAGGGTAACAGAGTGGCACTTACAATGGAAGTGCATAGGGCACATTTTTGGAGGGTTTAAACACAGAAATGTGAAGCTTATGATGTTATGAAAACACTTACATTAATTCTTCTGTAAAAACAAATAAATTATTTGAGCTGTAAAGTTGTTTAAATCGTAATTTTTACAGTCAATTTAGGGTGTGTTACATCGTCATGGAAATGAAGTTGTACAATTGCATATAACTACACAGAAAAAGATAGTAAGTGATTGTATCACAGTATCAAGCTAAAATTGTGTTAACACAAATATTGTTTAAATCTTGTGGCAATACTTTTGCAAAAGAAGTATTTTAACAAAATAATTAGCTCCATTCACTTCCATTGTAAGTGCCACTTGAACCCATACTTTTGCTTGTATTAAAGAAAAGCAGGAACGAGTCGAAATTAATGTTTGTGGTAATCAATATCATGCCACAAATGCTGTCAATTGCGCTTAACTTGTATTGAACCCTGAATATATTGGAAATCAATTTTTCTCTATGATTTGAAATTTTCTCAGGCACTGAACAAATTTAGATAGGAGTGGAACAGTACTAATTACCTGAGTGGTTTTGCAGTGCTTGGTTGTGTCCGTCTTTAGTGGGTGTGATGAGGTCCCATATGAAGCTCTTGATTTTGTCGTCTCCTTTGTAATGCCGAACGCAGTAGACCAGCAGAGCTCTGCACAACACCTCCATATCTCTCTCTGTCAGGTGCCATTTAAAACGGCCATGATTGAGAATCTCCTTCCATCGCCCCCACCTTCAGAACACAAAATCAAGTCACACTATTTGTTTGAGTGAAAGATCTCTCTTGCGCTTCCAATTCAACTGATTCCTCAGTGCATGACCCTTGAAACCATAATACAGGTTAATTTATAGCTTCTATGTGACACTTTTTGCATAATGTAAAGAAAATTGTACACGTTTATTTTTATTTATCTTGTACTTGTTTACAGAAAGTGATCACATTATTATATTAAAGGGATAATTCACTTAAAAATTAAAATTCTCTCATCATTTACTCACCCTCATGCCATCCCAGATCTGTATGACTTTCATTCTTCTGAAGAACAGAAATTAAGATATTGAGAAGAACATGTCAGATCTGTAGGTACATACAAATTAAGTGAATAGTGACCAAAACTTTGAAGCTCCAAAAAGGTATCAAGGCAGCATAAAAGTAATCCATAAAACTCCAGTGGTTTAATCCATGTCTTCTGAAGCGATCCAAAGAGTTTTGGGTGATAACAGACCAATTATAACTCCTTATTCACTGTATATCTTGTCATTGCAGTCTCAAGGCATGATGTCAAGGTTTATAGTGAAAAAGCAATCACATTTTGATAAGTTCTCATCCAAAATTGACTTTTATGTTGCCCATATGTTCTTTTTGGAGCTTCAAAGTTTTATCCACCATTCTCTTGCATTGTATGGACCAACAGAGCTGATATTCTTCTAAAAAAAATTTTTTGATTACATGAGGTTGAGAAAATGGGGACTAATTTATTTGGAACAATTGCTTTAATAATGCAAAAACGTTTTTTTGGCTATGCTTGCCAGATGCAGCTATAATAATGCAACAACTGAAAAATGCACATTTAGACATGTACTGTAACTTGCAGATCTGGACTTACTGACTGAGTCCAACTATTCTTATATTAGCCACTGATGATGCAGCATTACATTTACACAGAATGAAAGCCGCATCAGAGGTGGGTCAGAGCCGGCCTAGCACCTTTACACACAATTTGGGGCCACCAGTGTCATCCTAAGAGGCCCAGCAAAACAGATGAAGGACTGACCCAAAAATGAGCAGGTTCTTCTCCACTCTGAAGCACTCTGCTCGGAGGTAGCGTCTGTTGCGATCGCTGAGGCGTCTTGTGCGACAGGGTCGTTCCTCTGAGTCGCTGTCCAGTTCAGAGAACTCCATCAGCTCATCATCCTCAAAAGAGTTATAGTGGCGCGTCTGCTTCCGTACACGAGGCGTGTCAATCACCAGACTCTCCTAAACGAGACACAGACAACCATGCTGTTTACAACACATATGTAAAAATATATTTAATATATATACTGTAAACAGATTTTGCCACAGGGGTAGGACAGATATCAAGATTTTCTCAACTTTAGAACGACATTAGGGTGAGTAGACAAAGACAGAATTTTCATTTTAGTGTGAACTATTCCTTCAAACATCAACCACCTATATGTAAACATTCTGAGTTTCCACATTCATAACTCACTGCAGTTGTTTGGCTGAAGGTTTTTTCATTAATGTAACCCATCTGTTTTGACTATAACAAGAGCCTGATGTTCAAATCAGCCCCTCTCTCGCTCTCTCTGGGGCAGTCTGTGGGATGATTCTGTGGCACTACACCACCTGAGTCGCAGTGAGTTCGTATGCAAAGCTTGAGGTTTTTAACCATCAGGTATGGTACCTTTTCTGCCTTGGAGTCAATTTCCAGCTCAGCAATTTTGGCCCACTTCTGCCAGAAGTTTGGATCATCCAGAGAAATGTCTGTACGGTTCCCTGAAGACACAAAGCTAGCCTAGGATTGACAAATAAAAAAGTATTATCAGCACAAGGAAAGGAAGAGAAAATAAAAGCAGGAGCAGGGGCAGGGGCAGGGGCACGTAACAAATATCCAGTCAGCGTTGACTGGGATATATAACTTTTTTCTTTTAATATTAAAAGCTGAAGTATGTAACTTTTCGTTGTTAAAATACTTTCTCCTATCCCAGCTTAATATGCAGAGACAACTATAAGTAAGCCATTCGTAGGAAATGTGATTTGATTAACAGGAGGCGTTTTCAGTAAGCTGTTTTGAAAACAATGTTTATGTAATAAATGCGCTTTTTTTGTATTTACTGTGCAAAAAATACTAGCGCTCCTTCCCTTTATTAGAGCGCATGCACGTTAAACAGTTTCTATGCAGCATGGAAAGAGATGATGAGAGATGAATTTACAGTCCAACATAAAGAAAGTGTTGATTTCTTGTGTTCCAATGTGTGGATTACAAATTTTCACCAACATGTGGGGATAAATACAGGGAATTTCACGCACTGTGAACAGTGAATGTGCTGGGATCCTTAAAATGTTGCGTAAGACATGCAATCCCACTCCAAAATTCATGAAGTGAGTCTTTTTTCCCTGCTATTTTCTACACATTGGTAATTGCTGCTGCTTAGACACTTGAAAAAAAGCAAGGGCAGTTCTAGAAGAGTGCGCTCAGTGTCTCCACACTCTTGTGCACTCACGTGACTGCCTCGCTGCGTCCAGTAAATTATGAGCTCATGCGTCTTTGCGAGCTAAATATAATCACGCTCGCTCCTATCTGAGTGCTCCAACTTTGTTCACTCCATGTAATTTGTGAGCTCTCTCACTTGATTTCTGCTTGCACTAATGTTAGAAATGCAGCACTGGCCCGATTGGGAAAGTGACAGATTTATCTCTCTAACTGGCCCCGGGCCATCGGGCAGTCCATATTTTCGAGCCCTGTCTTCATTTGTGTTCTGTAGAAGAAAGAAAGTCATACACATCTGGGATGGCATGAGAGTGAGTAAATGATGAGAGAATTTTCAGTTTTGGGTGAACTATCCCTTTAAATGTACCATTTCAACAACTTTCACACTAACGAGAACATGCCACCTTTTGGCTATAAGGCCAGATCTTAAACTACAAGGCCACCCACAAATATCTGTTTTTAACTGGTGTGACTTTGTTCAGTATGTTAGACAGATATCCGGTATACCTTAAAAATAAATACCAGATGTGTACCTTGGCAAACGTTGATCCTTTCCCCTCAGACTGGATTGTGATGGTCTGTGTGCGTCGCTGCAGGATCTGATCAATGTCTTCCTCGCAAAATTTAGAGCCCTCGTCTTCCTCGTCCATCAGCGCTCCATACGCTCCCTTCCGGAGGAGATCTTCCACCTCCATCTTAGACAGCTGCTGAACCTGAAACAGGAGAGCACATTCAATGTTGTCAATGTAAGTATAGGGACTCCATAAATAAACAACAATAATGCAAAGAACAGAAAGATGAAAAGAAAAATGAGAGTAAAAATTGGCTGTGGTGAGATAATAAAGTTACTGGCAATATTATATAATATGATTATATTTAGGAATAGCAAAATAAAGCATTGTTGAAATCGTAATAAGAGTAAAATGGAGTGGAAGCAAATAAATTAAAAAAAGATTGAAAAATTACATTTGTAAAAATAATAATGATAACAAATAAAATTAAAAATAAAATAAACAAAAATAAAAATGCAAAATAATACTTATTTTAAATCGCAATGGAGTAAAATGGAGTAAAAACAAAATTACAAAATTATAAAAAACATGTAATAAATTAATTAACATAAAATAAAAATAAAATAATAATAAAAATACAAATTTTAAATTGAAAAATAATGCATGGTTGAAATCACAATGGAGTAAAAAAATTAATTAAAAAAAATTATAATTTGAAAAAATAAAATAACTTAATTGACTAAAACAAATAATAAAAATGCAAATAAATAAAAATATAAAACTACATAATAATGCATAGTTGAAATCATAATAAGAGTAAAATGGAGTGGAAACAAATAAATGAAAAAAAGATTGAAAAATTAAATGTGTAAAAATAATAATGATAAATAAAATTGAAAATAAAATAAACAAAAATAAAAATGATAAATAATACTTTATAATTGCATAATAAGGCATAGTTGAAATCGTAACTTTTTTTTAACCTTTTTTTTTGACGTGGAAACTTGGTTTTTGACATGGATTTGAAATGGAATCAAAGACAAGCGAAAACAATCAACTAAAAGCTCAATGAATGTGATGCATCTAACAACTATTATCTCAGTGAAAAATTGAGTGTACTATAAGAAGACTATCTAGGAATCCAAACTTCATGTGGCAACAGGCTAATTATGAATCCTGTGTTTGCCTAATCAAAACGGCACACTTCTAGTGGCTATAAATCACTCACCCCATTGAGACTGCCCTTACGGTTGATGTCCTGTAGAACAGCCTTATCCAATCCCAGTTTCAGACTGGCCTTATCAAACATCTCCCTCTCGTACGAGTTCCTCGTAATAAGGCGATACACTTTTACCGCTTTGCTTTGACCGATCCGGTGGCAGCGAGCTTGAGCCTGTGGAATTCAAAGCATGTTTTGTAGTTTTAAATATAAAACATCTTGAAAATATCAAACTGAAACTATGATACGATTTTAAATAGCTTCATTGCTACCAGTAGCATTCGACAAAAGATCCTACACAGCTCACCTGCAAGTCATTCTGCGGGTTCCAGTCAGAGTCGAATATGATACAGGTGTCAGCGGCAGTGAGGTTGATGCCCAGCCCTCCTGCTCGTGTGCAGAGGAGGAATACAAAACGGTCAGAATCCACCTTACTGAAGCGATCGATGGCCGCCTGCCGTAGATTCCCTCGAACTCTCCCATCAATGCGCTCGTACGTATACCTATATGTATCATACACATTGTAGGGAATTATGGGAAGTCATGTGCTGATTGATTTCTCTTTTGAATCTATATTTAAGTAATTATGGATTAAAACTACTAGCCCACACTTTCATTTTTTATCATGGTTCTCATACGTTTCTTACTGTTGTGTCACAATATTGTGATAAATACTAAATTAGGTTCTTGATAAAAGGAATATTCTAGGTTCAATACAAGTTAAGCCCAGTCAACAGTATTTGTGCCATAATGTTGATTACAACAAAAATGTATTTAGACTTGAAACCCCTTTTCTTAAAAAATAACAAAATAATAAAAATCTGGGTCACAGTGAAACACTTACAATGGCAGTGAATGGGGTCAATCCGTAAATGTAAAATATTTAGATCACATTACAATTGGTTTATGTACCATTATATAAATAAATACAAATTAGAGCTTGACAAATATTGGGTTTTGCTGATACGATAATGTGTTGAAAGAAAAGCAATGAATCTGCCAATAGTTTTTAAAATTGGTAGCCGAAATTAAATGTTCCTAGTCTTTCCTTCCTGTGATGGTGAGGGCCAGACAAGAGTCCACATTTAATTAAATTCCAGATGCAGTTTATGGTGCAACCAAAATACCATTAACTACGAAAAAAAGTTTTCCGGTTTTACTTTAAAGGCCGAAATACACCGGGGACTCTTATTTTGAAATGTTTGCGCTTCACTGCTTCCAGCTGCTCATTCAAACAAATAAGGGAAATAAAACGTGCACATCTACAATTATCTACAGCTTATTACCTTATAAATAATTAAAAGCTAAACATTATAATATTTCATCAACACTATATCATCATCATCTACAGTTGATCATTAGTGATCACTTGTAATACATTTCTGATAAAGCCAAATGATTGTTAAATGCTCTGCAACAGCTGGAAACATTCACAAGCTTGGAAAAAATACAGAGCCGTGTTTTCATTTTGAAGGACGCAGCACATGCACTTATATAATAAATCATATTCTTTGAAGTTTAATAATCACATTAGGTCATACCACGTCTTTCCGACTCCAAATTTAAGACCTCTTTAAATGATAATTAAGACTTATGTTGTATCATTGAAGATATTTAATACTTTTTTCTGACCTTACATTTGGGAAAAATATTTTAAAAGATTTTTTAAAGATCTTCGGGAATCCTGTTATGAAAGCTGTTTTATTCCACATTGAGAGGGTCCCCTTATAGGGGCTGCCATGTTATGATCACATGACCTGTCAATGGCATTTGTAACTGAAAACTGTTGTGTTTGAAAAATGCTTCATCCAGGCCCCTAGGTGTAAGTGTATGTCCAAAATGACATGCAAAAAAATGACAACTATAAAGTGCCCCTTTAAAGTCAACATGGCATTAGCAATGTGACACACTTCTACACGAAACAGAAAACTCAATGAGAACAAAATGCTGGGACTTGGAAGTGTTCTTCCAAATATTAATGTATCCACTGAAAAACACTTATTTTTGAAAAACCTACTGTTATTTGCTAATATTGCTGTAACCTTTATTAAATGTACGGTATGTTAACTTTAAAGTACTGTGTTACCTATTGGGAAGATTTTAGAAAGACTGCCTTACCTACAGTTGTCCAAAACAATATCTAAACAGCAACTGTATTTGGTAAAAAAAAAATTCCCCCATGTGGAGCTTTTGTGAAGTCAGTCAAAAAGGAAAGTTGTTTAAGAGGCAAGTCTTTACATTTTGATGGCAATAGGCATAATGTGTAATGAATCGTAAATACTGATGAAAAGGTCCATTTTGATTTCATCTCGACCTTTAGTGAACTTAAAAACATAAATAATATGAATAGAATATTAACTTTTTTAGAAAAGTGACTAATGGCACTTAGTAATAACCAGTTGTGTCACCTCCTCTGAATGAGGTAGTCCTCCAGTATATCCAGACATCGGACCATCTGTGAAAACACCAGCACCTTATGTCCCCCGGACAAGAGTTTGGGCAGTAGTTTGTCGATAAGTACTAGTTTACCGGCAGCCTGGATCATGGCCTGGAGTTGAAAATCTACTGCATCTGGACTGTAGGTTTTCCTGAAGCTCTCAAGAATCTTTTCTTCAGCACCTGAGAAAAAGAAAGATTTTAGGAGTCTATTTCAGTGCTACAAATTAGAGCAAATGTAGAGAACTGCAACAATGATTTTTCACGAATTGTCATTTTCACACTTGGAACGTTTTCAAAATAACATAAGAAATTAAGTGACCCTTTGCTAAGCTGAGCCTTAAAAGCATTTCTGACCAATCCTGTCTTAGCAACTGTTTCTGGGCTGCCATTACTCTGACACACATTTGCTATTTTCCAATGAGTGCCTACGGCAGTAATAGTTTTCGAACACACTTTATCAAACTTTTGATAAAATGATTGAAAAAATCAAAACACTTTGTTGCCAGGTCACTTGTAATAATGACACAAGGTACCCAGACAGGATACCCAGAGTTTTTTTCTCTATGGAAAAAGAGCATTTATTTAAACCAGGCTTCAGAAATGAACCGTTTGGAATTTGTGGAACCAAATACATCTGTATATGACTGCTTCATCAACGCCTATTTTTCGTCATTGCACCCTTGGCCCCACTCAATCAGTCACAGGTGAAGAGGAGAGAGGGCCTGTCATGGGAGAATCATTTACACTTTTAAAGGGACGCACACAGGACACATTAATGTGTCTATCTGGATTTAAATGTTTTTTCTACACTGCTTTGACTGTTATCATTCATCTCATGCTGCTTTTAAAAGATGCAATGTCAAGTTACAACTCTATTCTGTTTCATTCAGCTGCGCTGTTTCTTGCTGTTTTGAAAACGTCATGGACCATTTTTGCACCCATCTGTGCTATTTTTAATTGACACTCTTTTGTAAACATGCACTAGATGGATGTCTTACATCGTTTTGATACGTTTCCGGCAATGGTCGCCACGTTTTAAGAGCGGTACAAGCGCAACTTTTAAAATGTGTCTCGTTCTTCTACTGCCAATGACTGGGAGAAACACATGCCGTTCTGTATATAAACAAACACGGAAGATGTGAGATGTGAAGACCAGCATCTCTGCTTTGGCCTGTTGAAGCACCCAACATCACCATGGGTTGTATTACGTTCACGTATTGCGAACATTTCACCGTGGATTGTTTTTTCAGCTGATATCAGTGTTGATTGCTTGTGAACAAGTCAATACATGAATCAAGCTTTGTAAAGGAACTGTTTTTGAATGAGCATTATTAAAGATGGGGCAATTAAAAACTCTATTGGACCCGACGCAAAACCGTAAGTAAACAGTTTTACTCACAAATGGATTAACTGTTTCAGTCCTCATTCCCATATGAACATGTTGATGTTAATTCATCTACTTGTTGATTCAGGTCTTAGTAAAGGCAATAGTAAATAAAGAGTTCACAGCATCATAGTGAGTGTGTTATGAGACATTATAACAACAGGTAGTGATTTAAATATTGAGACATAGTGAGAAAAATGTACTTGTATTCATTATAATTAGTTAAGTTCAATCGACAGCTTTTGTGGCATACTTTTGATTGCCATAAAAAATATTTTCAAATTGTCCCTCACTTTACAAAAAAAGAAGCAAAAATTTGGGTTACAGTGAGGCACTTACAATAGAAGTCTCTGGGGCCAGTCCGTAAACATTAAAATACACACTGTTTCAAAATTATCATCATAAGATGTAAACAATATACATGATAACATGATTTTTGTGTGATAAAATAATTTATTAACCTTATAAGTGTCAATTTATAGCCAAAATTTCAACTTCGTTGTAATGGTGATGAAACGCTGTAAACCTTTAAGCGATTTTATCACTCTAAAATCACGTAAAACATGATTTTTTACATTATTACACGTCATGTTAACACTAATATATTGAAACAGTGTGTACTTGAATATTCATGGACTGGCCTCATTCACTTCCATTTGAAGTGCTTTACAATCAAAAATATTTTTTGTGGTAATTAACATAATTTTTTTATTACCCATAGGCAAAGGTTTTTTTCTTGTTTTAAGCAGAACATTTCTCTATCTTGTTATTTTGTTTCTTCAATAAATGTACTGTACCTTTGTTTTAAGGGTGCATAGATGTCTACTGGTAAACAAGACAACAACTGACTACAAATGTTATGGTAAATGGAACTTGGGTCTGCACCAAAATCTCTAGTGTGAAAGTGACGTTAGACTACACTCCAAACCACAACTGTAATGCATGCGTGTTTGTGTGTACCTGTGATGAGGTATGGGTGATTGCAACACTTGCGAAGCTCCATCATTGTGTTGATGAGGTTGGGCATGTTGTGCTGGTTTGCTCCTTTAGCAAGGAATGCGAAGTTCTTTTCCAGAATGGCTCGGTAGTACTTCTTCTGAATGTTAGTGAGCTCCACCTCGATGATTGTCTCTTCTTTGGGGGCCAGATTCTTTTCCACATCATCCTTTAATCTTCTCAACATCATAGGCTTCAGAATGGCCTGCAGCTTCTTAACCTGTAGGTTTGTGAGTTATTTTCAGGTTAAAAGTTAAATTAACACCCAAATCAGAACACCTATTTCAGTGTTTGCTAATCAAGGCAAAGTGGTTGCATTCAAACAGGTCCAGTTTAATTTAGTTACACTTCGCTTTTTTGGCAAGATTCTAACATATTGTCTTTCTTACTGTAAATAAGCTTCCTCACAACAATTTGAGGGTTGGAGTAAGTGGTTCTCATACCTGCTCCTCAGTTTTCAGGTCTCCAAACTCCTCCAGAAAAGTAGTCTCAGAAGGGAACTGTAAGGGTTCGAGGAAGTTCAGCAGAC
Organism: Xyrauchen texanus; assembly: GCF_025860055.1. Lineage (NCBI taxonomy): Eukaryota > Metazoa > Chordata > Actinopteri > Cypriniformes > Catostomidae > Xyrauchen > Xyrauchen texanus. The sequence continues at coordinate 42,270,690 of NC_068288.1, forward strand.
TGAAAAGCTCCTCAACTGAGTTCTGCAGAGGGGTTCCTGTCAGAAGAACTTTGTGTTCCTGGAGAAGAGACAAAATACGCACCAGAACAGAGAGTTCAACGGACTGTTTTATTTTTTACATGTGTAAGTAAGTGTGTAATTTCTAAGACTCTAAGAGGATATGCACCACAACTAAATACGTGAGAGCATGTGCACTTACCACTAAGCCACGGCTATGATAAAATTGTGTATGTCTCTATATAAAAATGCACGGCACTGATATATGAAGTATATTCAAAGAACCCACTGCTATTCAATGAGGATGCCCATTCAGCTGTTAGAGTTAGGATAACAGAGCACTGCATCAAAATGTTTCTTAACTTTCACACACTTGCCATACTGCAGTGATATTTACAGTGAGAGGAGATTACTTATTTTGTGCTGGGAGAGGATGTATGCATGTACATGCAGTGAAGCCGAACTGAGTAGCTAAATTAGATGTGCACAACAGGGACCACCTTGCCATGAGCTACACTTCCTCTTTTCTGCATTTACACCTGAATTCTCCGAATCGATAATGTAGATACAATGACACATAAACCCTGGGTCAAACATCTCTATGTGAAGAGTAAATATATTTTATATATGTTTATATATATCAAATACATATATGTATTACACTTAGTATGTCACTTAGTTGCACCTGACTTATTGTAAACAGGCCATAAAAGAACAGTTTACCCAAAAATGAAAATTCTCTCATCATTTACTCACTCTCATGCCATCCCAGATGTGTATAACTTATTTTCTTCTGCAGAACACAAATGATTCGAACACATCTGAGATGGCATGAGTGTGAATAAATGATGACAGAATTTTAATTTTTGGGTGAACTATTCCTTTGACAAATTTAACAATACCACATAGCAGCACACAAATAACCAAACAAGCATCGGTGTAAGCCTATTAAACTGACCAGGTTCATGAGTTTGAGCCCCTCCAGCAGTTTACAGTTGCGGTTTTTAAGGCGATGAGCCTCATCGATCACCACACAGCGCCAGTTAATCTTCTTCAGTTCGGGACAGTCTGCCATTATCATTTCAAATGTAGTGATCACTCCATGAAACTTAAACTGGCCAAGCACTATATTTCCCTGAAGGAGCAAGATACTGGTTATGAGAAACAGACTGTACAAACAAATATAAACTACACCTAACAGTTGTAAAATCACTACCTCTCTATAACTTAAACACTCTTCCCTTATCTGCCTGTCTGACTTACCTGTTCATCTCGGTGGTGCATCTCATACTGCTGGATCATCTGCCGGCTGATCTGACTGCCGTGATAAACGATGACGTTCATTTCTGTCCAGGTGCGAAACTCTCTCTCCCAGTTAGTGATGGTAGAGAGAGGGGCAATGATGAGGAAGGGTCCTCTAAAACCCATGAAGAAAATCTCATACAGGAACGTGATGGACTGGATGGTCTTCCCCAGGCCCATTTCATCAGCCAGAATACAGTTCTTCCTATATCCAGAGAAAGCTTTTTTGGTCAAGATTACAATTCTGAATGAACTGACTTGGAATTGGTCACATCAGCATCTTTCTGCAGAATCAAATTCTGATCATTATCATCATTAAAATAATCTTTTTTTATTAGGGCTGCCAAAGTTGACATGTATGTTTAACAACAGTGTAATTTGCAGGAAATTCAGCTAGTTTAATTGTGTAAACTACAATGAAAATTACTTCCAGTAACTGTGTTTACTTATTTTAATATATTGGCAAGAATATATAAATAAATAAATAAAAAATATTTTTTTTTATATAAAGTTGTTTACACATCATACAGTTTGTAAAAAAAAATGCTTTTTTATTTGCTTTTAGTAACCATGAACATTGCTTATAATGAGATAATTTCAATAAAAACATTGTATGACAGTGCAAATTAATATTAGTTTATTAAAGAAAAAGTTTACTCAAAAATGAAAATTCACTTGCGTTGTATGGACCTACAGAGCAGAGATACTCTTTTTAAAAATCTCAATTTGTGTTCTGCAAAAGAAAGAACGTCATACACATCTGGAATGGCATGAGTTCATGATATGAGAATTTTCATTTTTGGTTGAACTATTGCTTTCAAATTAGTATTTTCATGTAATTATTCAAGTAGCATCTTAAAAGCTTGACATAGTATCAGGATTCTGGGTGAAACCTTGAAGCCCTGAAAAGTCTTTTCACCTGTTGTACCAGTTGAAAAGTAGCCAATTCATTCCTTCCAACTGGTATTCTCGAAGCTGGTTCCCAATTCTATATTCTCTGGTTTTCTCCAGTTTCTGCCACTGTTCTGGTAGAGGCCTCTCCTGTATTAAAACAGAGAGGACAGAGCTGCCATTTCTTCTTCTAGTTTAAGATAAATATGGTAAAGAATATCAAAATTATTAGAGCACTAAATGGGAGGATAAAACAGAATTGAAACACAAAATAATATTGCATGCAGTGCAAACACACTGTATAAAATGTCCAATACAGCAGTACATCTTAAAAAAAAATAGAAAATTCCATTCAATTGCATTTGTGAGCTTACCACATGCTTGATTTCTGGAATTCTCTTGAGGTCTTCAAACTCTACGATTTTCACAGGGTCAACATCTTCTTGTAGCTCCCAAGTGCTCTCCTCGTATGACAAGGAGCACCATTTCACCAGGTAGTGTGTAACTTCCTGGAAACATTCAAACATTGAAAATGCACATATAACACTTCAAATATCACATGGATATCATCAATAGCCATGTAGATTTCATAAAGATTATCAATGTAGATTTAATTAATCAAAAGACTGGCACCACAACTAGCCCTCAAGCTGATACGTTATTTGAACGTGTTATCTCTTAGCCAATCAACCTGCACACATGTGATATGTCAAACCAGTCAGCTTCTCATAGTAAGCTCATAGGTCCTTTGATGTGTAATTGGGTAGCCAATCAGCTCAATGTGCAGATAAGTTTCACTGCATCGTGCTACAAGAGTTTTCCATGAAACCCTCCTCCTCCCCAGCTCCACCCTTCTACATCTGCAGCATGGGGATTAAATGTATGTCTAATTATGCAGCAGCACGTCCAACATGCTCAATGCAGCATGTCTTGTGTTTTTCTAACTGAGCAGAAGCAGTAGCAAGTCACATGCTCAACTCAGTATGTTTGTGTAGGTTCTAGAGAGCCTTTCCGAGAGATGCCATGACTGAAATACTGTTTACAAGAGATCACTTAAAAAGCTCACCTCTCCTGTTTCTGTATCTGTAGTGATGGCGATCTCTAAAACTCGATCAACCTCGATGTAGTCCGGATTAAAGAGGTCTTCATCCGGCTGTGGTGAAAAGATAAGGCAGGACAAGATAAGGCAATCAAGCAGTCTGCGTTCTGAAAACTGTTGATTTATGGTTAGTGTGTAATTTCTGTGCCACTAACTTCATCAGAGAATTGCAAAAATAATGATTGTTTCTAAAAGGTTTTCCCAAAGACTCACTCCTCATTTTCCATTGGTCAGACACACAAGTAATTGGTTGAGCCAATGTTGTTATGTCAGGCTGGTCAGGATGCTCAAACAAACAGAGAAGTGTTTTGATAGCGACACAGTGTTTACACCTACAAATGGCTTACATTTAGTTGTCTCAGTATATTAACTGAAAAAATAAACTTCAACTGAAACTGCAACTTTGAGCTATACATTTCATTCTTTTAGAACAAGTTTTAGAAAGCACAGCAGAAATGTAACTTTGATGCATTACAAAAAATTTAATAAATCCTAAATGCATTCCAGTTTCCATTCTAAACGAGCAACAAACAAATTGCAGTGTGCTCTGGCAGACCCACCTCAGTGAAAATGTGCTTCATTTGTGCATGCTTGTTTCTGAAGCGTTTGATTTTTTGGTGAATGCGTGGGTCTTTCTCCAGTTCCTCCAAGGTTGCCCATTTACAGTGCAGATAGGAGCTGCCAAATGAGAAAATACTTTCATATCTGGCAATGTGCCGTAAAAACATTGAACAGGCTGTGACAATCAGTTCTAAAAGTTCTGCATTTAGCAGTTATGATGTTTAGACTAAGTCCTTACAGTGTTTTGTTTGCCTGAACTTATATTTTTCTGTATAGGTTGGTCATTTTCAGAACTAAACCAAAAATAAAGCCTTGTCGACAGCAGACAAATCACTCTACTGTCAATTCAGCAAGTGATTTCATGCGGCAGGATATATTCCCACAATTATCAGATTGATCATTTTATGCATACATTATTTGAAGTAATGCATTAAACATTCACACTCTAGATTTGCTCTGACAGTTTGACAAGCTGAGAGTAGGAAGATCATGAGTAGACTTACAAATTTCTGTACTTGACATAAAACTCCTCCAACTCTTCTGGTGCTTCATCGGGAGATGTCTACACAAAATAAAGACTTCTGGTTTGTATTGTAATGAAACCTCATAACAAAAAAGATAAAACTAATAATACTGCAAAAAGAGATGTTTTTTTCTCTTCTCTTTTGACATAGTTCTATTAACCTGTTTCATGTGACGTAAATGTACGACCGTGCCGCCATGTTTGTGACAAAAATTCCATATAACTTCAATATACGGCAGTGTGAGATGCTACAAAAACCTTCGCCAGGAGTTAAAAGTAGCTCCTACATTCACACAGACGGGATCATCACAGACATTTTTAAGACTGTGACTAAATCAGACCTGAAAACAACACAAAAACATATGTAACTTCTGAATGTGAGATGTTTACAGTGATGTACTGGTGGGCGTGTACTCGCCGGTCACACATCAAACTCACTGGTGTAAGGAGATGAATCATAGATAAAATATCTTTAAATGTCCGCGAAAGTCCAATTTAGCAATATATGTTAGTCCCTTTTCTTGGGGCTTGGCATGGATCAAAAGCATTTTTTTGATGTTTTTCTTGATTCTTGTTCGGGTGTTTTTCCATTCACCGTCATTGTTTCCTCCCGCTAATAGTCACAAATATGGCGGCTGCAGCGAAAAGTGACGTCACTGAAATGGGTCAATTGAAAAAGGAAGTTAGGGTGGGAAATCTTAAATCCATTTTGTTCCTACATAGCCAATAGCTTTTAGTTTACTTCAGAGCCTTGAACCTTGATTTGCTACCTACTATTGCTGCTGGGTTGAAATTAGGTTCGTTTGAGATGAGCAAGTTCTGCGCAAAACCGATCAACGGTGATCAGCGGCTGGTGCATGACGGGTAGAAATCCGACTCGTTGTGATGTCATGATGACGCATGTCAAAAAATATCCAGCAAAGTGGCCGCAGTTGTAGCAGGCAGGTGGCACAGTTTTCCTGAGCGGAGCGAACTGCAAGCATGATGGGGAAATTACTTGCTCATTGATGTTTTGTTTGTTGTTATCTCTAATATGTTTGTATGTGTATAAATTATATGTAAATGTTCTCAACACTATGACAGTGCAATCTCTGTATGGGATATGTGACTGGTATCATATTTCTGAAATATCGGAAATACAGGTCTTTATTAAACAAAAAATAGATGAAAAGACACTTCTTATGGGGGGAATTAAATAACAGGTACATTGAGTGTCTTGTACATCATATTTATTTTAATTTAAAAGTAACAGAATTTAAATTGCATCCACTTTATTAACAACAAAGCACATGAACGTGAATCACGCGATATCTGCCTTTGATCTCGTAGCGACTGATCCACTACGAGATGTGAGAACTGTCCGACTTAACAGCTCTTATTTCACTCCTCCCCCGACTGCACCAGCCTGCTCTCGTCTACTTTCAAGGCGAGGTGTTTGGCATCTGAAACGAGCCTATTGTTATTATAAGGCAGTACATTTTCACGCAAGAGAGCATATGGGACAAAAATCTGTTTAGTGGAGCATGAATCATCAGTATTTGTGGTCTGTTTTCCTCCAAGAGGTCAATCCTAAAACGAGCACTCCTGCTAAAAGTTAATATTGTCAAAATTTAAGAGTTCACTAGCATATAATTGCCTTAAAGCAAATAGACAAGGACTAAAAGCCAATTTTGATTTCATGGATTCTATAATATATTTTCTGAGATCATAATTGGGGAAAAATAAGCATGACGGGTGTAACCTTTACCTCTTTCTTGACCGTTCGTACAGAGAGTATTTTCTCAATGATGTTAGCTTCATCTTCAGGGGGTTCCTGGGAAAAAGAAAGTGGGAATTATTCCTTTGTGTGTGTGTGTGTGTGTGTGTGTGTTTGTTTGCTCTGCTCTTTTAGAAGTAGGGCAGGTGCGTGTTGTGGCGTAATTGCAGATGTTGCCACGGTTACCTCAGCCTGCCAGGCGAGGGTAGTGGAAGATAGAGCAGGAATTCGGCCTGAACCCAAAACAGCGATTGTCTCCCCATCATCATCCACGACCTTGAAATCAAGATCTTCATTATACTTCCGCCTCTTCACCTGACGCCCTGAACGCCTCTTCTGCCGAGAGAAACAGAGAGGGACAAGAACAAGAAGGAAGGAAGGAAGAAAGAAAGAAAACAGAAAAAGAAAGCAAGAAAGAAAGAAAGACAGACAGAAAGAGTTCAAATTCAATGAGATTAAAGGAAAATTCTGGGTTGAATTAAATTTAAACTAACAACAGCATGTCACAATGTCATGCAAAAAAACATAATCACACAAACAATGTGCCAATAAAAACTGCATTTCCATCCCAATAACTTTTTATCATGTTTGTAAGCGACAGTGCGTCTCAGTTCTGGGAGCACTATGTGTGTGTTCCTCCTTCCTTATGACTATAAGACCTATAAGACATTTTACAAAAGTGTCAATAAACCTGCTCTACAGCACAGTTAAAGTTTGTATTAGACTTATTGCTCTACAAACACTTTGCATACTTTGGTCTGCTGGTTAGTCCAGTTATGAACAAATTATTCAGTCACATTACTTTTTTGAAAGTTTTTCCGCATCTTGTATTCCCAATAAATTCAAAAGGAGTTTATTTGGTAAATGTCTTTCCATTATAGTTTGTGCGCATTTCTTATAGAATAAAAAATGTATCCACCTCGAGTGAGCCTATACGTTTTTGATGCACATTTTGGAGATTTATTTGCATATGTGGCGAGCAGGGTGGGGCCGAGCGATAAGGATGGATGGCTGGGGGAGAATTATCTCAATCAGCCAGGAGAGAGATTAAAGATGAGTCAGAGCCGCTGTTCGAGAGAGAGAGAGAGAGAGAGAGAGAGAGAGAGAGATGCACAAAGCTGTCTGTGTGTTTCAGTGTGTTGGACGTGACTGCTGAAAAGCAGTGTGTGTGTGTGTGTGTATTTTATGTGATGCTGAAAAGCAGAGTTTTGTTGTACACTGAAAAGTGTCAATAAAAGTGTCTTACGTGGATTGGTCACAGGGCTCCCACTTCCTCCTTTGTAGGAAAAGCAGAGGTCTGCCACATCATACTAGTGTTTCCATCCAGCAGTTTTTACACAATATCCCAAAATGCGCATAAAAATAAGTGGATGGAAACTCAGCTACAGACAATAATTTCAACATTTTATTGTGTTTACAGTATTGCACTTAAAATGAAAGTTTCTGAGGCCAGCATTTTAGAATGTTTAAAACAAGAAATGTGTAGCTTTTATTTTGTAAATTCTTCAGTAAATACAGTATATTTGTCATTTGAGCTGTTAAGTCATTAGTACTTTGTCAATCATTATTTCCATCACATCCCTTTTTGGTCTCCTTGCTCGTATCTTGCAGAAGTTGGATACAGCTTCACACTGACAAGCATAACAACTAAATGTATCACACTGGTCTCATGCTAACACATATAATGTTTAAGTCTTAAGACAAAGTCTTATGGCTATAATTTTGAAACAGTGTTTATTCTAATGTTTATTCTGGTGCCTTGCCACATAGACTTCCATTGTAAGTGCTTTACTGTTAAACACGATTTTTGCTTGTATTTACAAACTGAGGGAAGAGGCAAAATTAACTCATGTGGTAATAAACAGTATGGCATAGATTAATTCAACCAAAACAATTTATATTTTGTCATCATTAATTCAGCCTCATATCGTTCCAAACCTGCATGACTTTCTTTATTCTGTGGAACTGTTCAGCCTCAGTAACCATTCACTTCTTTATGGAAAACAATGCAATGAAAGTGAATGGTGACTGAGAATAAAATACTGTCTAACATCTACTTTTGTGTTCCACGGAAGACAGTCAAATGGGTTTGGAACAACATGTGGGTGAGTAAACGATGTGAACTATTCCTTTAACTTGTATTAAACCCAGAACAGTCCTTTAAGTTCTATTTAAAGGGATAATTCACTCAAAAATGAAAATTCTCTCATTTACTCACCCTTCTGCCATCCCAGATGTGTATGACTTTCTTTCATCTGCAGAACACAAATTATGATTTTAAGAAGAATATTTTAGCTCTGTAGATCCATACAATGCAAGTGAATGGGTGCCAACATTTTTAAATTCCAAAAAGCACATAAGGGCATCATAAAAGTAATCCATATGACTCCAGTGTTTTAATACATTTCTTCAGAATTGATATGATAGGTGTGGATGAGAAACAGATCAAATTGTCACGTCCTTTTTTGCTAGAAATTCATCTCCCTACCCAGAAGGTGGCGATTTGCATGAAGAATGAGAATCACCAAAAAAAACAAAAAGAAGAAGAATGTGAAAGTGATCCGTTTCTCACCCACAACTATCATTTAACTTCTGAGGACACTGATTAATTATTCTTTTGGATTACATTTATGCTGCTTTATGTGATTATGTGATTTTTGGAGCTTCAAAATAATGGCACCCATTCACTTGCATTGTACAGACCTACAGAGCTGAGAAATTCCTCTAAAAAGAAAGTCATACACATCTGGGATGGCATGAGGGCGAGTAAATGATGAGAGAATTTTCATTTTTGAAGGTAATTTATTCCTTTAAGTTTTTTGAATTTGTGTAAAATACAGCATGATGCACAAGTAACCAGCACAAGAAAAACACAAAGGACCAATGTAGATCAGTTAAACAGGACAGGGGCGGAGGAACTCACGGTGTTGTCCATGGCATCAGTGCTTTCCTCCCCTCCAGTGGCGAGCGTGCTGAGAGAGGCTGTGTCATCGCTCTCCACTGGCTCCAGTAGAGCATCACTTTTCCTCTTTCCTTTCTTCTTCTTCTCTGGAGGAATGGCACCCTGCTCTCTGCAGCACACAGCCCAAAAAGAAAATCAAAATCCACCTTACATCTACATGGATTTGCAATTATCTCTTTTAGTATTACACCCAGGACATTTTGCTAAATTCTCCTTTTATGTTCCAAGGAAGAAAGAAATTCATCCAGGATATGATAAAGGTGAACTATCTCTTGAAGTATGTGTTACGTCAATGTCCTGCAGAGATGAATGCAACTGTGTACAATGATAAACACAAAGAGACACCAAATGAAATCCCAAATTTAAAGGAACTGTTCACCCAAAAATGAAACTTCTGTCATTATTTACTCTCGTTCTCATTCTGAAACCATATGACTTACTTTCTTCAGCAGAACACAAAAGGATATACTGTAAAGCGTGTGACAGTCACTGATTTCCATACAACAGTAGTTGATAAGGACTCACTTTAAAGCTTAAAGGAGTGGTTCACCAAAAAATTCTCTCATTCACTCACACTCATGCTTTCCCAGATGTCTATGGCTTTCTTTCTACTGCTGAACACAAAGATTTTTAGAAGAATATTTCAGCTCTGTATGTCTATACAGTACAAGTTAACAGTGACCAGAACTCTGAAGCTCCAAAAAGCACATAAAGGTAGCATAACAGTCTAGTGGTTTAATCCATGTCTTCTGAAGCGATCTAATCTGTTTTGGGTAAGAACGCACTATAAATTTGACATCAACAGTCTCTTTGGTGACCATGACTTCAAGCTTGCTTATACTTCTTAACGCCATCTAGCACTCTGCGCATGCGGCAAGAACTATGAAGTGTAACTGAACTTAAAATCATGATCACCAAGACTGCGGATGTCAATATTTAAACTGACTAGAAGATATGGATTAAACCACTGGAGTCTTATGGATTACTTTTATAATGCCTTTAAGTGCTTTTTGGAGCTTCAAAGTTTTGGTCACCATTCACTTGCATTGCGTGGACCTAGAGAGATGTGATTATATATAGAATACAAATTATAAATTGTGTTCTGCAGAAGATAGGCATATATATGCGAAGGCATGAGTGGAAGTAAATCATGAGAGAATTTTCATTTTTTTTAATAACTATTCCTTTAAAAATGCACCCAAAAATTTAATAATAGTAGTGCATCAAATCATAGATCAAGTAAACAGTGCACAACTCCAATATGCCAAAACATCAATACCATAAAATCTCATTGGTTCTCATGCATCTTTTGACCAAACATCATGCCATCAAGACACAAGAACCAATGATGTTTGATGATGTTGACGAGTCGCTTATTTGATTTATGTGCTGTTTATATGATTTGATTGTAAATAACAACTTAAATTCTGGTCTGTTCACCATAAAAAAATATTGCATTCCTCCAGAAGATATGGCTCACAAATTGCACAGACTTCTTTTTAGATGTTTGTGAGTCTTGATTTTAAGCTCTAAAATCACTATCAACTGCCGCTGTTATGTATTATGGTTGTGGAACGACATGAGGCTGAGTAAATTATGTCCGAAGTTTCATTTTTGGGTGAATTATCCTTTTAAGATCCTTCTGATTTGACAGTGCGGAACTACAACTATATTGAACTCACTTTGGCTTCCTCCCTCTCTTAGAGGGTGGATGTGTTGCAGCATTCTTGGCCTGTGTTTTTACTTTCCCCTCTTGACCTTTCTTGACCTTTTTGACCTCTTTTTGTGCTTTCACCTCCCTCTTCTTGTGATCCTTTTGCTCCTTCGCTGCTTTTGATGTCCTTGGAAGAATCCCCTTCCCCTCCTTTTGCTCCTTTCTCTTTGGTTTAACGTCGCTCTCTCCTTTTTGCCACTCAAACTCTTTGTTGTCTTTTTTCCTCCGTTTCTTCTTCACTCTGGCCCCACCCCCTCCATCGTCCTCCTCGCTGCTGATTGGTGAGGATGATGGGCGGAGACTCTGGCTGCTGGCTGTAGAGTGCTTTGCGTGAGTCATGCAGTGATTGGGCGGCCCTCCAATGATTCGCAACTGATCTTTGCCCAAGTGGCCGATGGGAAATGTTGTTTGTGCGTTTTTGTCAGATGCATTTGAGGCAGCAGCGGATGGAGTGTGCTTTAGTATGTGGGTGGCAGACGTCTGCAAATACAACAGAGTCTGCTTAGAAGACAATAAACGATCTGTTTCTCAAATTAAACACTATTTCTGTTGTTTTAACCAGTCAGACCCATCATGACTTTACTGGTCAAGCTCTTCAATCCTAACAAATACAGTCTAAACTGGCCTTGAGATTATCTGTAATTATTGGACATGATTATGATGATTACTAGCCGATAAACATGTCTGCTTGACTGATTAGTGAATATGGAAGCATTGAAATCAGTGCAAATTAAGTGTTCATTGTCCTTTTACTTCTTATTCTCAATTCAAAGTCCTACAACAAAATAGGGCTAAGATTTCCCAATTCGATTCTGAATGACGAACAATCGATTCAATTCTACTAACTATTATATTCAAATCTATATCGATTCATATAGGTATATTTGGGTTACAATGTCCATTTTGATTACCGGTACATATAAAATAAATTCTCTCCCAGCAAATACTGTTAATTATATAGGAAAGCGTCTAACTAGGTACATTATGAAAATGTAATTTTTTTGTCACATTTAATTATTTTTTTTTTTTACGTGTTTATTGATTAATACATAATTAATCCTATTTACACGTATTTACATTAATTTGTAGAACATGTGCTAAAATCTGTACTGTCTCTTTAAGAAATCTGGCAGTTCATAAAGAGTATCTGTAAATGAGCGCATATTAACGAGAGACGACTCGAATGGCATCCTTGCGTAATCCGTGCAATTCGTGATTAGAATTAAATGTTTTTTTAACAACAACTGACTGTAAAGAACAAAAAGGACTTAAAAAAAAGAGACATTATTCAATGACAAATAGATCATTTGGATCTCATCCTTGGACATGCATTACACGGAACAAGTCAAACCAAACATTTACTCTCAATATGCAGTGAAAGGATGCTGAACTTCTTCGTCACTATACTACTCAATCACTGGTGACTGAATTTTGAATATTTCACAGTCAGGTACCTAATCACAGATATTTTTATTTGCATAGCAAGAAATTTGGTCTCATTTGCGAGTGATTTACTTGTAGAGAGTTGCGCATCAATCTTGGGATTTAAGAATCGATATTGAAATCGATCAAATGAAGAACACGATGCATTGGAAAATCATTATTTTTACCCAGTCCTGCTAAAAACATAATATGGAAAATGTATATGTTCTTTGGACATATATTTGGACTCTGGTGGAACTTAAAGATGCCCAAGCAATTATTAAACACTGGGTTATTTTAGGACACATTATTAAGTTTTTCTTTACATTAAAAAAAACTTCCTGTTTCTGGTACACATTTAGCCCAGTGCCTCTTATTCCGCACAGAACGTTTATTTTTATCTAGTGATGCAGCACACATGTGGAACAGCATGAGCATGTGCAAGCACTCATGCACACACATACAGACACACTCACTCTGCAACCAAGCATGCGACTGCAGGCAGGTATGGGGATAATGTCAATTAATCACATGCTTTCCAAAGCAAGCGGACTGGAATCAGGGCCGTTGTCATGGTAACAGGTTCGGGCCCAAGCTGTGGGAAGCGGCAACATAAACGGGTCTGTAAAGCATCGACCTTGTTGTTTACAGAAGGCAAAATTAACGATTTCTACAAGGGGTAAAATACTGATGTGGTTTTTAAGCTCTCATTATGAAGACAGGATGAATAATTTGAAACTAACAATCCTTTTCACTTTGTACCATTTAATTCACTTTTTCTTTAATCTCTTCAACAATCTCTTTCTGCTTATTACATGCATATGCCCGCAAACCTATACATACAAACACACAAAAAATTCATTCATATTCTCACTTTCATATAGGCATGCGCAAACACTACAGACTATTCCCGTGACGTGCTGCAGTATGCATGCTTGCCAGGCAAATCTGCCAACCGCATACACACACACATACACACAGACACACACTTGCTGTCTGCAGTCAAATTCCCTATGAATCAATACCAACACCCAACTCCCAAACGCGACAGCTGCAGTTTAGTCAATGCCAGCTCCATCTCTTCCAGAAAAAAGAAACCTGAACATACCATTCTCAGAAGGATCTTTCCTGCTAATACGCATCTATCAAATGCACTTACATCTTTAAAATGTTAGCAACCATGAGCCTTCGTAATAATTACAAAAATTATAATCATACAAGTATTAATTATAGCATTAGTTGAGGCAGTGGTGGCTCAGTGGTTGAGGCTCAGGGTTACTGACCAGAAGGTCGGGGGTTCAAGCCCAAGCACCACCAAGATGTCACTGTTGGGCCCTTGAGCAAGGCACTTAACTCCAGGTTGCTCCGGGGGATTGTCCCTGTAATAAGTGCACAGTAAGTCGCTTTGGATAAAAGCGTCTGCCAAATGCATAAATGTAAATGTTTTGCTCAGGGATTCAGTAAAATTACAGTTTGAGATGAACTACTATCCCTTTTGATGATAGCAAGCTCTGATCTGATTGGCTGGCTTTATACAAATTCTGGGAAGTTTTTATAAGTCCAGTGGGAAAGGTATAGGGCTGTTACAATTAGAGCTTTAGAGGAGGATCTGGTCGCTGAATTTGACAAAGCTGACATATATTCAGTTTTGTTTGAGGCGCTTAGAAGCAAGAAAATGACATAATGTTGTGCTCAACAGTACATTCCTGTCTGTTCTCAGTTATATCAGATTTCATGTTTTCCCACCGCCCTTAAGAAAAAGTACAAAAGCAAACTGTGGTTGATCATTTTGCATGTCTGTCTGATGGTCTCTTTTCTGAATAACAGATTGAATCAGTGCATGCCCCCTTTTTCAGCCATCCTTGTTCTGAGAGTATTTTCCCGTAATTTGTTTTCCATAAGGACTTCACTAAATCCTTCATAAAAGAGTACTAAGCCATGAACCAAACCAACTAAGTGAGTTACAACATTACAAACTTTCATTTGAGGCAAAAGCTTGAAATTTGGACAAAAAGGCAAAAGGTTCAAGAGTGTGTATTTATGTTCTTTCATGAGTGAATGAACTACAATCCCATAAAACATAAATAATGACACAATCGAATTTAAAACAATGAAAAAACTATAACAACTATTGACTTTTTTGTTGTTGATTCTAAGTTTGGAATGAATATACAATATATAAAGTATACTGTATACATAATTTGCAATGTGCCAAGGAAGTAGGCGATGGTTGCAGAGCTCTTTTGGCTCTTGATTCTCCACGATTGGTGCATTTCCCCCCACAGCATCATGGGTAGTGTATTTCTTCACCAGAAATTCCATAAAATGTAAAAAAAAAAGGTTAATTTGGGCAGGTGGCTTCAGCAGAAGCATATACCATTGAAGCATAAAGCTCACGATAGCTCTGTCTTTAAAGGTTTAAGTTATCGTTAATAATCAATCCCCCTTTGGAAAAAATTATGTTTTTACTTATGGAACCATACTGTTGTGCTCTATTGGCCAGTTCTTGTCTAGAATAAGCTGCAAAGTTGACCTGACTTTATTCTAGTAGCCAAGGGGAGCTGGCGTAGTGGGCTAAGGCACATAATTGGTAATCACAAGGTTGCTGGTTCGATCCCCACAGCCACCACCATTGTGTCCTTGAGCAAGGCACTTAACTCCAGGTTGCTCCGGGGGGATTGTCCCTGTAATAGGGCACTGTAAGTCGCTTTGGATAAAAGCGTCTGCCAAATGCATAAATGTAAATGTAGAAGTGAGACTCTTCTGCAATTTGAAATGAAATGTAAAGAAACCTTCATAAAAAAATATATCTCTCTCATCAGACTCAACAGTAAAACTCCCATTGACATTGTTTTAAATTGATCAAAATCAAATAATAGAGCTAAATTTGGTCTGATTTCCAGCTAGCTTTCCAACAAGGCCTGATGCTGAAGCTGCCCAGGGCTTTTAGGAACTATACTTTAATTCATCTGTCTCACAGAGAGGGAATAAAGCAAGTTTCAACAAATCAGTCCAATTTAGATTTTCACACCACTGAAATTCAAATCAAAATGCAGAACATTTGCATTAGAGAGCTGTTTCGAAACTGCCAGAGAACTGAGGGGGAGAATGGGTGTACATAAAAGTGTTTTTTGGCTTTTATAAATGTGTTATGTCTTGTTGGTTAATAAAGCAGTAATCTGGTTTACATTATGTTCTAAAGATGTTTTTTTTGATGTGAAAGGAATAGTTCACCCAAAGAAATTTATTTTCTCATTATTCACTTACCCTGATGCCATCCCAGTATGACTGTGTACGACTGAAATCTGACCATATCATGACATTGGGGTGGGGGATATATAAGGAATAATGTGCAGTCAGCTGTTCGTTATCACAAAATAAACCCTGACGTTTTGTATCACCATGAAGTGGTTTATTTTTTATTAATTTCCATTTGAATGTGGATTATCCTGCATAATAATCGGGTACTTGACAAATACATAAATACATGTACATGGAATGTTGATTTGCATTGATACAGTTGAAGTCAGAAGTTTACATACATCTCAGCCAAATACATTTAAACTCTGTTTTTCACAATTCCTGACAATTAATTGTAGAAAACATTCCCTGTCTTATGTCAGTTAGGATCACTACTTTATTTTAAGAATGTGAAAGCTTTTATTTCTTTAATCACATTCCCAGTGTGTCACAAGTTTACATACACTTTATTCGTTTTTGGTAACATTGCCTTTACATTGTTTAACTTGAGTCAAACCTTTTTGGTAGCCTTCCACATTTTCTCACAATAAGATGCTGGAATTTTGGCCCATTCCTCCAGACAGAACTGATGTAACTGAGGTTTGCATGCATCCTTGCTTGCTCATGCTTTTTCAGTTCTGCCCACACATTTTCTATCAGATTGAGGTCAGGGCTTTGTGATGGTCACTCTAATACCTTGACTTTGTTGTCCGTAATCCATTTTGCTACAACTTTGGAGGTATGCTTGGGGTAATTGTCCATTTAAAAGACCCATTTGCGATCAAGCTTTAACTTCCTGGCTAATGTCTTGAGATGTTACTTCAATATATCCACATAATTTTCCTTCCTCATGATGCCATCTATTTTGTGAAGTGCACCAGTCCCTACTGCAGCAAAGCACCCCCACAACATGATGCTGCCACCCCATGCTTCACAGTTGGGATGGTGTTCTTCAGCTTGCAAGTCTCACCCTTTTTCCTCCAAACATAACGATTGTCATTATGGCCAAACAGTTCAATTATTGTTTCATTAGACCAGAGCACATTTCTCCAAAAAGTATGATCTTTGTCCCCATGTGCACTTGCAAACTGTAGCCTGGCTTTTTTATGGTGGTTTTGGAGCAGTGGGTTCTTCCTTGCAGTGCAGCCTTTCAGGTTATGTCGATATAGGACTTGTTTTACTGTGGATATAGATACTTGTCTCCCTGTTTCCTCCAGCATCTTCACAAGGTCCTTTGCTGTTGTTCTGGGATTGATTTGCACTTATCGCACCAAACTGCATTCATCTCTAGGGACAGAATGCGTCTCCTTTCTGAGCAGTGTGATGGCTATGTGGTCCCATGGTGTTCATACTTGCGTAGTATTGTTTGGACAGATGAACGTTGTACCTTCAGATGTTTGGAAATTGCTCCCAAGGATGAACCAGATTGTGGAGGTCAACAATTATTTTTCTGAGGTCTTGGTTGATTTTTTTTTATTTCCCCATTATGAGTTTGAAGATAGGCCTTCAAATTCAGTACACCTCCTATTAGAAGCTAATGGGCTAATTGTCTAAAGGCTTGACACCATTTTCTGGAATTTTCCAAGCTGCTTAAAGGCACAGTTAACTTAGTGTATGTACACTTCTGACCCACTGGAATTGTGATATAATTGATTAAAAGTGATTCAATCTGTCTGTAAACAATTGTTGGAAACATTCATGCACATAGTAGATGTCCTAAACACCTTAGTTTAGTTAAAACTATAGTTTGCTAATATGAAATCTGTGCAGTGTTTAAAAAATGAGTTTTAATGACTCCCGTTTATTACAAGACCACTTGCCAAATACATAAGTAAATGTACATGAAATGTGCATTTTAAATTATTTTATTAGCTTACTAGTAGAAATTGCAAAGTGATTTAAGAGATAGAAAAGGCAACTCATGATTCTGGAATGACTGCTCTGATATCACTTAACATGCAGTTGTCCTTCAGGAATGACACTCGATAGCATGATTGACCAATCAGAATTGAGTATTCCAGAGAGCTGTGTAATAAGCTTGTCCATCTTACTAAGTGAATAACATGAAACTTTTATTGTGTGACACTAATTATTTTGTATTTTAATGTTTTGTGAGTGTAGTTGTTTTTATGTTCTTTGATAATTTGATGTTTTGGGTGTTTATATTCACAGAGAAATCATGGTTATTATCGTTGATATTCTGACTTTTTTAATCATTGGCATCTGCCGATAAATTTTCCGCTTTGGCAGATTTGTTTCTTGAGGGCACCGAGAAGTGCCTGTTTGCATTTGCACTTCCTATCTACATCTGTTGACCGCTGGCTGCAGTTGACCGTTCTAATTTGTCCCATTCATTTGAATAGAAGTGGCCCGTCTCTGCTAAATAGTCTCTAGTGCAACTTCAAGGTAAATGCGCTTCACATGTACTGTAAGTAAATGTCTTATTCACTATGAACTGTATGTGCAATTGGTTTGAATGTGTATTTTTTGAGAAAATACGATTGCTATCCATGGTTGCTGGACTACTGTGTGTACTGTGTTACCAAAACTACAGAGGAGAATTAGCGTTAAATACACATTTGTGTATGGAAACGGCTTAAGGGCATAATTCTTTTGCGATAAACCAAAACTTATGCGACAAATATTTTTTTGGGAGCAGCATCGAAGTCTACCTGACCAGCCTTCATTTGTGACAGCCAGGTAAGGATAATGTTTGCCCTAAACATCAACATTGTTTGCCATTGCTGTGAAATTAAACCCCCATAGTGCTAGCAGAACATAGTCAATAGCCCTCCATTAAGCTCAACAACATGCAAGCTAATCAGGCGTTGGCTCAAAATAGCATCATGCAGGGTTGAAAATGCCCCCAAATACTTGAATTGCTCCTGTTTGAGTTGTTTTTTTTATATCGATATATTGGTTCTCTTGGTCCGGACCAAAAATGAAAATGATATATTTAGTCCTGGTTCGTTTAGTGTTCAAACTGGCATTTTTAACACCGAACCTAACAATACAAAGGCATCAGGGAAAAGTCACGACCTGATTGGACAGCTTTTATGATGTATATTTTTTGACAGAACTTACTGAACATCCAAAACAATGCTGGCGAAATTCGCTCGTTGGATGTACATATGGTGGTATTTTTACCAGCTGAGAACAAATGAAGAGTTAATAAAATGTGTTAAGGAGTCAAAACAACAGCAGGAATTCCTCCTTTGTACACACAAATGAAGATATGCTGCAAGGACCGCTGACGGGCGATTCCAACACCAGTACCGAACTGTAATGGGAAACATAGCTCCTATGATGAGAAGAACCAGGTATGCTTGAGGTCAGTATTAGGCAAATTACTTCCTGTTTTTGGTCTGTTTAATTCATTCATATATCAATGGAACCATACCAGAGTTCGTTCGGAAGCGGACCGAGACCCAATTTTCAGGTGGTCTCGGTTCGCTTGTTTAGTGCGCACCAAGGTTCGGATGGCAGCGTTCACACTTGTTCAAATGAACCGCACTAACAGAGCAATCGCACCAGAGTTCATTTTAATCGAACCATACCTGTCAAGTGTGAACACACCCTAAGAAATCATTCAAACCTATAAAGGGTTTACTTTTATTTGTGTACACTCACAATAACAGCATCATACAGGTTTCTGCTGTCTCGGTCTTCGTGAACTTCTGTCTGGAGCGCGTCACAAAAATGACCAAAACTCAGCATATACTTGCCTCGCAGACATGATAAATATGTCTATAGAAAGCTTGAATTGTCTACTTTTAACTGAACTAATTTAAATAGAAAATAAATATTCTTTGATTGGGTAATCCGTATGAAACCAGCTAAATGTACAGTCTTTTCCGTTTGAGCTCATTATTGTTTTTGGAAGAAGACACACTGTGAATTTACCTCAGAAGAAGAGCGTGATCCGATACGGCCTTTCTAACACAAAAAGTGTCTCACAAAAGTAAATTTTGTGAGCGAAAACTGGAGTCTACAAAATCTGTTATGTGTTCATGGCCTTATTTTAGTGACTTAAAAATTACTAACCACGCATAATCTTGATTTTCTCAAAAATGCAAACATCTCATGTTTGGAGGCTCTTATGTTACAACACTGCTGAGAAAGTGATGCAGTTTATTTATTCATTTTGTTAATTATTCACGCTTGACATGATGAAAACAATTATGTCAACTGTATCTGGGCAAAATGTTGTATTGTTATCTCAAAGCAAGTTATGGAATTTGGAACCAAGGAAGCCTTTTTTATCAAAAGTCTAAAAAAACTCTCCAAACAGGTGATCTGAGGGTTTTACTGAACCTAAGAACTACTTACATCTGTAAATGCCAAAATAAACCAGAAATATAATTACACAGAGTAAGTAAAAAGTAATAATATCCAGCACTGTTTCAGTTGTGTGCATGGTAAATCAAGACCTGTCAATCTAAGCGATCGGTCTAATCCAAGCTGTAAAACAGTGGCCGATTGGCCTTTACAAGGCTGCTGGACCAGACAACATTCCTGGCAGAGTGCTCAGAGGATGTGCAGACCAGCTAGCAGATGTTCTTACCGACATCTTCAACATCTCTCTGAGCAGCGCCGTTGTTCCAACGTGCTTCAAGGCCACCACCATCATCCCCATGCCAAAGAAGTCTTCAGTGTCCTGCCTCAACGACTACCGTCCCGTCGCACTTACACCCATCATCATGAAGTGCTTCGAGAGGCTCGTCATGAGGCAGATTATGACCCAGCTGCCCCCTCACTAGACCCACTGCAGTTTGCGTGATCGTTCAAACCGTTCAACGGACGATGCCATCACCACAACCCTCCATCTGGCCCTCACCCACCTAGACAATAAGGACTCATACGTTAGAATGCTGTTCATAGATTTCAGCTCAGCATTCAACACAATCATTCCCCAGCACCTGATTGGAAAGCTGAACCTGCTGGGCCTGGACACCTCCCTCTACAACTGGATCCTGGACTTCCTGACTGGGAGACCTCAGTCAGTCCGGATCGGGAACAGCATCTCCACCACCACCACACTGAGCACTGGGGCCCCCAGGGCTGTGTGCTCAGTCCACTGCTGTTCACTCTGCTGACTCACGACTGTGCAGAAATGCACAGCTCGAATCACATCATCAAGTTCGCCGATGACACGACCGTGGTGGGTCTCATCAGCAAGAACGACGAGTCAGCATACAGAGAGGAGGTGCAGCGGCTGACTGAACTGGTGTAGAGCCAACAACCTGTCCCTGAATGTCGACAAAACAAAAGAGATGGTTGTTGACTTTAGGAGAGCACAAGGTGAACACACTCCGCTGAACATCGACGGCTCCTCTGTGGAGATCGTCAAGAGCACCAAATTTCTCGGTGTTCACCTGGCGGAGAACCTCACCTGGTCCCTCAACACCAGCTCTATCACCAAGAAAGCCCAGCAGCGTCTCTACTTTCTTCGAAGGCTGAGGAAAGCACATCTCCCAACCCCCATCCTCACTACATTCTATAGAGGGACTATTGAGAGCATCCTGAGCAGCTGCATCACTGCCTGGTTTGGGACTTGCACCGCTTCGGACCGCAAAGCCCTGCAGAGGATAGTGAGGACAGCTGAGAAGATCATTGGGGTCTCTCTTCCCTCCATCAAAGACATTTACAAAAAACACTGTATCCACAAAGCAACCAGCATTGTGGACGACCCCACACACCCCTCACACAAACTCTTTACCCTCCTCCCGTCTGGCAAGAGGTACCGAAGCATTCGGGCCCTCACGACCAGACTGTGTAACAGCTTCTTCCCCAAGCCATCAGACTTCTCAATACTCAGAGACTGGTTTGACACACACGTGTCCTGAGTTGCACTTTAATAACTGTCACTTTATAACTGTCTGCTACCTCAATAACTGCTATGTGCATAGAACACTATCTCATAGTATGTTATGTTTACATTTTAGAAACTGTCATCTTTTTGCACTACTGAGTACTGGTCGGCGCTGCACTGTCTATTGTCCTGTTCATTGTCAGTAATTTGTTGTACTGTCCTGTACTTTTTGCACATGTTTGCACGTGCACTTTATATAGGTATATATAGGTAGTTTATATAGGTATTTTATTTCGTTGTGTAGTCTCATGTGGTCCTATGTTGGTCCTTTGTTGTTTTTATGTAGCACCATGGTCCTGGAGGAACATTGTCTCGTTTTGCTGTGTACTGTACTAACTGTATATGGTTGAAACGACAATAAAAACCACTTGACTTGACTTGACTTGACATATCTTCCCTTCCCAGCATTCCCACCCACATACCTGAGATCAGAGATGATCTTATTATCGGTTTAAGAGGTTAAACAAGTTTGCTGTTTGTTAACTAGAAATGAACACATTAGCCGTTATGTTGTATTTAATTAATTTAATGTTGAACAGGTTAGATTTTTTTAATTAAATATGCTACGAGTTGATAATTGTCATTTTCTGCAATCATCTAATTATTATAACACCTAAAATATGTTACTTGTAAGTGTTTGCTTCAGCCAGTGGATGCATGGACAAGTGTATGTGTGCACATGATCAGCATGGTCCCACCTCTACCTTATTTTGAGCCAGGAAAAACCCTGTGTGTGTACTGTTATTTCCTTCTTTGTAATATATTAACATTTTCTTCATGTGCAAATAAATGACTACAATTTGAAGACTAAACAGAAATCAGAAGAAACTGCTATCTACCATTTAAAATACAATATAATTTTTTTTAGATTATTTTTTACAAAGTTAAAGTTTTGTGTGAACTTGAATAAATAATATAGTGCTAAATAAGAGTTTAGTTTTTAGCAATTTTATGTTTATTTTATTTACTATATTTAATTGTTATATATTGGCATTGTATCAGCCTATCGGCCACCCTGCTCTCTGGATATCAGCATCGGCCATTAAAAAACCCACATCGGTCGACCACTAAAATAAACTTGCCATTTAAGCAGTGTCCCAAAGTCCATCAACTTTATTTGATAATGTTGATGTACTTTGGCACACTGTTTAAATGGCAAGCCATTCAATATATAATACAAAGGGAGACACACTGCTCTGGCCAAAACTTTCATGTTTCATGTACAATTTTGTGATTGAAGTTCAGTCAGACTCAGATCAGGTATGTGTCCCTTACCTCAAATTCCTTGTACGACTGACAATATGTTGCTGCTTGTGTAACTATTTGCAAGACTTAAGCCTAATTTCATTTAATGTGAAATTTCCATCCTAATTTTCCATTTAATTTTGCTAGTGAGCATTATGTTTTGTAAACTTGTGCTTGTTAGTGTTTAATGCATCAATGAGTTTCTGTGTTGTTTTGACCAATGAGCTCTGACGTTATGATGGCAGATTCGTACGTCAGATGGTATTGTTTTTGGTATCAGAGCATTTTTAACAAGTATTAGTACCAGTACATGAGTTCGGAATCGGAACAGATACCGATACCAGTACTGGGACATCCCTTAAATATTTTTTTTATTTAACACGTTAAATTAGTGCGATTAATTATATTAAAAACGCATTAAAAAATGTATTATGCCCCCTGAGCAGCGCAGCCACAGAATGAGAATTGCTCACTTAAGCCCAAACTATTGTTGAGTCAGACGCATTACGCAAATCTCGTCATCAGCAGAGTGCTCGAGCACTGAACGTGTGTAGCCAGATTTTTCTAACCACAACAAGATGAGAAATTGGAAGGGATGCCCTGAAATTTAGGCTCCCGAAAAATTTCGGCCGAAAATGGCAATTTCGGTTTTCGGCCGAAAGAGAAAAAAGGCCGAAAATATGAGCCGAAAATATATACCTCCTCGCCCCGCCCCTCAGTGCTCTGATTTCACTCTGGATCGATCTAGCCCTTATCACGGCGCTACCAAACAAAGGCCGATCATGTCAGCGGTGTGGAAATTCTTCAAAGTTTCTGATAAGGACATCACATTTGCGATCTGCAGTGTTTGTTCAGCAGAACTTTCAAGATATATACACAGAGTACAGCAAGAGATTCTACAGGAAAGCGCCCCGATCCACAGCAGTGCCACAACTAGCGCAGCTACACCACAACTTGAGACGTATCTAGCTGAACTACGCCAGAAGCGACAATCCCCTTGACTACGGTCGCATAAACAAAGACCGCTTTCCTTTGCTTGCACGGATTCCGCACAGGTATTTATCTGCCCAAGCACCAGCACAGAGAGTGAGAGACTATTCAGTGCAGCATCTCATGTTCTTGATGAGCGTTCTGACAGGAGAGACTGTCAGAAAGTTTAGCAACTTTTGTTCTTGAAGAGAAACCTGTCACTTGTAGTTAAATAGAAAGCGGTCCAATTTGATGTGTATTGCAATTACATTACACTTGTTCTTCACTCGAGGATACATCTGTCGTTTACAGTTGAGGTTGGATTTAGTTCAATTACTGCTGTTTTGCACTGTTGTTTTGCACAATAATGTTCTTAAAGTGTACATACGTTTACATAAACAGAATAGAGCACTGATCTATATATATAATTATATATTATAGTTATATATAGATCAGTGGAACAGAGGCCCTCTGCCGTTCTGCCTTTTTGTTTCAATTAAAATTACTGTTGCATATTTAAACTTTTTGAAAGATGTTAGCTAAGTTAATTACTTGACTGTTGTTTTGCATATAATAGTTTTCTAAAACTTTACATTATTTGGATAATTGTTAATAAAATCTGTAAAATTAGATTTTTACAGAACTGAATGAAGAATAATATTTAATAATGTTTTAATATATTTTTTGTCCAATATTGGTGTGTTACTTTCAATAAAAGTGTGATTTATTTTATTGGTTTGTAGTTTTTCAATTCAGATTCATTAAATTCTTGAAATTAATGAAAAAGTATAATATTAATACAATTATACACAAAAATAAAAAAAAAATTCCTTAAATTTCAGTTTCGGTTTTCGGCCAAGTGCATCCTGGATTTTCGGTTTCGGCCCAGAATTTTAATTTCGGTGCATCCCTAGAAATTGGCATGTTGTTTCAGAGAGTTCTGGTACCCTAGGATCGGCCAGATTATGCCGACTCACCGACAAGTGGCATCTTCTTTCAGACATTTTTGCGAGTTACGTTTCCAGCGTGAGTGACCCGGGTTCGGATACCGCAATGAAACCAGGAAATAATCGAATTCACATAATCAGTGACGAGCACAATTTGGACGTTGCATTTTCCCCCCTAAAGCCTAAATAATTATTACTGGGGTTACTATAAGGTTTACGTTGATTCACACAGGATAAGCAATGACTGAGCAAATCACAGATATGGGTGTGTCTTCTGCATTTACACACTGTTGTAACATGAAACGAACCCATCAGAAAATATATTTGACTTTGCTGATTTTTAATAATGCATGGTATATTAAACATGTGCATATACTGCATCTGGAATTATTGGAAGAAATTGATTGGAATATATGCAAAATACAACAGAACTGGTGACATTAGTGAGCCTGTAAGCCATTCTATAATACACACTTGAAATAAAAATATGGAAAATCAGTTCACATTCTTATTTATTTTTCCCCCCCGGAAAATATGCTGTGAAACACAGGGCTTGCAGTGTCCGAAAAACATACAAACCTCAACACAACTTGTCCCATTCACTGCTCAAATTACAAAATTATGTGCTTGTGTATATACTAATTTTCCTAACAAAATAAATAAACGAATTTCTTTCTCTTTTATATGGGTAAATAAACATTTGCCAGCATAAAATGACTGAAAAAAACATGCATAATTCCAGATGCAACAGTCAACCTTATCTGTATTTGAGAAGCGTGTGTGTCTTACATTTTCTGGCATCTTCTAACTGACAGATAGAAGTAGTTTGAGTGATGTTGACATTGATTTATGTTCATCCAATGCTATATGATCACAAAGTTGGCTGGGAATTATTCAGAACTCATAAATGTCACAATTGATTTCTTTGTACTAATTACTGTGGTCTCATGTGTGTGAAAACAGACAGGCACATGAGGATATGCAGTTAGGCCTTCTCAGTGATAAGAGGCATTTACTCAATGTTCAAAAATGTGTAGGGTACAACAGGGCTAAAGGTCCCCTTAAGGAAATGTAGCTTTTTTTCTGGCCAAAAAATGTATCAAAAGATTATTTATGCATATTGAAAATTGATGGAACAACATAATTTGTGTGAAAAGAAAATTATAACAGAAGGTTGTTTTGATTCAAATTCAGCTTTTAAAAAGAGGTGGTGAGGGAGCCTTTAACCCCACACCTGGGGTAAAAGGCTCCCACACTTGCGGTAAAAGGCCCATAAGGGGTTTAAAGTGATATTGTGTAGATATAGGTGCAATATTTATAGTGCAAAATTTGTCAACTAATGCAAATAATTTTGAGACAGCATTATGATTTTTTGAGTAACAAATTATGATGATGCTTACACAAAATAACTTCTTCAGAAAACGTCAACAATTTCCTGTTAATTTCAAACACATTTGGCATTTTATTACATCTCAATTATTCCATAAACAAACTAATCTCTATTATGATTGGTCAACCTATGAGTCAATGTGAGTCCACTTTGAAAAAGTTCATAACAAATCTCACCCCACTTAAGAGTAAGAGGCATTAGCCCCTACACCAGGGGGACTTTTTGCCCCAAATACCATCCTTTCACTTATTGGACAATTATTGAAAAAAAATATTTTTTTATGACCTTAAACAAAACTGAAAATGATAATTAAGTATTTTGTCTCAAAAGAAATGTGTTAATTTCAGGGATTTTCTTTAGCTACATAAATTTGCAATATTTAAAATATATAAAAAATGTGATCAAATTGCCTCAAAATCAAACTTTAGACAGTACACTCAATTATCTCAGGGATCAGGGATATTTTGCAGTGCATAGTGACGAACAGGTGTTTAGGAAAGTCCTGTGGGAGTTTTTGTTGCTATATAGTGTTTTGGGAAAAAATAAATAAATGGAGCCTTTTACCCTGGGGAGCCTTTAGCCCCGTTGTACCCTATTGTGCATTGTATTGGTGTCAATACATTTTATGTGGGAACTGTTTTCTACATCTAAAGCATCCTAAATCTTGACAAGCAAAGTTTACTATATAGGTAAATTCAAACTAAGATGCTACTTATGACATAATTAAAGCAGACAGAGGAATCAAACAAACAGAGGAATATTTTGACAGAGCAACAGTGTTCCAATGGCTTACTTAGTTGACTCTGCATGTTTCGCCGGGATAAGTGACTGAGTTGCACACATAAGCTTAAAAAAAAGAAATGAAAAAGTCCATATACCTCTCAATGTTTTTTTATTTTTTTTTATTATTTTAAGTTGTTTCATGGGTCATTTTCATGTCATTGTTAAGCAATTCAGAGTCAAGTCTCAAGACTTTAGATCTTTAAATTGAATGTACAGTAATCATGATGTAATGATGTAAAGGTGATTTTAGTTGTCAAGTCAAGTTCTGCATTCAAATTCTTTATAATCTTTTTAAAAATTGGATATAAATCATGATTTATTTTGTAAGTTCATTGGCTCTAATTATAGACAAAGCTTGATAATATTAGAAATAGGGCAGTCAATTGATATTTTTTTAAAAATCTAATTAATTAAAGTACATGATTAATTAGTCAAATTAATTGCAATTAATAACTTGTATAACCATTAGTAGAGAAAGGCCCTCAAATAACAAGAATTACATTTATAATTTATTAAATAATTTAAGTTATATTTAAATAATTATAAAAGTAACATATATTATGAGTTGAATGATTCAAACTATTACAATGACATGTAAAGCATTGATAAGACAATACAAAAAGTCGCTTTAGAAGTTTTTTGTATTATTTGTTTCCATATTATTAAACATATAAGCCTATCATTAGCCTACAGTCCACAGCAATCCATTTTGAAATTAAATTTGTCAATTTGTCTGAGATTAATTTATTACTTTTCTAAGGACGCGTCAATGTGCACCTGCATCAGATGGATGCTTTTGGAGCATCTTTGGCTGCGTTTTAGGTCACTGAGTCAAGTTAAACATGGTTTGAAACTTAGAAAAGCACATCTTGAGACCCCTGCATTCTGAGTTGTGCTCCATCAAGCTTATCGCAAGAATGCGTTCTCATCTTGTGCTGCCACTAGTGTCAAACAAGCCTTAGTGTGATTTGTCTGTACAGCTGCAGGTTAACTACAGCTGAAGTTTAGCTTAATGCCCCCTGCTGAAACCAGGAGGTACTTAAAGCGTGAATTGCTCTGATGGTTAATTTTTTTAACGCATAATTGTTTATATAATAAATCGCACTGATTTAACACGTCAAATTGGTCACCCTAATTAAAATACATTATATATGCATCCATAAGATTTTCAATATGTCTAAAATTAACATTCAGTACAACACTGAAGTGATGTAGTCACAAAATCAGATGTGGTAACAAGAGATGCATTAGAGATAAATGTTAAATGACAATTTGTCTTGGCTGTCCATTTGAGATTTGGAACACCTGAAACGGATGTTAATACCAAGTGCACACAGGGCCAATATGTAAATCACAGAGAGATATGCTCCAACTTATAATACAACAGGCACAGATGGTGTGAATTAATTGTAAATGTAGCAGTAATGGTGATTAATGCCAATATGACTACTTTGAGGAAATAAAACATTTGAAGATCGATGTAAATATTTTGCAGCACCTTTGAGCACTCTGTTTAGGTATGTTAGGCTTAACCCATTGTATGCAGAGCTGCAAAGTTGAGTCTCAAGTTTCTTTTATACAACAGACAGTTCCGACTCAGTTACAACGGCACATCTGTTGAATTCTATATTATTTATGCCCCAAGATACTATGATGCTTGGCTGGGTGCTGGATGATGAGGGCTCTCACAGCCTGAGGGAAGAAGCTGTTGAGCTTGCCTTACCTCTGTTAAAATCGCTGTAATGCACAGCATCTCATTGCTTAAAGCTTTAATTGAACACATCCTCAACATTGTGACTTGAATCTGACTGAATTCCAAGTCTTGAATCTTTTTATCTCTGGTTCTAAAAAGGTGAACAAAAGGGCACTAGGGCTTGACCTAAATGTGGAAATGGACTGAAGGAGTCTTAAAAGCCCATTAGAAAGAAAATCTAAAGAATTTAAGGAGATACATCTGAGACAAAGTTGATCATTACATTTTTCTTCTTCTGGGAAGATACAAAACAATGTTATTGTGAACAATTTTCAAGGGTGTGCGGCATATTTATTGTACTATGCAACTTCTAAAACAGAAATTCTGAACATAAACCCATAATGTCAGATGCTGTCAGCATCAATTAGCACCTGACACTAGAAAGAATAGCACTAGAGTGAGCTTGTCTAACTAATAAGATAGATAAGGAAAAACAAAGCAAAAGTAAAAAGATACATATTTAAGAAAAAATAAGGGTGTAAATATTTCGGTAAAGAGGTACTGTATAGCTACAGTGCAAGGGCTAGCCTAACTATAGTATTTATGCTATTTTTGCATTTTGATGTGAGATAGATATAGACACTGAGAGACAGATATATATAGAGAGAAAAAGGAAACTCTCATACAGCTTCTGATCAAAGCATATATAACGATAAACTTACCTGCTTGTCTTTCTTTTGTATTTTCATTTTTTCTGGAACTACGTGTCTGCGTCTGTAATACAGAGACACAAGGACACATGAATAGAAAAAATAACAATTATCTTAAGCAAATAAAACACAACTTATACTTTAGATAGTTAATATGTGTATTCAAGTCTTAATAATTTGCTGTGTAGCCCATTTATTAACATAAAGAATATGATAGTCTATCAAGCATGTACACAAGTTCAAAATAGGCATCAATTTGTTTCAATAAACAAAAACAAAGGCAGTGCAAACTGAAATCCATGTCATCGCATTCTTAAGACTCTGAAATAAATAATAAATAAATAGATGGAAAATTGGGGACAGTCTCCAATGTTATGAAGACAAATTGTGAGCCTGCATGCATTAGTTCAAGCAAACAATAACTTTTTGTACACATGTCTTATCACAAATCAAACATAAACATAAATATAAAATAAAAAGCATTTTTATCAAGTAACTTGTCATTACTGGAAAAATCAAGTTGTCTTAATTAAGCTCATAACTCAAATATATAAGTTCCTAGAATTTTAAGATTTGAAGTGTTTATAACTCCAACTATTGAGTACAAAATTAAGGCAATGGAGAATACCCCCATTAATACCCCCCAACGTAGGGGTTTAACCCCGGTGTCCTGGCCAAATTCCCCCATTGGCCCCTATCTATCATGGCCTCCTAATAATCTCCATCCCTGAATTGGCTACATCACTCTACCATCTCCTCTCCACCAATAGCTGGTGTGTGGTGGGCGTTCTGGCGCACTATGGCTGCCGTCGCATCATCCAGGTGGATGCTGCACACTGGTGGTGGTTGAGGAGATTCCCCCCTATACTATGTAAAGCGCTTTGAGTTTGAGAAAAGCGCTATATATATGTAAGTTGTTGTTGTTACTCTCAACACCTTGAGATGTTATTATTTAATTATGTTTGCGCAGTCAAAGGGAATTTATGGTAGCTATTAAATAGTTGTTATTAAGAATTTATAGAGGTTTTAGCTCTTTTGAAGTATTATTTGTGTTGTTTTGTTGCAATAGTTGTTTCGTGAGTTGACACTATTAGGTGATCTGTGTCCCCTTTGGCCAAGATGGACCCTGTTAACACTATCTCAGTTCACCTTGTGCATGTGAAACTGAAGTACAGGCATATAAGCATTTTTTAGGCTATGCTATAGCATGTTCTAAATTTAAGTCTATTCATTATAATTATTAATTTGAAATAACAACATTTAAATAGCAAATCTGAGTTAAGCCTACCTACATCTAGTTACCTAAACGTTAATATTTAAGTTCATTCTATATGAACACAAATTTTGGAGACACCAATAACTAATTCAATTGAGGGAAAGAGTTTACTCAATCAGTTGAGTAGTCAACTTAATTTATTAGGGTTTTCAGTGTAGAGAATAGGTCAAGGTCATGTACTCATTTGCATTGCATTGGGGTAAAACTGAAATCAAAATGAGTCACCTTTAACATAACCGGCTTTAAACTATAACCACCTGTTACAAAGATTTCACTTCATGTGTCCAAAATTACAGGCATTGATAACTTTGCTTATGCAAACTAGGGCTGGGCCTATTAATAAAATGTCATTTTCAATTACGATTTTGGCTTCCAACGATTATGAAAATTAGATAATCGAGATAAAACAATTATTGTGCCACGTTCCGTTTGCAATGAAACACCCCAAAGATATATCTTTAAAGCATCCTTTGTTAAAGTTCAAATAATAAGGAAGGGGGTTATGAAAATAAACTCAGAAACTGGTATTTCTCTGTGTGGTTAAAGCCGCGTTTATGAGTTGCATGAAATGACCGGGGAAAAGATTGAATCTTCTCCATGCTGATGCACACTCTTGCGCGGGGACTCTCGTCACTCGTATGCGTTTGCTGCAGTTAGATTATAACGTGATGGCCCGCGACATAGAGAATCATAATAAGTGTGTCATTTTCACTGTGTGTATCTTATCATGAAGAAAGCTCTATTAAGAAGAGAAAGTTTGTCTTTGTGAGTTAAAGATGGATTAAAGTGAACATAAATGTGAGAGTGTAGTCTTAGCCCATTATACATGTTTTTAATGAGTCTTTTTGGCATATTTTCCAAAATAATATCTAAAACTCCTTACAAACAATGTACATTTACTTTAGGAGCTATAATCTATAATAATCACTATCTTCCAATATCCTCTGCACTTCCGAGTTCGTCACTTTTCACCGGAGCTTATGCAACGCCTACGTCATACACTCGACTCTCTCGTGAACGGAAGCCAGCGATTAGTTTGTAAAGTTTAAAATATGGATATTTTCCTTACAAAAATGCATCACTTCACTTCAGAAGGCCTTTATTAACTCCCTGGAGCCGTATGGATTACTTTTTTGATGGATGGATGCGCTTTTTTGGGCTTCAAAATCTAAGGTACCATTCACTCCCAATATAAAGCTTGGAAGAGCCAGGATATTTTTTAATAAAACTCTGATTGTGTTTGACTGAAAGAAGAAAGTCATATGGTTGAGGGTGAGTACATTTTTGGGTGAACTTACCCTTTAAGAACTTGGAACCATTCTTTCATAATTAACATTAGTTAGTGTTATTATTTGTTATTAAATGCATAAATGTTATGGTTTTGAAGCTGGTATTGAGAATCGTCTACTTTCACTACCGACTACTGACATTTTGGTATTGTGATAATGTATTGCCTTTATTGTACATGGTAGATCTTGCTGCAATAACATGATGAAAAATGTAGATCTCATTCCATAGATCTATGAGCACCCCTGCTGTAAATGATGGAGATGGAGGCTTTCCTTTATTTGACTACCATACATGACATGAAATAATTACAATATGACAATAGCCTCCTCCCCTACCCAGTGCAGTTTACAAGTCAAGTTCAAGGAAATCCACTGTTAAAAATCAATAAATGCATGACATTTCCAAAGTCAATGAGTAATCGTGTTACATAATCATGATCTCAATATTGACCAAAATAATCATAGGCTAATTATGATTTTTGCCTTAATCGAGCAGCCCTAATGCAAATCATATTTAACCTAAAAACAATGACAAATACTACAAAAAAGGTGGGCCCCTTGATACCAACAAACCCATTCCACAAGTTAATACAGTTCCCAGAGTACTAAGAAAAAAAAACATTAAGGTTTGCCAAATAATTTAATAATATTATTAACATAAATCTATAAAAATAAAATGCTAATTCCAATGCGATTACACCAAAACCAGCTGGGCCCCTAGACAGCAACTACCCCATTTCTTGAGTTAAGACAGGTGACAATCTACCTGTGAAACAAGTTTCAGTATGCTAAGAAGAAAAACAAATTTAAGACTAAAATGAAACATTAATATTAATTTAAGGGGTCCTGGGTAGCTCAGTGAGTATTGATGCTGACCACCCCTGGAGTTGTGAGTTCAAATCCAGGGTGTGCTGAGTGACTCCAGCCAGGTCTCCAAAGCAACCAAATTGGACCGGTTGCTAGGGAGGGTAGAGTCACATGGGGTAACCTCCTCGTGGTCATGATTAGTGGTTCTCGCTCTCAATGGGGCACATGGTAAGTAGCATGAGCCTCCACGTGCTGGGAGTCTCCGCGGTGTCATGCCCAATGAGCCACATGATAAGATGCACGGATTGACTGTCTCAGAAGCGGAGGCAACTGAGACTTGTCCTCCGCCACCTGGATTTAGGTGAGTAACCGCACCACCACAAGGACCTACTAAGTAGTGGGAATTTGGCATTCCAAATTGTGGAGAAAAGGGATAAAAAATATTACTTAAATACGTAAAAACACATTAATTCCAATGGGGTTGCACCAAAACCAGCTGGGCCCCTAGATAGCAAAACCCATCCCTTGAGTTAAGATTGGTGTCAATCTAGCTGTGGTACAATTTTCAGTATACTGAGAAGAAAAAACAAAGTTGAGACTAAAATGAAACATCGTTATAAAAAATAAATCTGTAAAAACACACTAATTCCATTGGTGTCACTAAAAAAACAGTCAGGCCCCTAGATAGCAACTTCCCCATTCCTTGAGTTAAGACAGGTGACAATCTACCTGTGATACAATTTTAACTGTACAAGGAAGAAGAAGAAAAAAGTTGTGGCAGAAATTAAACATTATTAGAGATATAAATCCGTAATAACACATTAATTGCAACGGGTTGAAGTAAACCACAGGAGTGCAAGAAGTTACATTGTTCCTTGTACTTGATACCAGTCATGGGATGCTTTGTGCCTCAACAGATGCCAAACTTACCACTCCACTTATAAAAACACTCTTATAAAGACACCAACATCGTGTCCCATATATTAGCCCCTGTAGGGCGCTAGCCAGCGTGCTAACTGTAATGTCACGGCAAAGCGGTCTATATCTCAGGCGTTACATGTGCGAAGAGCCGCTCAAACTCCGCGGAGGGACCATCAAACGCGACCTCACCTACCTGGACACGCCGGCTCCGGACATCAGCTACCGTGAAAACCTACACGTTGCCTTCTCCGCATTTATTTTCAAGGACACTAAACGCCATGACAGTTTAGAAAAATGCATAAAAAATTAGAGGGGGTGGGGGTCGGGGAAGGGAAAAAACTCAGTGCAATTTCTTTAATCCTAACGCACAAGAGCCGTTCATTCATGACGGGACGCATGAGTTTGACGCGTCCGCGCGCCACCTTCTTCGCACGTCTCTGCGCGCGACGCGCTAAAAATACAAAAGTTTAAAGATGTGCTTACCTAAAATGGCTACTGCGGCAGCCAAAATACAAACAGCTATTATTTGGTGAAGTTTAGCGCTGGCCGCCTGCGACAACAGCCTAACTTGCGTTTAGGCCCGGGTTCTGCTATTCGCCATTGGCCGCATGTGAGCGCAGCTGGGCCGCTGGATGTTCCTATTGGTCTGTGAGCTGTCACGCAAGCGATGCTGTGCTAGTAAGCTTGTCTGAGAGACACATACCGCCTGCAACCATTGTGCACTTTTAGCCCCTTGTGTGGATGTGGGTCTTTTCTGTGCATTTCAGGAGGTTTCCCTGTTTAAATTCTTCGCTGATGACCGAAAGCACGCGACACGCGTTTGTCTGAGGGGTCTTGCGGAAAGGATTCATTCGCGTTTATCGAGTCGCATCCGGGAGTGCTAAAGCTATGCTGTGCTGTTGGGTTTTATATTTCTTCTTGCTTGCATCCACCAATCGTGCTGCTTTTACTCCATCATTACGGCGTCTGAGAGAGGAGAAAAAAAAATTACATTCCACGTCTTTGCTCATGTTGCATATCCCGGATGTGAGGATAACAGGGGTTATAATTTTGTGATGTCTTGGGTTTCTGAAATCTCGATAGAGTGTCTGAAAACTTAACGTTGTGCATCATTCAGTCTTGGTTATGCAAATGTAGGTTTACTTCCTTGCACTTACCAAAAAGTACCATGGTACCAGTGTAGTGTTTTGGATATGGTATTATGGTAATACCGTGGTCTTTTTGACATACCATGGCAATACCATGCTGTTTGGACTGTTCCATGGTATTCTTTGAGTTACCTTGGAGTACCAGGTAAATACCATTGCATATGAATATAGTAACTATTCAGTACCATGGTACTACTGCCACAGTAGGGTCTACCTGTTCGTAATGTTTTATGTAGTTTCAAATCACCATGACTACTATGTTGCTTGCCTTTAACTAACCATATAGCAAAAACATATTTTGGTATGGTGTTTTGGACATGTACCTCAGTATTACGGTATGTTAATAATCATTCAGTACCCCGCATGGTATCCCTACACAAAAGTATCCATACAATACAAAATTATATTTTTGGTACTTTTGTAATATAACAATGTACCATGGTATTTCCATCAGATGCTATTATTGTACTATTGTAACGTCACAGTACATTTTGGCCGAATTACACTACTGAATCAAACAACTTATTTACTTAGCCAGAGTATTGTAGATTTACACTTTTGAAATGACTCTGGGGACCTCTGAAGACCAGATTAAGAGACTTTGGCACTAAGCAATTGTTAATTAATCTATGTCACATATAGGGGCAGCTGTGGCTCAGATGGTAGAGCAGGTCGGCTGCCAATCGCAGGGTTGGCGGGTCAGTTCCTGGCCCACATGACTCCACATGCCGAAGTGTCCTTGGGCAAGACACTGAACCCCAAGTTGCTCCCAATGTCAGGCTAGCACCTTGCATGGCAGCTCTGCCTCCATTGGTGTGTGAATGAGACACAATGTAAAGGGCTTTATAACCTCTAAAAGGTAAAAAAAAAAAAAAAAAAGCGCTATGTAAGTGAAGACCATTTATTTGATTGACATTGAATGGTGCTTTCATAAATGAATAGTTCACCTAAAAATTTTAAATCTCTCATAATTTACTCACCCTCATGACATCCGGACCATCCCAGATGTGTATGACTTTCTTTCTTCTGCAGGACACAAATTAAGATAAAATAAAAAGAAAAAAGATATCTCAGCTCTGTAGGTCCAGGCAATGCAAGTGAATGTGACCAAAATCTTAAAGCTCCAAAAGTTACATAGGTGATTATGATTTCATGCCAGATTACACTGTCTAGCCCCATCTTGCACTCTGTGCATGCATCAAGTACTAGGAAGTGT
The DNA here is from genome assembly GCF_025860055.1 of Xyrauchen texanus. Lineage (NCBI taxonomy): Eukaryota > Metazoa > Chordata > Actinopteri > Cypriniformes > Catostomidae > Xyrauchen > Xyrauchen texanus. Next base: position 42,306,423 of record NC_068288.1, read on the forward strand.
AAGATTTATACTGAAAAAGGAGTTGTATTTTGCTCTGTTCTCACCCAAAATTGATTGGATCACTTCAGAAGGCATTGATTAAACCTTCAGATTAAAGAGTTTTATAGATCATTTTATGCTGCCTTTATGTGCTTTTTGGAGCTTCAAAGTTCTTGTCACCATCACTTGCATTGTATGGAACTAGAGAAAAAAAGTCATACATGCATGTATTGTATTATAAAAGTAGTGTTTGTAGAAATAGGAAGGCAGTTGATGGTCTTTTTCCCCCTAATTATAACTGATTATTAATCACTTTATTAACTGATTGATAGAGCCCTGCGAATGCATTTATGGTTGGAGATATCAAGTAGGAATATCTCACATCCAACTTGAATGGAACGCAGCATAACCGTATAACCCTGACAAAATGAAATTTACTGCAAGCAACATTTAAATCGCAAATATTATTAGATATATTTTTCCAGGTATTATAGACCTCCTTGGTAGATTTATGTGAAAAATTATGATTTTTGGCGTTCATTTCACAAAACAGTCATACTGCAGTTAAAATTAGGTTTGCTTGAGCATTAAGTGTCTTGTCAAGTTCTAGCTTTCATGCGTGGACATGTTTTTAAAATGTCAGTTGGTATTATTAGTTGACTGCCACATAATGTATGATTATTCACACAGTCTTATTCATTGTGAAACTGTGTTTTCTTAATGGCGTGAATCGCACTGAAAGCCTAGACTTAAAATGCACAGCCCGTGGCGGTTTTTGACCTAATCTTGACCTTAAGACATGCCAGTCTATTGGATACTGTGGCAATTAAAAAACAAACACAAAGACAATGTTAAGCTTCATTTAACAAACCAAATAGCTTTCAACTGTGTTTAATATAATGGCAAGTGATTTTCTAGTATTAAATTAGCAATTTAGCATGATTACTCAAGGATAAGTTGTTGGAGTGATGGCTCCTGGAAATTGTGCCTGTCTAGATTTGATAAAAAAAATTTTTTAATAGTGATGGTGCTGTTTTTAATGTCCTGACTATACATTGTGATCAGTTGAATGCTACTTTGGTGAATTAAAATACCAATTTCCTCTGAAACTGCAAACTCTGTACATTATTCCAAACCTTTTGGCCGCCAGTGTGTATACAGTTCGTTTTTAGAAGTTCATTAGGACAGCTCCAAAGAAAGAAAAATGCAGGCTGCACTCAGATTCTGTTTAGTTAGTAAATCTTTAATGTCCCTTCAAAGGGCAATTTCTGTTGCAGCATCTGGTGACAAACACATACACTTCATACATGAAAGCGCAGCGTAGTTCTAGCGGGAAGACTAGCAGCTGTACATCATCACATCATTAGCTGGGTAACTCCTAGCCAATCGCATGTAAGTCATTGCTTTATAAGTCTGCTCACAATCTATCACATTGCTGTTTCAGTGTGCTAACACGGCAACCTCCACCACCCCACCACCACCAGTTGAGCCCCGTCCCGCACGGGGGTATGCTCCTCGCCCTTGTCTCCTATCTCCGGCTGGATATGACGGTTCCGAGTACAACTCCCTCGGACCGCCAGATGGGGCCTACACCAAAGAGAGACATTACATTTCTGTTTTACATTCATCAAATAAATGTCATCTTAAACCTCACTCAAGCCTGCGTGTCTTCCCAATAGAAACTACAATATACAGAATAAAACAAAACAGATACAAATCTATAAAAGTATCAAAATGAAAATAAAGTAGTACAGCACCATATTTCAACCTTTATATAAATGACCTTCTTACTTATCATCCCCTACCTCAGATAAACATATTGAAGCTCTTACAGTCCTAAATTTAGGAGCTCTGTATCATTTACCTGAAGGGATGACTTCAAATTCTGAGTGAAAGATATGAGCAGAATCATTTAATATGTAGTCAAAGCCTTCTTAAGAGCTGTTTTTCACATATAGAGACAGACTTAGTTGACCTACACCCATAATAACTGATCCCAAATTCACTGCAACTGCGCTTGTACTTTTAAATTAATTCCATAAAACCAGCAGATTATAGCAAAAGTTAAGAGAGATTCAAAAAAACATATGTAAAACAATGTAGTTACGTAAGTACAGTTTTATCCCCTTGTATCTACTTAGCTTCCTAAGTAGATACAAGCACTTCTGTGCCTTTCACAAAGTGGGATCTGTATTTTCCACCCACATTATTGCTGTTTAAAGAGCCTTTCAGAGACGTGTGGTTTCTTAAGACATGCATTCATTTCAGTGATATCTGTTAGGAAGTAGGGACATTTGATCTGTGGTAATCCAAAAAGATTGCTTACAGCAGCTTTAAGGACAAGCACAGGGAATAGCTCTGTTGAGTCTGTCTTTAAAGGGGTTTACCTTCAGCATTGCAGAAAAAAGGATGTTCTTGTGTTTTTTCACCTCTCACGTTCATCTTGATTAAGGTTGCTCTCAGCTGCCGATTCATGAACCATCTGTTTCATCGTCACAACCTATAATGTGAGTGAGTGAGAGAGAAAGCAAGCAAGAAAGAAGACTAGTTAGCCTAGATCAAGCAGCCATGTACAACCTATGACCATGTCTTGCAAAAATAAAAAAGAATTACATTTAGTGACAATATAAAATATTGTCCTGTTAAAATGGTTCACAACCTTGTGGGTAATGTTTTTACATACATTTTCACTCACATATGCAAATCACACTAAACACATTATCATGCATCTGATTAACATTACAGATTTACTGATTTTAACATCAGGGGTGCCAAGTGGTATTTTATAAAGTTGGTGCAAGCACACTTGAAATACACTTATGCTAATTCAATCTGTCAAAGTTAGTACTTTATTTGTTAATATTCAATTTATAATTTTGATAAAACACAAAAGAGACACTGTTTACAGATGATGTTAATGTCAAACCAGCAGAGGGCAGAAGTTACATAATATTAGCCAGAACTTGTCATTCTGCTGAATTTCTAACCTTTATTAATTATACTGTATGTTGTCCTTTCTTTTAAATAGTTCACCCCAAAATGCTAATTTTGTTATCATTCACTCAGCTTTATGTCGTAAAGACCCAATATATATTCACATTCTTCAGTTGCAATATTATTCATTTCTTTAGTATTTACAGTGTTTGTTGAAGTTTAAGTATTTCATAATGGATGACTGTCCCTTTAAATATTTATATAGTTATACATTTATTTCACATTTTATTACATGTTTGTTGTTCATATGGATCATTTGTACTATTTACAATTGTTTACATTGATATGAAAAACAATTGCTAAAATGGTACTGTATGTTTCAGAATAGCAGCGGTTCAGTGAGCATCTTACACATAAGCGTGTTCACATGCACAGGATTTATTAGCATTGTGTGTTTATTCACTGAGCACTGTGATGCACTAAATGTATTACTAATTCTGTAAAGCACTTTGTATTGCCATTGTGTATGAAATGTGCTACATAAATAAAGTTGCCTTGCCTTACTGCCAAGGAGAAAAAAAATCTCTTTTGTGATATTTCTTTCCCATTTATTATTTAAATGAGTGTATATTCAGCAGATATATCTTTCACTCATATCTGTCTGCCCATTCAGAATCCAGTATGCATACCCCATACACCTATTAAAAAGAATGATTCCTCCAGAAAATATGTAAAAAGCAGTACAGTTTAATTTAAACCCCAGCCCTTGGGGGTGATGGCCAAATATCTCTTCTGTGTATTCACAGAATGTTTAATGGACTTATAGAGTTTACAAGGAAACAGTTCAAATTTTTCAGTGCAGTCGCACTGCCAAATGTGCAAGAGCTGCCAAGAAAAGAATGAAAGAATTCTAGATTTACAGCTTTGATGTGTTGCTAGCCTGGTGTGACTGAGCAGAAATGACATGGTACATGACCTGCAGTAAGGCTCATATGAAGAAAAATGGGAGGGGAAAAAGAGAGAGGTAGTGTAAAAGTTAAAGCCGGAGCAGAACAAAGATCATTTTGAGACTGGGCAAGTTGAGGATGCGTTAAGAAATACTGTAGTTGATGCTTTCAGTCGCTTTTTGTTTTGCCATCTAAAGGCAGTTTCTCAGAATCAGGTGTCATTTCTGTGTCCTGGAGTCTCGTGGCGAGAAACGCACGTTATCAGGAGTGAACAGAAATTTGTAGCAACACACAAACACATGCATGCACACTGCTGCAGAGATGAACCCACATGAGCATTCGCTTAGTAGTCAGACGTGAACCGGCTCTGGAATAGAAGGGCTTTGAATAAGGTAAGAGAAACATGTGCTGTTATTCGTTAATATTATGACTACAGACTACAAATCAGGTACTGTCCTTTTTGAATGTGGATTGTATCTTTATTTGAGCTGTCCTTTGTTTTCAGTTTATAGCAAGAAAAAGAAAATGTTATTTGCTGAGCGAGTGAAATGTGATGTTTTTCCAGGCAAGACAAAAAGCAGGTTTCTAAAACTTTAAGGTGTGTCAGTTTTTGATGTTGAAATACTTTCTCCTATTCTACTTATGTTTCACAGACAACTATGATATATAAGAGTAAACTCAATCAAAACATTGCCCTGTTTTTTTGAGAATCCCAACCAGCCCATGTAGCAACAGAGGCTCAACAGAATTTCATTTTTGGGTGAACTGCCCCTTTAAGACATTTTAATTATTACTCTTACTGCTATAAAAGGGTGTCAGTGCAAATGCCAGTTATCACAAAAGGACTATCTAATAAGTGTATTCATACATGTGATGTATGTGCATGAAAATATGGACAAATATATAATAAAACGTTTTTTCTTTATAGTATGGGTGCTTCTTATCGTGTCTGAATTTAATAGAGGGATGTTTTCTGATCATCAACTGGCCATTTACTATCAAATGGCAGTGTACGGGACCTCTGACAGTGTGTACTTCTATGTTTATCACTAGAACTAAATGATAATCTTCTATGTGTAGTTTAATGTAATTACAATGAAGCTGATTGAACTAAGAAAGTAAAGTTTACTTAAAAGGATATTAAGCTTATTTAACAGTTTATATTGATTTAAGTCAACTTTCTGTTGTTTAAAGAACTTTCCCTCTTAAGTTGATGCAAATTAAAATTTTAAGGCAGCATGAATGCTTAATGTATTACACTATTTTGTTTTACATTTGTATGGGGAAGTCTTTTTGTGGTGCTGTCACCTGTGGCATTTGGACCGGGAGGAGGTTCACTGGACGGATTGGCTGAAAGAACCAAAAGTTGGACGCTCCTTTCTTGTGTGCATTAATGTTTTGTGTTCTTGGGAAATGTAACAATGTATCTCTGAACTACTGAGAGCGCTGGGGATTCAAATGGGACATATTCAAGTGACTAGCTTTCTGACAAATGCACACAAAACAAATAGGATTATAATATACATGTTCCACGGGGTGCTAATGGAGTCTTTATGCAGACTGTTGGTTCAATATGAGTCAATTGGGCCTAAAATTGTCAAGCTCCATAAAGGCAGCATAAACGTAATTCACTCCAGTGGTGTAATCCATGTCTTCTGAAGCAATATGATTGATTTGGGTGAGAATGTTTCAAGTTCTTATTCACTATGGCAAATGAAGCAGGTCTTATGGGTATTTCATGGATGTAGAAAATCTGCATACTGCACACAGTATGATTATTTACTGCAGAAATAGGGAGCAGTATGTTAGAATACCTTTACAAACAGTCATGAATTGAGAAATGTACAGACTGTAAAATTATCATCCTAAACTCATTAAAAACCTTCACTTTTATTTTCTCTGACCAAAGGCACTGAAAGACTGCTAACCTCTCCACAATGACAAATGATGTTCAACTGAGTTCTTTGGCATGCTCTAATGCAAACCAGCTGTTGTGGACAAAAAAAAAACAGGTTTCATTGGCCTCAAAATATGAGCTCACAGAGAGGCTTCTCACGTTTTTCAATTTACACTCCACAATCATAGTTAACTCATCTCTCCATTTTCCTAAATACACTAGCGCTCTCTCTCTCTGTGTGATGTCCCTCTTGTGGGAATATGAAACTTCACTACAAATGAGCTATCTCAAAATGCTTCTGAGCATTCTTTCATAATCACTGTCATGGTGTTTCAAAACAGTAAGACTTTCCATTTCCATCTATCTTCTGTGGAACACAATAGGTTAATTTTTAAGGTGAATCCCCTTGCCGTCCTTTTTTGTTTTACAAAGTTGAATGGGGACTGGACCTGTCAAGCGGTAAAATAGTAATAAAAAATCACAAGAAAAGTATCATAAAAGTAATGCATTAAACGTATCTTGTCTTACTTCTTATGTCATACGATATCTCCCTGTGAGCAGCAGACCGAAATGTAATTCATTACTCACTGATATCCTTATCTGCAGAACCTCTCAAATGAAAGTCTTATGTACTAAAAAACTGGCATGTCAACTCCATTCCAGCATCAAGTGAATAATGTATTTTCATCAAATAAATCTATCATATGACAAAGTAATAGTTCACCCAAAAATGAAGACAAAAACCCTGTATCATTTACTCACCCTCATGTCATCCCAAATGTGTACGACTTTCTTTCTTCTGTAGAACATAAATGAAGATTTTTAGTGGAATATCTCAGCTCTGTAGGTCCATACAGTGCAAGTGAATGGTGACCAAAACTTTGAAGCTCCAAAAAGCCCATACAGGCACAGGAGACCAGTTTGAAATCTTAATTTGTTTTCTGCAGAAGCAAGAAAGCCATACACATTTGGGATGGCATGAGGGTGAATAAATGAGAGAATTTTAATTTCTGGGTGAACTGTCCCTTTAAGAAGACTTGTAATATGGTGCACTAGTCATACAAACTTTTTGCTATTTTGGAGCTTGACAGACCCAGTCCCCATTCATTTTCATAGTATGCAAATGAGTGTCCAGGATTTATATATAATATAATATTATATATAACACAGTATAATATTGTGTTCAGCAGTAGAAAGAAAGTTATATATGGTTGGAACATGGGTGTATAAATGATGACACAATTAATATTTTTTTATCAAATATGTCCTTTAATCTCTTTTCTTGCTCTCCTCTGCCTTTGTTTCCATCTGAATGGACAGCAACACCCTATAAAAGAATCTGGGAATCTGTGATTCCAATCATAAGCAGCAGGTGTGAAAGGAAATAAGTTGACAGCCATTGATAGCCAAGTTACAGGATTGTCATGTTGCATTAAGAAACCTGTCAGAGATTTGGACGACTTGGTAGTTGTGTTTATGTTATATCTCAGCGAGTGAGGGATTGTGATGGTTCACCCTAAATATGGAAATAAGGAAAGAAATGTAATGTTACATCCTTCCATAGAGGCCTTTTATGGATAATATACAATATAATGTGATAAAATGTCTTATGATAGCTTTTTATGGACATAATGATATTTGAAGATTTAGAGATGCCTGATAAATTATATCCCTAACTAAATACAGTACTGTTGCAGTACCGTGGTACAGTGACCGTACCAGATGGTCAGACCATCCTTTGATTGAAAGTACTGAATGATTGCCATACTCATATATTATGACATTTACACTGTACATTTTTACAATAATCTAATTTGCTGAAACTGATTAATTGTGCCTGGAAAATTTTCTAATAAATTTGTTTTGGTTCTCAGAGCTACAGTAACTGATTCTTCAACATCTGTGTGAGCTGGTGGGGCTTTCCCAGGCAGCGATGATTTCGAAAGCCATTTCGACTTTAATGTTGCCTGTGAGAATTAAACACACCCTCTAATTTGAATTTAAACCCACAACATAAACATTCTAGAATGCTTTGTGAATCCATTGGCTTTTCTGTTCAGGAAATAGAACCAAATCCGTATAATGATTCCCATTTCTATACTGTACAAAACTCTTGCATCCTGATTATGTACGACCATGTGTGTGTATGCGTGCATTCATGTCTTTGTGTCCCACACTATCTACACTTACACACATAGGCAGTTCATCCAAAGTAAACTGGTCATCTTCTTCAGATAGCATATGGCCAGGTGCAAAAACAAATGACTATCTGTCTGAAACCTTTATCAGATGCTCACCAGCTCACACTGATTAATCAGGAACTATTGGGTAGACAACTGACATTCTTAAAGGAATAGTTTACCAAACATTTCAATTCTGTCATCATTCACTCCCTATAATGTCGGTCCAAATTTGTATGGCTTTCATGTGTTCTGTGGAACATAAAAGTAAATGTTAGGAATGCTGTTAATGCTGCTCTTTTCTATACAATGAAAGCTAAAATAAAATAATTTAAAGGGACAGTTCACCCAAAAATGGAAATTCTCTCATCATTTACTAACCCTCATGCTATCCCAGATGTGTATGACTGACTTTCTTCTGCTGATTTTTAGAAGAAAACTTTAGCTCTATTAGGTCCTCACAATGCTGATGAATGGGTAAATTTTTAAACATTTTGTACCTCCAAAAGCGCATAAAGCCAGCGTTAAAGTAATCCATATGACTCACCCACACCTATAATATTGCTTCTGGATATATGTACTGTAGATTTAACCACTGAAGTCATATTGATTACTTTTATGCTGCCTTTATGTGCATTTTGGAGCTTCAAAATTTGGTACCCATTCACTTGCGCTTTGCAGACCCAAAGACCTGAGATATTCTTCTAAAGATCTTCATTTGTGTTCTGCTGAAGAAAGAAAGTCATACACATCTGGGATGGCATGAGGGTGAGTAAATGATAAGAGAATTTTCATTTTTTAGGTAGTCCTGTGGTTTCCAACCCTGTTCCTGGAGGCCCCCCAACACTGCACATTTTGTATATCTCCCTTTTCTGATGCACAATTCAGGTCTTTGAGTCTCCACTAATCAGCTAATTAGTTGAATCAGGTGTTTGATTGGGGATATATCCAAAATGTGTAGTGCTGGGGGGCCTCAGGGAACAGTGTTGGGAACCACTAGTCTATTATGACATTGTACTGTATGTATGATTTATACCAAACCTTCTGAAGCCATACGACAGCTTTATGTGAGGAACAGACTGAAATGTAATCCATTATTCACTTAAAATATTGTCATCTACTCAAATCTCATTGGTGCTTGCGCATATTCAAGCTTGGCCCACAAATACTTGTGTGTAGGACTGGGTATTGACACAGATTTCCCAATTCAATTCGATAATAATATATAAGCTCTTCATTTGATAAGATTCCGACTATTTTGGGTATTTATCCTTTACAATATCCATTTTGCTTATGTAAAGGTAGCCAGCTTGTATGTGCTGTGCAGTGTGTGTAAACCTCACTCCCCTAGCCTCAAAAAGCATACTAGTGCCTAATGCTAGAGGCTGTAGCCTGTAGTCTCCTCGTTGGCGCACCCGCATCCCATGCTGGAGACGCCAGTTCGGATCAGGTCAAGCAGGACCGGTAACACTTACATATGGAAGCAATTTGATGATTCTCAACACTAATTTCGATACCACAACAGAAAACTAACTTATTTAAGTTAACCTTGTTTAAAGTTATCAAGCAATCATTCAAGACATGTAAACAAAGTCAGTAATAGGCCTAATGATCAAAGAAACAAACTAAAAGCAATGGAGAAAAGAAAAAAAACAACAGAACAATGATACAAATTAAGAAAACAGTGCTTGAAGTTTTTAACAACAGTATCAAGTATTGAAGTAAACATAAAACATTTGGAATGGAAGTAATGAAATGTAGCAAAATTAAGTATACCTAGTATTTGCTCGCCGCAGGTGCTGAGGGAAGAATTCAGGGTTCACCAATCCCAGGAGCTCACATGGATGAAAGAGCACACGTCTTCCCCTCGGAAGGGGAAAGGTGCTTGGGTGCCAACGGTACACCCGGCCAACTGCCTGTATCCTTACCTATTTGTACCTACCAACACAGAGGACGAAACTGGCTCAACCCAGAGATTATAAAATCTTGCGAAGGTATTGGGTGTTGCCCAGCCCGCTGTTCTACAGATGTCTGTTATAGAGGCGCCATTGGCCAAGGCCCAGGAGTAGGCTACGCTCCTAGTAGAGTGCGTTCATTGTTCCAAAGGGGATGGCGCACCCTAGGCTTGGTATACCAACGTAATGGCATCCACAATCCAGTGGGAAATCCTTTGTTTGGAGATAGCGTTCCCCTTCTGCTGTCCCCCGAAACAGACATAGAGCTGCTAGGAGTGTTTAAAGCTCCCCGTACGGTCCAAATAGATATGCAAAGCGCGTTCCGGACACAGCAAGCGACAAGGCTGGGTCTGCCTCCTCCCGGGGCAGCGCTTGAAGTTTCACCACCTGATCTTTAAAGGGGGTAGTGGGAATCTTGGGCACATAGCCCGGCCAGGTCTCAGGATCACGTGAGAGTACGCCAGACCGAACTCTAGGCACGTATCGCTGACAGAGAATGCTTGCAGATCCCCAACCCTCTTGATGGAGGTGAGCGCAGTCAGGAGGGCCATCTTCAGTGAGAGGGCTTTAAGCTCAACTGAATCTAAGGGCTCAAAAGGGGCTCTCTGTAGGCCCAGAAGGACCACAGAGATGTCCCATGAGGGAACGAGGTGCGACCTAGGAGGATTCAACCTGTTCCTCGTCCTCCCTGACCTTGCAAAACGTCTGTGCAAGTAGGCTCAATGGGGGATATGCATACTTACACAGACCCCGGGGCCAGCTGTGTGCCAGTGTGTCTTTGCCGAGGGGAACGGACAGGGAATAACACAGCGGGCATTGGGAGGACTCCCGGGAGGCAAACAGGTCTACCTGTGCCTCACTGAATCGACTCCCAATCAGCCAGACCACATGGGGTGGAGCCTCAACTTTCCCCTGAGCATCACCTGCTGTGACAGCGTGTCCGCTGTGCGATTGAGTTTGCCGGGATATGAGTGGCCCACAGTGACTTGAGCCGCTGCTGGCTCCAGAGGAGGAGAATGTGGGCGAGTTGCGACATGCGGGGCAAGCACAAACGCCATGGCGGTTTATGTACGATACCATCACTGTTTTGTCCATCTGGACCAACACATGCTTGCCCTGGATCAATGGTTGAAGCCTCTGCAGGGCTATCAGTATCGCAAGCAACTCGAGGCAGTTGACGACGACTCACCTGGAGATCTGCTCTAGGGGAACCCTCTTACCCTCGGTCTGCTACTTTACCATTGAAAACTGCTGTGCGATATCTTCGATGGTGTCACTGAAAATGCTAGCCTGGGAAACGGGGGCTGCAAGGAAGCGAATCTTGTCAGCATCCCTCATTTAAACCAGGTTGAGCTAAAGGTGCAGCTTCTGGAACACCACCGTGGACATTGTCTGCCCGAGAGCCCGCGCTATGACCTTCGTCAGTTACCGAGCGCAGCTCCTTAATTACTCCCGGGTCAGGACCACCCTCGTGCCTTGGCCTGGTGGACCTGCAGGAGGGCCATGGCATGCAGAGCGGAGGTGACTTGCCCTGCAGCACTGTAAGCCTTCACCGTCAGAGATGACGTGGTCTTACAGGCCTTGGATGGGAGCCTAGGACGTGAGTGGTGTGATCATCAAGCCGTGAGGGTTCAGGGCAGGGTGGAGGGTTTTACTCTAGCTCGACGCTCGCGGCAACCTGGGCAAGCATGGCCATCAGCTCGGCATCAGCCTCCAACAGGACACTGCTATTGATATCTCATCCTCCTCCTGAGTGCCGAATGAGAGGTCAAATCCGCTCTGTAGTGGGCTGCCTGGCTCATCACAGAACTCAACCGGGGCATACAAGCATGCTGGGGAATGGGAGGTCTGTGGGGATCACCTGGAATTACTTCCATTAATGTCCCCAAATCACCCCCAGCGCTAACCGTCGCGGTCTTGTGCAGGCGGGCTGTAGAACCGAGGCGAGGAGCGGCTGGAGTGGCTTTCCCTCTGAGGAAGGAAAGCTGCGATCGCAACATGGCCATGGTCATGTTCTCGCAGTGCCGACATTAACCATCCACGCACGCTGTCTCAGCGTGTCTGGAGCCCAGGCACGTAAGGAAGCAATCGTGACCATCAGAAGTGGAGAGATAACGACTGCAACCAGGAACTCCACATAACAGGAAAGGCATTTTTAAAAAGATGCTTCCCATCTTTTAGGGAATATACTCTCTTTTTAAGGAGAAATATACTCATTTAGTGCTCAACACATGTTGCCGAAGTGCCCAGGGGGTTCTCTGCACTTCTGTGAGGGGGAGAAACTACTGTGATGCGCTCTAAAATCCAGCAGTATCGGAGTGCGCTCTTTGCTTTCTCTTGCAGAGGTGAATGGATTGGCAGTCAAATGTTTCAACACCGATTGGCTCAAAGAATAAATCTGAATGAGTGGTTGCACTCCTTTTATACCCGTATGTCAGGGGGACCGCATGCAAATTCCACTCACCAGAGGTGTTTGGGGCTCCCAAGAGTGACCCCTAGAGTCACTACATTGACACAACGTCGAGTGAGTGACAGATAGGGAACAACAGGCTTAATACCTGTGAGATCATGTGGCACATTTAAGAGGCAGCATTTACACAAAGTATGATGTTTTTATACATATTTGCTTTTTTGTCTGTTTACATTATCTTAAGACATAAGACAGCAAGTGTTGAAAAAATGTATCTTGTGATTTTCAGAATTTTTAAGGTTTGTTCAAATGAAGATTGCAAATTAGAATTTTTTTTTTTTTGGCCTAATGTCAATGATACCAATGATACTTATATAAATAGGTGTAAGAATAATGTGTCAATGTCTATGGTGTTCACAAACCTGCTTTAAGCTATAGTTTAATTGTATGTTAAAATGTAAGTTTGGATTGTTGGAAGTAAACTGTCACAGTCTTGAAATCCCCAAATTTGGTCACGCATGTTTAAGTGCCCGCAGCATATGTCTCTCTGTTGAGATGTCAGAAGAAAAAACTGAAACTCACTTTATAAATTTCAGAGGCTACAATGTGGGCTGCAAGATCTGACTGCGAGTCTCTGTGTGTGTATTTCCACACTCATGGTATACCATAGGGGGTAAGACGCTTTCATATCTGTTACATATAAGCATTTGGAAATGTAAAGTAGGAGAGGTGGAAGTTGTTTTTCTGCAATCAGATATGAAAACAATTTCCTTATGTTTATATTCAGGGTTGGGGAGTAACAGAATACATGTAACGGGATTACGTATTTAAAATACAAAATATAAGTAACTGAATTGCACTACAGTTACAGTTTAAATCATTGGTATTTAGAATACAGTTACATGCTAAAAGTATTTTGATTACTGAAGAGATTACGTTGCATTTTATTGTCATTTGTTTTAGAAACAACACTGCATTAGATATTTAGATTTTCCAGAGAATGTATTTTTAACATGCGTGCAGAGTTTTTATAGTCAAAACAAGTGAAAAAATCTACCAGTGCTGAAGAACTAATCCAAAATATTTAAAATAGGTTACTGACCTTGAGTAATCTAAAGGAATATGTTACAAATTACATTTTACAGCATGTATTCTGTAATCTGTAGTTTAGTGTACCCTGTTTATATTACTTAAAAAAGTATAGGAATGTAAGCTGAGATTACATTTTGTAAAGGTGTGGCATGGGCATGTGAATAAGAACGAACACGCATGCAAACTTGTGTGTGCGAGGACGAGAGAGAACACTGTTTTCATAACATGCAGTCATTGACTTCAGAGAAGGTACACCCTGCTGAGATACCCACATTTCCAATACACTCTCATCCTCGATGAGCATTTCTTTTTTTATCGAATGTTTTAACACTGTATTCATTTACACAAGAAAAACAAAGGAGAGAAGTTCAGGAAGTGTAGAAGAAAGGCAGGATTTACACATCAAACATGAAGCCAAAAGTACAATGGTTTTGGTCAAGAACTTAAAGTGAGGTGGACACAAGTGGACCGAAGCCAGGGCGGAAAGCCCCACTTTGTAAAAACACTTGTTACTGATTTTGCTAAAAGCTATTGAGTAGAGAACGTGGAAAGGTTCTTCAAAGGTTCTTTGAAGTGTCATGTTCTTATCAAGAACTATTTTCCTCGAGGGTTTTCAAGTTGGTTATATGGGTCTTTGGAGATTAAACAAGTTCTTGATTCTGGGTTATTTAAAGCACCAGTACACAGAGGGTAGAAATAGCGAAAGTTCACCAAAACATTCATATTCCGTCATCATTTAATCACCCTCATGATGTTCCAAATGAGGGCTGCATGTGTGACATATTGAATATTCATGATATAGTTGCAATGATTTTGCTGGCAATATAAAATTAAGCACTAGCGTGAATGTTGCGATAATTTAAATGCGCTTTTTATTTGCCCAATATATATTTACACAAGACTGCGTCATTAGACTAATATCAAGATCCTTCGTGGCTGCCCAATTACATTTAAATGTATTCATTTAGCACACGCTTTTATCCAAAATGTCTTACAAATAAGGAATACAACAGATGCGAATCATCCTAAGGAGGCAGTAATAAGGGAAGTGCTAATACAAAGTTGTAAATTGCTCAGAGATGCACAAGTAGAGAGGAAGGTCAGAGAGAGTGTTAAAAGAATAGATTAAGATTTTTTTTAAAGAAGAAATTAAACATGAATTAATCAAAATAACATAAAATTCACATGGAATGTAATGGCAGAAGATGTAGGATATGTTAGATAATTATAAATAGACTAAGCTGTATATTGCACATAGTTATTGCTCAATGGGTCAGTTTTAACTGTTCATGAGTTGATAACCTGAGGGAAAAAAACTGTTCTTGTGCCTGACAGTTCTGGTGCTCAGTGCTCTGTAGTGCCGACCGGAAGGCAACAGTTCAATAAGGTACTGGGCTGGGTGAGTGGGGTCCAGAGTGAAGTGTACAGTTCTTGAAGGGAGGGCAGGGGGCAACCAATTATGATGGAATTTTCACTTTTGGGTGAACCATCTCAGTATCTCAACAGTCTCATTGCCAGTAAACAATGACCAGCCCATCAAACCAGACCAAAACACCCAAGCAACTACCTAGAAATGCCCTAGTAACAACACAACATCTGAGCAGCCACAAAGCAAGACCCTGACAACCACCTAGAAAAACCTAGCAATATGGCAACAAGTTTTGCATAGGCACAAACCAATTACCTTGAATTAAACCACAAGATTCCAATGATATTTGCATTAAAATCACATTTGAGGGCTGCATATCAGTCACCTTATAACTGAGGACCGATTCTCATGGAAGAGTTCTTTACTTGAAGCACAGTAGGAACATCACTACAAAACTATTACAGTGGGAAAAAAGGAAACTCGTAAATAAAGACTGCCTCTCACACAGTTAAACCCCTATGGCACACACAAACAGGATGCACAGTTCTGCCAAAGCTCTGGGATCTATTAAAACTCAACAAAAATGCAGTCAGAGCGAAAATAAACAAATGAATAAAATAATCCTTAATTGAACCTTTTGTTGGCCTTTCCAGGGTCTGCTTTGAAACATCTCTCTTGTACTTTCAATCAGACAGTGGTACTCATTTGGATTTGTTTACGCACAAAGAATGGAGCTGAAGACATTCCAAGAAATGCATTTCCCCTATTAATCAAATAAATCATTTCGTGCTGTTCTGCATTTGTTTCTGTGACTGTCACTGTGACGACACATGGAAAACCGAAGTTTACTTTGGCCTTTAGTTCTGTTTTGTGACTCTACACATACTGAATAAGCATCACCGTGATTCTGCTTGTCGAAAGTAGGATGTTACAGGTGGCACTTTAAACCAAGTATCACTTTAGAGGAACTCAAGTGTGTTAAAGCCTTACATGCAAACATAACAAATGCTATTGCAACTGCACAAATGGCAAAGATAAAAGATCTTGTCTTCAGGAAGGGCCAACAATATTGACAGATTAAATAAAAAAAAAAAAAAAAAAAAAACAGAGGCCTGCAAGCACAGGATGTGACCAAGCAGCATTAAACCTGTTCAACCTCATGACAGTCTATGGAACAAATCGTGTGGTGACAAACCCAAAACTTCTGTATAACCCCTAAAACCTGGTCTACTTCATGTTATCCATGAACATTTTCAGAGCTTGACAAACATAGAAGCCAATGTTCTGTCCTCACCAGAAGTCAGCATGGGATGTAATGTGGATGAGAGAAACAATTGACAAAATGTTAACCAACATCTTTTGGCAAAATCCTACTTTAATTGGCTCAGAGCTTTACCATTTCACTAATTTGCTTCATTATAGTAACACATACAATAGTGTTTTCTTCATGTTATCAGATTGAAGACATCATGAGATGGAGTGGTGGTGGTGTAGTGGGCTAAAGCACTAAAATGTTAAGCAGAAGGTTGTCGGTGTGATCCCCACAGCCACCACCATTATGTCCTTGTGCAAGGGACTTAACTCCAGGTTGCTCTGGGGGGATTGTCCCTGTAATGAGGGCTCTGTAAGTCGCTTTGGATAAAAGCTTCTGTCAAATGCATAAATGTAAATGTAACTCAAATTATAAAACGTAACTTAGTTAAGCCACTGGTGAGGAGACTTGATTAGGTCCTGAACTTTTGAGACACTGACCAATTTCTTGGCTGCCATAAACTGGTTAATGAGATCAGATACCAAAAATTTTACAAATCTTTTTTGTTTGTTATTGCACAAAAGCCAAATCAACCAAATTTGTTGCTCAGGGATGTTTGCCTTTGGTCAAGTCAAGTCAAGTCAAGTCAAGTGGTTTTTATTGTCGTTTCAACCATATACAGTTAGTACAGTACACAGCAAAACAAGACAACGTTCCTCCAGGACCATGGTGCTACATGGTACAGTATATATACACTTACAGATAATAACATTACTTAAGTGAGATAAAATCACTAGCTAACCTTTCTGTGTAAAGTTATAGCCACTTATATTTATAAGCCCCCCCCCAAAGGGCGACTCCTTTCCAGGGATGAGACTGCGGATGGCCATGAGGCCAGGGAGGAGACTCCAGGAAGGGAAAGGTGTCTGGCGGTTTTGGGAGGTGCAGAGGTTTGAGACTCCAGAGGAGGAGCCGGAGGCAGAGCCGAAGGAGCAACAGGGATTTGAGTTCCAGGAGGAGCCGGAGGAAGCTCAGGAGATGTTGGAGGAGTATCAGAAGAGGCGGACGGAGCCATGGGGTGCTCAACGAAGGAAGGCAGAGTCATGGGAGGCTCGGAGGAGATCTGTAGGACCACCAAGGCTGGGGAGAAAGTTGTCTCCGTTGGAGCTCGGAGACCACTGGAACCAGATTAGCCTCCCCCCAAAAATTCCTCTAGGGCTGGAGCAGTCATGAAAGCTGGTTCTTGAATGGACACAGCTTCGGGCGTGGGCTTGTTGACCTTGGCGGCGGGCGCCAGAACGATAGCAGAAGACCAGCCATTACGATGTTAGCAATGAAGTCACCAAGGGGCAGACCATCACAGTCCAAAGGGACCATCTCCCTCACAGGTTTATTCAGTCCTAACCAGAACATGGTTCTGAGAATTCTCTTACCCCAGCTCACTTAAATGGCCAAGCTCCAAAACCTTACACAATAATCATACACCGAAGAAGTCCCTTGTGTGAGTCGATCGATTTGTTCTGCTGGATCCATCTTTGGTAGGTCGGTTCTTCTGTCACGTTACTGGGAAAGACGAGATGAGAGAGTGTTAATATGGTACTCAGAAGATGAAGAAACAATAATGAAAATAAAGCATTTGAGCAAAAGGGAAATGGCTGACTAACTATGTATGCAACATTCCTAGACTAACATGCATATAAATGAACAAGAACCAACAAAGACTAAGGGAAACATGAGAGCTTTATATACACATGAAGACTAAGGACTAAACAAGAGATGACTGGAAACAATGAGGGATGAAATCAGGAACACAGGCTTGATGAGGAAGACCAAAATACATTTCAACACAAGAGTCCTTGGAACGTTTCAACATAAGAGTCCTTGGACACAGAAAGATGACAAAAAGGGTTTCACTCTGTGACAGGGAACAAAAGTCGTACCTTTTTGTATGAGCGAAGTGGTGTGATATCTTCAATTTCAAGTTGCCATCAGACTGTTTTGGTAAAACCGTTTTTACCATGATTTGTATAAATGTTCATGCAAGTGATGCAGTTATTTACAAACCATGTTTGCTGTCTGTAAACTGTAATTCACATTTAACTGAGGCATTATATTTGTTGCTTGTATATTTGTTATTTTTGCTCATAGCTTGTTAGCATGTAGCAAACCTCAGTTACATACAATTGTACTTTTACAGTGTATGATCCTTCACAAAGGTTTACTTGTATAAGATAAACATTCTCATAAATATTATCAATAAATGATAAGCAATCGTTCAGTATTATTATCATGAGAATACCGAGGAACCTTGTTTGGTGCAGTCGATATATGGGACAGAAATCAGGAACTGATTACTGAGAGACAAAGTCATGAATCATGATAGGTCAAAGAGAGAAATACATCTGGCGAAAACATTCCACTCAACCACCAAACATCGGGAGTTCTTATATAAAGACTATCCCCTTTATCCTTGAACACGCTAAGCTTTGCCATATTTTGTGTTTAAGGAGGAATTACGAGCTTGTTTGTTGTAATAGTGAAACATGTGGCTTTAAGTTACCACATTAACACGGATGTTTATGACCTGCCAGACATTCTTGGGCCATCTCATTATAACTGCCTGCATCTAATGACTGTTAACATTCATGCATGTGTATATTTGAGAGAAAGAAAAGGAAAGATTGGACAGAGAGAGAGAGAGAGAGAGAGAGAGAGAGAGAGAGAGAGAGAGAGAGAGAATTATTATTCATAGGTATTATAATTTAATTTTCTATTCTTTTCTGTTATAATAGAATATAATAATTCTCATAATCATAATAATGCATAAAGAGTTTTTATAATTTCCAATTATTCTTAATGTGATTGACAATATATTCTCAATACTGTATAACTGGCAATGAATGCCTGAGTACAATTTATAAAAAGTTTAGTTACAGAAAGCACAACGCATACTATCATATAACAAAAAATAAAAAAATAAAAAATAATTTTATATATATATATATATATATATATATATATATATATATATATATATATATATATATATATATATTTTATTTTTTTATGTATTCTTTCATTTATTACATTGCAATAACGAGAATGAGGCCAAAGAATTTCATGGTCCTAAAACTAGTCTTAAGTTTTGTGACACTGTTCAAGTTTAGAAGATCTTTAAAAGAAGTGATGGCTTGGCATGCAGAAAACCAACTTCTGAGTTTTAACCCTTACAGAATAATCTTATAGACCCCATGGAAACAGTTTTTTGGCTTTTAGTCCAACTCTGTTAGCTTTGAATATGCAAATGTACAGACTTTCTTTTCTGGTAAAACGGACCAAACATATGCATGATATTATACATGACATATTCTTGTTCATACGGGAGTGAAAAAAACATTGTCCATTCAAATTCTCTTCGCCTGTGTGCCTTTTGTGACACTAAGAGGCCATTCAGATAAATCGCGTTATTGCGCTAAGAAAGCTAGAATCACTGCAACACATATAACAGAAGGTAGGTGTCTCGAGATGCTCTTTTAAAAGTTGTTGTTAATTTTTACCTGACATGGTGTCTAAAAATGCCTACTCCTGTGCGGGGTGTTGAAAAAAGAGCTGGACGCAGCGCAACGGTTCAACCCATACATCTACCGCGTTTACTTAAAACAATTGGGCAAAAAAGCACAGGTGGATACAAAAACACGTTCGCTGTGAACAGCCCTTAATGCTTGTATTTTATTTAATTTCCCAGCTATAAATTGGTGATAAAGCGGCTGGAATTTGTTCATTTTGATATTAATTGTCAAATGTAGTTCCGATGGGCTGTAAACTAAAGGCTATTGGCTACTTAAAAAAGGACAAACTCTTCAATATGTACCACCCCAACTTCCTCCTTCAATAGGAAATAATTTAACACAGAATTGAAAATGGCATTCATCATTCTATTTCATTGGATCTTTAAATCTAATCAAGCTGCTTATGTCTCAAATTAAATTAAATGAAATGTAGTTCTTTATGGTAAACAAAAACAGGTTAAGCTTATGCACCTATGAACAGATCGGTTAATTTCCAAGTAAATCAAGTAAAAGAGTTAGTATTATGGACACATCCAACTGGGCCTCCTGGAATCACATTATCATACCTACATTTTAGCTAAATATTTTTTCCGTTGCTCATTGTATCGTGGCAGTTTCCTGGTGAAATGAACACTTGAGGCGCTAGCAACCTGTTTCTCCCAAGGCAAATTTCTGCATTGTCTTGTACGCCTTGCTCTCTGTCTCACACGTTTCTCTTTTACTACCAAAGAATATCTACCCTTAAACAGAAGGTTATTGGCACGTTTACAAATTCATGAACTCCATTTCATAAGTCTTATTAACTTCTAGTGGTAACTAGATTTGTGCTTGCCCGTGTAAAAATTGTGATGCTAGGTTGTTGTTGTTGGTTGGCAGGGCATTGCTATATGGTTGCTAAGGTGTTACTAGTGATTTTTAACTTTAGCCCACCCCCAAGTCTCTATGATATTCTAGTCCCTAGATATGGCTCGGGAGTAAATCTGTGGGATATTTTCCACATTGTTACATTAGGTTGTTAGCAGTCTTGTTATCTTGTTTAGAGTCCTAAGTGTCAATTGGTTCTCATTGTCATGTGCTCTCCCAAGTCTTATTATTTAACCCTCATGTTTGCCATTGTCAAATGTTTTTTTTTTTTGTTGGTGTACAGCTTTTCAAGTCAAGTCAGTTCGTTTATGTTTGTTCTCACGTTTGGATTCATGTTTTGTAATACACCTTGTAAATAAACTGCACTTCATCGTCATCGTCTTTTCACCAACCTGTGGCCAGCCAACGTTACAGAATACTCGACCCACCAAGATGAACCCAGCGGTTCAGTTACTTCCCCCACGCCAAGAAAAAGTTTGAAGAATTTTAATGAGATTTCCCCCAAGGACTTTTTTCGCTTTGGACTGAATGAGTCAATCTCTTTCCTGATGCCAGGCGCATAGAGTGCCCACAGCCTGGCTCAGTATATCAACATTGCCCTACTAATAGTGGTTAATCATTCAATGTGGGGGAGGTGGCCGCCAAGCCATAGTTCCTCGTTGGCTCTACGTTCCCTCAGCTCCACCACGGTCCTTCAGCCTGTCGGCTTTAACGGGGTCCCTCATCACTCCAGCTCCTCCTTTGTCTGATGATCACCTGGCTCCTCCTTGGCTCTCCAATCCTTCAGCTCCACTGTGGACCTCCATCCCTACTTCCGATCCCCCAGCTCCACCTTGTTCCTCCGAATCTCCGGTGCCGCCTTGGTCCTCCCTACCGCCGGCTCCATCTTGGCACTTTTGAGTCTTCGGCTACTCTCCAGATATCCAGTTCTCCATGGCTATACCCTTCAAGCCTCTCATGGCTCCGCCTTCCGTGACTCCACCCCTTGAGCTTCTCATGGCCCCCCATATGTTTTCACCAGACCACGCCAACACCTTGTTTAACAGTGTTCCCATGTCCTGCCATGTAACCATGTCAAGTCATTTTGGGGGATATGTCAGGATTGTATGTGTTTTTGTTCATGTCTTTTACTTTAAATTAGTTCTATGCCATGTTTGTTCCTGTTTCCTTGCCATGTGATCTTGTCATGTGTTTCCCAAGTTCTTGTGTCTTGTCCCTATTGGTTCATTGTTTCATTAGGTTCTTAGTAGACTTGTTATCTTGTTTAGAGTCCTTAGTGTTCATTGGTTATCATTGTCATGTTTTGGAATACACCTTGTAAATAAACTGCACTTGTGTTTGTCACTCATCATCGTCTCTTCGTCTACCTGTAGCCAGCCAACGTTAGAGCAAGCACCACAAAATATTCCCATTAAAGACTTTAAAGACAAAACATTTGAAACCTCAGTGTTCGCACTGTAGTGTGGACTGGGAAATTGGAATCATAGAAAATGAGGATGTTGCCATGTGATGCAGTCATGTGATCCATTCAAACCAAAACAATCAAGATGGTGGCCCATGTTGTAGCAGTGTTGTTGTGCCTGCTATCCACTTCGATAGCGTTGTTAAGGATAAATGCAACCTGGTCTCATAGTAAGCATTTTACTATAACTGCATTTTTGCAAAAGCATTTTTATGTGACTCGTTCTGTTTCGCTTCAGTTTTCTGGTGAAATAAACACTAGAGGCACTACAACAGCAGTTTTATTAACTTTCACACAAATCACGAGTTAAACAGTGGATTAACAGTTTATAAACACTTATTTTTTGCACTGTCAATACTTTCTTATTGCATTGAAACACTTTTACTATGACGAAATGAAAACGCTGTTTATAGAGATTAATGTGGATGTAGCCTTGAAATGTTGCAGTAACTGGCTTCCCTACTTGCTTTCCGTGCTTATCCTCTTGATGATACTAACAAATCTTGCTTTTCCATCTGTTTTTCAGTCCTGTTTGTGGTATGGTTTTTTATTGGGTAATATCAATGAGGTGATGGTTTTTCTCCAAGCACAGCAACGTTTCAACTCTACATTAATTAATGTTCTATGTCAAGTCTTTTTTTTATTCAAGTATATGTGTCATCCATGGCTTTGTTCCAGGCTAAATCGATAGGGTAAGTGTGTGTGCGTATTCTTTCTCTGGGGTTTACTCTGAGGGGGGCAGAGTTCACTCACAGCTATGACCCCCCTGAGCCCTCTTTCCTCAAAGTTATTTAAAAGAGAAAAACTATGACTCAAGTGTGAGTTCCAGTTCACAGCAGAATCATAAACCATAAAATACAAAAGTCAGAACAAAAATCTCCAATCAAGGAGCTCACAAATCTTTCTTAATATACAACATACGGTACAGCTCAGAAAAATCCACATCGAAATGCTTTAGAGTTTCTCATGTTGGTGAGACTTTGGAGGTGGACTCTACACTGGTTATTCATGTTCATTTTAGATGTTACAGTCATTACAGATGATTTTCTGTAAAGCTGCTTTGGAACAATGTGTATTTGGAAATCACAAATAAAAATTGTATTTATAATTATGCATTTGGCAGACACTTTTATCCAAAGCAACTTACAGTGCACTTATTACAGGGACAATCCCCCCAGAGCAACCCTTAAGTGCCTTGCTCAAGGACACAATGGTGGTGGCTGTGGGGCTCGAACCAACAACCTTCTGCTTAAAAGTTTAGTGCTTTAGCCAACTACACCACCACCACTCCATAGAAGCTAAGGAGGTTCCACCGAGATCTATGAAAACTTGATTTGACTTTTATGTTACAATGTTCTTTTCTACTTTTGCAATAAAATTTGCAATAAAATCATTAAAAAATGTTCTCTCTTTGCACTATCAAACAAACAAGTGCTAGCCATTGCTGAAGCATTTTACCAATCAGAAATAAGCATAATTATTTCTGATTCAAAGTAATGGGCAGCATCATCCAATCACTGCCAACTATGTTAAAATAAAATTTAGGATTATATGTTAAATATATGTACTGATTAACATTGTTCCATGTTCCAAACATCATCTGCAGCCTGAAACTGAACTTTTGACTGGATGTTAGGAGTGAATGCACTTGGCTGCATAGAAAAGCTACAGGATGCTCCCTCACCCTCTTGCTCCCTATTTAGTGAATGACTTAACCTCCTGTGTGCTGTCTGTCTGCACTGGTCTCAGAACAGTTCGAAATGCACCTTATTTTCATCCTAACTCCATATAAAGCCTCTGAAAGCAACTCTTTCCAGCTTTTTGATGAACCCATTAATTCTCAATGTGATAATGCGCAATTCATATAATAATGAATATAATTTCATTGTGTTTAACAGTGTGACGATTCGTAAAAATAAAGTTTTTTAAATGGCATATCGGATGAAACTAGAGTCTTTTGACTCAATCAGGTTTCACGAGTTCGTTTACCCATATAATCTTTAAACTATTAAGGTTAAACTTATTTGGCTTGCTGTCCATGGTGGAGGGGATCGAGGAAGCAGCTTCAATTCGAGCTCTGAAGTACCCCCGGGACTATTAATATAGGAGATGATTGATTGGGGAAAGATGCCTTGGGTAAAGGTGGAGTTGGGGAAGTGGAGGGATACTGGAAACAACTGAGATCAAGGAGAGGTAAGCAGTAGCTTATATACTCTGGTTGTTAATTGAAATATTAGATGGGCTCGTTCCTGCCAAACGTACGTTTAGGAACTTCATTTCACAAGTTTGTTTGCCCATATAAGCTTTAAGCTATTAAGGTTAAACTTATTTGGCTTGCGGTCCATGGTGGAGGGGTTCAAGGAAGCAGCTTTAACTCAAGCTCTGAAGTACCCCTCAAAAATGCAGAAGGAGTTTAGGACAGCATGTTGAACGTAAAGGGGTGCTTAGAGGTTGAATTGATGTAGATGATTATTTGGCTTGGAAGTATGGAAGAACCCCCCATAAGGCGTAAATTGAAAGGGATGAAGATATATGGCAAGGGATGGTGGTTGCCTAGTTTCTGTGGGAGCTGTGAGCGGGGCACTGTTGAGCATTGGAGGGAGCTGCCATTTGCGGGGGAGCTGTATGGAGTTTAATGCTGGGACGCACTACGCTGCAGCATTTTTCTATTTTTAGACAGGAGTGAGTACTGCAGTGGCAGTGTCAGCTGGGGCTGCATAAAATTTGAAAGGCTAACACATCTTGCCACTGTGTTTATCGATCTGGAGTCGTGAGCAGGCGCTGCTGCACCATGTGGAGCTATGAGCTGGGTCCATGACATGGAGCCCATGAGTCAAAGGTACATGGGCTCTCAAATGTCACAGATGGGGAAGGAAGTCCTCAAATGAAATGAATGATGTCATCTAGATCTGGAGCTGAGGTAGCGAGTGTAAGCAGGTGGGAAATAAAAAGCCAGCCTTAGGGAATTATGCGCATAGTGAAATTTAATTGGCCTAGGAGAGAAAGCAAATCGTGCTTGGGTTTCTTCTAGTAGATTTAATGCAATCATGATAATTCTGTCTATTTTTTTCTTTGGGAAGGGAGGCTTGGAATTTGTTAGAATCTAGGAGGATTCCGAGGAATTACAGGGATGTAGATGGCCCGAGGTTTTCTTGGGAGAGAGGGGAACTCCTAGTTCAGAGAAGACATTTTTGTTAAATGTTTTGTTGCAGGAAAATGGCTTGGGGAAATGACGAGGAAGTCATCAAGGAGATGAATGAGGTAGGGGATTGCATAATTGTTTTGTAGAATTGATCGTGCCAGCGAATTCCAAAGAGATGCCAGAAATCGGGGAGAATAGGAATAATTTTAAAAGCTGAAGTTATATCTTCTTTTGGTAGCCAAGCTCTGAAACCGGCAATTTTAATGAGGGTTATAGCTTGGTCTATATTGTGGTAGTGCAAGGAGGATTCATCTAGTGAAATAAGACTGTTGATACTGGGTTGGGAATTGCCATGAGTGGCAGATAGATGGATGAGAAAGCGGCTTTTTTTTTTACCAGAGAATTTCCTAGTGGCTACTCCAATTGGACTTCTGAGGAACAATTCAAATGGGGGAATCGAAATGACCAATCGTGGATCCAGAATCTATTTCTTTGTTGATGGGGGCTTCTACTATGTCGGGTTCGGCTGTCGCGAACTGCAAGTTGTTGCAGATAAAACTGGACATGAAGGAGTAACGGCGAGAGAATGAGGAGATGAAGTCCTGGAAGATGGGGAACGAGACGCAGTTAAAGCTTGCTGCCTTGGAGGAGGAGGTGAGAGCTGGGTTTTGCAGCTTGAACGCTCAGAAGGGCTATCCGTGCTTGGCAAAGAAGGATCCAATCTTGCATGAGAGGAGATTGTTGGTGTGTTTGGAAGAAAAGAGAGTTTATCGTCTGATGGGAATAGCTGGATTTCCTGGAGGTCAGACATGTTTCAAGGATGGAATGACCGGATGCAAAATAAAAAACTTAATGAGGTTTCTTACCAGATGTAGTTTTGTTGGCGTTTCTCCCAAAGACAAACTCCGCTGAGATCGGCGGCATGTTGTTTTGTCACATGACTCCGTTAAAAGTGTAACCCTTTAATGACAGCCCAGAGTGTCCTGAACTGAGATCAGTCAGTTTAAATGAAACACAATTTTGCAAGGTGTATAGTTAAGACAAATAACACAGTCCACACATGAGGACATGGGGTCGCACAAGTTTAAGCGTTGAAGTTAGCTTTGAAACTGAGGATTGTGGGTCCTATCTGAGGCGCTGATGTAAGGCATGCTGCATATCAGCATATTAATGGGTGTCATTAAAAACTCATTCCCGTTTCAAACATTTACAAGTAAAGATTCTGAGGGATGTGGGTATAGAGTTTCTTAAGGGTTATCTCAAACATGGTGGTAGTTTCAAGGTTAAGAATATAGGCTAATGCAATGGTTGAAGGTTTAATGCCAAGTGAACGTATCCAAGGAACTAATAAAGTTTTCTGATGTCACATTCTAAATAATGTATCTGAATCTATTTACAATAATTGGATTTCAAGGTGGTTGCCAAATAGTTGCTCACTGGCCCAAGCCAAGAGTCCACAGCCAAGTGTCTACAGCTTGGTTTGCATCCATATTTCCATCCAAATTTTGATGTACATTTTGGAACGTTGCATTAAAAATTTAAAAAACCAAGATACAACGAAAATCTCCAAAATACACATTAACACTTATACGCCCACCTGTAGTGGATAATTTTTTTAGTTATTATGATATTTTTTTTGTAAGATGACATTTGCATAAATCAATGGAAACTAATTTATCAAATATATAGAATTTATATAGAAATAAATATGTGCATTAAAAAAGTCATGTGACTATGCCTCAACAATCTATTTGAACACATAATTTGCTCAGAGAATATAAACAATATTATCGCATAGCATCTGAAATGTTAATCTTACTATTCTGAAATGCTGGACTCATAACCTGTCATGAAAATAATTTACTACTTTTATCTCCCAGAACTGTCTGACGCGACATAAGATATCTGTTGCTAGCAAACATGAAGTTTGGCTTAAATTTCTATTTTGCACCAATTTCCCCAGAAGTGACAATTTTGTTCTCTTAAAGTGATCATTCACAAAAACTGAAAATTCTGTCATCATTTACTCCCCCTAATGCCATCCCAGATGTGTATGACTTTCTATGTTCTGCAGAACACAAACAAAGATATTTTGAAGAATATCTCATCTCTGTAGGTCCATATAATGCAAGTGAATACTGACCAGAACTTTGAATCTTCAAAATTCACAAGCAGAATTAAAGTAAGCATAAGACTCCTGTGGTTAAATCTATATTTTCTGAAGTGATATGATAGGTGTGGGTGAGAAACAGATCAATATTGATTTTTTTTTTACTATAAATCTCCAACTTTGACCAGCCCAAACCAGTAGGTGGCGATATACATGAAGAACGTGAATTGCCAAAAAACAAAAGAAGGTGGTAAAAAGTGAAAGTGGATATTTATAGTAAAAAAGGACTTAAATATTTATCTGTTTCTCACCCACACCTATCATATCACTTCTAAAGACTTTGATTTAACCAGGATTACTTTAATGTTGGCTTTGTGATTTTTGGAGATTCAAAGTTTTGGCCACCATTCATTGATTTTAAAGGAACTACAGAGCTTAAATATTCTTCTAAATATCTTCTTTTGTGTTCTGCAGAAAAAAGAAAGTTACACACATCTGGGATGAGTATGAGTGTGTGTAAATGATGAGAGAATTTTCATTTTTGGGTTAACTATTCCTTTAAACACACGTGATGGAAACGCTACTTGATTCGCAAATTGTTTAGCACATAAATAAAATGTGTATCTTGGGTGGAAAAAGGAGTCACAATCCTCTGGTCCCTAGACATGGATCGAGTCCCTTCTTCAGTGTAAGTCTATGGGATACAATTTGAACCTTCCCTCCCTTTGATGCCATCATTATCCTGTGCTTTTCTTGATCCTTGGCTTTGTGTGCTCTGGACTTGCAATCTATTCCCTTTGGCGCAAATCGCATGAGTCCCCTGTACAAATGATCGATGGCAATCAAGCTGTTTCCAGGAAGATTCACATACTTGAACGCTTAACGTTATCAGTAAGTGTTAACACTCTCGCCATGTTCAATTATCCCACATGGCTGCAGTGCAACAACAATCCAAACCAAATTTCCCTGCGTTTGTTGGTATTACAGCAATCATGCTCAGAAACATGGTTCCTGCCAATACATCCATGATACCTCCCCTATCCACCCTTCTGTTTTTCTTCCTTCTGCCAAAAAACAAATGGAAAAAAGTTTTAGTATTGCAGTTTCTCATGCTAGACATGATCCCTGTGCTAATATTTTCCTTGGCCAGCCCTCAGAAGTCTTGCTGTGTATCCCACTGAGAATGTTGTGTGCATACAACATTTAAATATATACAGTATATATTGCATATGTGTATATTTGCTATAGACACTAGACTGGAGATGTCATTTGCAAATATGTATATTGATATGTTTATCAATATATATTTTGGATTCCTGTGGCTCAACTAGTAGAACACCAGCGTTAGCCACTCCAAGGTCATAGGTCGATTCCTAGGGAGCAGACAAACTGTTAAAATGTGTATCTTGTATACCAATGTAAGTCCCTTTGGATAAAAACATCTTCCAAATGTGTTTAGTGAAGAAAAAAACAATGCAAGTTCTCACGAGAACACAGATGTGAACAAGTTTCTCTCATGCTCTCAAAATGACCACTTCAATGACTTAAAAATCATTTTGTTCGTCACCAAAACCTATTGTATGCCTACAGAGGACTTAAGAACATGACACACAAGTTGCATGGACTACTTTTATGATGGGGTTAGTTCACCCAAAAATGAAAATTCTCATTTCATTTACTCACCCTCATGCAATACCTGATGTGTGACTTACTTTCTTCCGCAGAACACAAATGAAGATTTTTAGAAGAATATTTCCTCTCTGTAGGTCCATACAATGGAAGTGAATGGGGACCAAAACTTTAAGCTCCAAAAAGCACAGTAAGGCAGCATAAAAGTAATCCATACAACTCCAGTTCTTTGATCCTTGTCCTCTAAAACGATCCAATTGGTTTTGGGTGAGAACAGAACAAAATAGAACTCCTTTTTTACTGTAAATATTGACATCAGCAGTCTACTTGGTGTAACCGGTCCTGATCGCCCTGCTCCGAACAGGACTCAAACTGACATCTTCGGCGTGGGAGGCGGGTGTGCTAACAAGGAGGCTAAAGGCTACAGCCTCTAGCGTCAGTCGCTAGTGCACCTCTTGAGGTCAGGAGAGTGAGGTTTACACACAGCACAGCTATCTACCAGCTGGCTCCCGTTACACTCACAACCCCTAAACCTAACTCCCATCCGGGTCACGGCACCATTGTAACCGGTCCTGATCGCCCTGCTCCAAACGGGACTCAAACTGACGTCTCCGGCGTGGGAGGCGGGTGTGCTAATAAGGAGGCTAAAGGCTACAGCCCCTAGCGTCAGTCGCTAGTGCACCTCTTGAGGTCAGGAGAGTGAGGTTTACACACTAGCTGACTCCCGTTACATTGGCAATCATGATTTTAAGCTCGATTACACTACCTAGTGCTTGATGCATGCACTGAGCGCTAGATGGTGCTAGGAAGTGTAAGTTATATTTGGTCTTTTCTCATCCAAAATTGACTGGATCGCTTCAGAAGACATGGATTAAACCACTGGAGTTGTGTGGATTACTTTTATGCTGCATTTATGTGCTTTTTGGAGCTTCAAAGTTTTAGTCACCACTCACTTACATTGTATGGACCTACAGAGCTGAGATATTCTTCTTAAAATCTTCATTTGTGATCTTCAGAAGAAAGAAAATACACATTTGGGATGGGATGAGGGGAAGTAAATTATAAGAATTGAAATTTTTTATGTTTTGCCCTTTGAAGCTTTAAAGTGAGCCCTTATCAACTGCCACTGTTTTGAAAAGGAGAACCAGAATATTCAGTAAAATGTTTCTGTCATACAGGTTTGGAACACCACAAGAGTGAGTAAATTATTTATTTGGGTGAACAATGTCATGTGCTATTATAATGCTTCTCTGTGATCTGTTTACATGCAAACCAAAACATTTACAACATTCTCTCTTCTACTCCATTTGGATACACACAATGAGTGTTATGTCTCTGTCAACTCAATTTTGTCCTTAGCCAAACAGGTGCAAAAGACAAAGACTACAACCAGCAGCAGTGCCTTGGCCACTGAGAAGATAAGAAAGGAGATCTACAAGGTCACAGTGGCCCCAAAAATGATCTGGGCACTTAAATATTTAGTTCACCCAAAAATGAAAATTCTGTCAACATTTACTCATCCTGATGCCATCCAAGTTGTGTAAGACTTTCTTTCTAAGGCAGGACACAAACAAAGGTTTTTAGAATATCTCAGCTCTGTAGGTGTATAATTTAAAACTTTTCATGTGAAATGTTTTGCTTGGAAAAGCATGCTTGTGTTGAATTTTTATTTATTTTTTGAGAAACTTATTGTGCTATCTAATGCAGTGAGATGTATTTTGAAATGCGCTGGGAAAAGCGCATTGTGCTATTTTTAGATTACCTTAAAAAGTTTTCTTAAACTTTAATAAACTATAATAATTTCGGGGGGCACTGTAGGGGTTTTGCTGCCTCGGTGTCTGATAAACTGTTTACAATAACAGAGAAAGGAATAGGATGATGAGAGACAGAACAGAGACATGGACATTTCTCATGTAGAAGAATGGGGAGGCTGTCACTGAGGTTATAGACGCTCTGTCATATCAGTTGGAGAATCATACCAAGGGGTCATCAAGAGTAGGAGCACATATTTAATTTTTCAGGGGGCTTTTGATCACTATTTATCACTGCAAAAGATGGAAATTCTGAAAGTGGGATGGGATTGGGACGCAATACAGGCTAGACTCAAACCTGCATCATCACATGAGCAACCCAGATCAGCCTGTCTATAGTATATGCACTAACCACTAGGCCACAGGTCAAATGTAATATCAGATATCAGAGTTTAGTCTGATATAAAAAAAACAGTCAAAATTAACAGCCTGTTAACTCTTCTATTAGCCAAAGAGTTGGGAGGAGACAAAGTGATGGTGAAAATGAGCAGAATGTTTTGAATAATCTTAATGCTCAGTCTGACCTCGTCTGACCAACACAACTTTAACAAGTGTTATTATACCAAACAACGGCAATGGAAACCTACTGCGTCACAACATTATCCTGCGATGTTGAAGACCTTGAAATGTAGACAACTCTTTTATCTTTTACTCTTGAAGACAATACAGCAACATTAGATTAAATGGAAATAATAATGCATAGCAATAGCAAGAAACGATATAAAAGAAAATTAATTTTGAAGTAAAATTGAATTTAATATGTATTATAAATAATATGAAAGAAATAAAGAACAACATTAATGAAGTACAAGACAGATGTATGTTTGCTCTCTTGAAGCCACACACACACACACACACACACACATGTTGCTTTTAAAACTCATTGGATCCTTCAAAAATAATTAACTTATGTGTAAGTCTGTAACTTTAATCTGTTTGCACAAATTTAAAATGTAATGTGTTACACTACTGTTTCTACACTACTAAAAATAATTAGATTACAGTAACTAAATACTTTGTAATCAAATTACATCCAGCACTGGTTACCATTCACTTTAACTGAAAGGGGAAAAAAACTGTGTTAAAATTCAGCATCACACGTTTATCTTCTTGTCAAGGGGTTTAGAATTACCTAAATTTGATTAAATGATGACAGAATTTTCATTTTTGGTTGAATCAACCAATTTCTATTGGACTAGGACCTATAAAGGAACAGTTCACCCAAAAATAAAAAAATGTAAAATAATTTTTGAGACTCAAATATGTAAGACTTTCTTTCTTCTGCAGAACACAAATGCAAGTAAATGCATACAATGCAAGTGAATGGTGACCAACATTTTAAAGCTCTAAAAATCAAGTAAAGGCAGCATAAAAATAATCCATATGACTCCAGTGGTTTAATCCATGTCTTCTGAAGTGATCCTATCGTTTTTGGTAAAAACTTACTTTTCAATGTACATCGTGCCATTGCAGTTTGTAGGCACCATCATGATTTCAAGCTCTATGACACTTTCTTGTACTTAACACATGTGCACAGCACTAGATGGCACTCGGAAATGTAATCAATCTTGAAATCATGATTACCAAGAAACAGTTGCTGTCAAATTTATAGTGAAAAAGGAGTTCTCTTTTGTTATGTTCTTTCCTAAAACTGATTAGTTCGCTTCAGAGTCGCTTTCAATGGAGTCGCTTCCACTGGAGTCGTGTGGATTACTTTTATGCTGCCTTTATGTGCTTTTTGGAGCTTCAATGTTTTGGTCACCATTCACTTGCATTGTAAGGACCTACAGAGCTGATTTATTCTACTAAAAATCTCCATTTGTCTATTGAAGAAGAAAGAAAGTTACACACTTCTGGGATGGCTTGAGAGTAAGTAAATGATGAGAGAATTTGAATTTTTGGGTGAACTATTCCTTTAAATATTTTTTTTTCCCCTACTGACATAATTGAAGTATACTGCGCAATATTTGTGTGTGTTATAGGTGGAGACGAGATGTCAGTAAAGCTTAAGTTTGATTGTCCGGCTGAAGGCAGGATGGTACAGAGGAGCCGTTCCTTTACTGGAGTTAACACACTTGGTGGCCGGAGACGGTAAGCACTAGAATGAGCACTAGATAGAATACATCTCACTTGTTTTTGAAACAGAATTTATACTGTATATCTGATGTGATTAAATTATTTTTTTTAATTGCCCATGGTTGTAATTCAAAAATTCCACACAATCCTAAATATAAGCAAGCAAGCGTTACATAATGGGAATAGTTATTTCAAGAACCAAAGGTCCTGAGAGGATGTTCAGGTCAGACTCGGGTTCAAGCATTCTTTGTGTGCAGTGTGACAGCTTACATAAGTAAGCACAGCTGCTTCTGTGTGTATGTGTGTGTTTGTGTGTGCATTAATGCTGTTGTGCAGGGTTTCAATGTATATGTCACAATAACACTACATTCTTGCATTTCCATCCAAGAAAATAATCCTATAATCCTCCTATAAAATCAAGGATTTTTTAGTTATAGCGAAACAGACTACAAGCATTCTTTTGACTTTTGTAGATTGTCACAGGATTTGTATTCTCTATAGGATTTTCAGAATACTAAAGTACTGACTTTCCATTCTTTTAGACTATATTCTGCTTCTGTTAAATATTAGATTTTTGGGCATAGTCAAATGAGCAGTTCATACCAATGATCTTATGTCTGAATTCACTACATTTTCAACATCGTCACCTCAAGTCGTTCATAGTCACTCAGTTTACTTATCTAGACAATGTATACAAATTTGTTTGGTATTGACTAATTCATGCAAGCAAATATATCACGCGAACATGCCTTTTCTATTTGTTCTGCAGTATGTAACAGAATGTGTTTTAGAGTTATTTTTTTATTTTATCCTTGTTGGAAAAAAAGCCACTTAAACCAGCCTAAGTTGGCGAGCTGGTCTGCCAGCTTGGCCAAGCTGTTTTAGATTGAATTTGTGCACAGGCTGAACAGTTACACCAGCTTTGCCAGGCTGTGATACCAGCTATACAAGCTTAAACCAGCTAAGACCACAAACCCACCATAGGCTGGTTTAAGCTGTTTAAATAGCTATTCTAATGCAACACCAAATCTAGGACTGTCGGTTGAACACGTTAAAGTAGTGCAATTAAATATATAAAAAAAGAACATATTCAATAATGTTAGCATGCTCCCTAACCCATACGTATACTCCAAAATAAAAGTATGTATTTTCCTTCTATTGGAGCAATTCAAGCGTGAACTACATGCAACTTTGTGTTTTTATGAGACACATCAGTAGGGGGCAGTCAGCACGTCTAATCAAATTCACAAGCAGCACAGCCACAGAATGAGAGGTGGTGCTGTGCCGAAGTTTGACTCCCTAGTATCCTAATGTTTAGGGGTAGGTGTAGGTAAGGGCTATAGAGGGTAAGGAGTAGGGACCAATGAGGTTAGGGTTAAGGGTGAATGTAAGGGTGGGTTTTAAGGATAAGAGCCAGTCAGATAGTGGGGAGTCAGAATCTGGCAGGCAGTCATATTCAGGACACGTTCTTGACAGCCTGACAAAGCACAACAGAATGCAAGGTTCTCGAGATACAATTTACAAAGTTTCAACAACTTTTATCTTGACACAGCATCTAAAAAACACTGTGTTTATGATGCTGACAACCAGTGAGACTCGAAAATGTCAGTTTGATGCATTTGCACATGGACCAAACAATTACAAATAGTGCAGACAGAATGCAAGAACGCGTCCTGTAAGAACTGGACAGATTGACAAACTCATTTGCAAAATGGATTGCTGTGGGCTGTAGGCCTGTTTTTAAATATACAGGAATAAATAATTTACATTATTGACTTCTAAAGTAACTTTTTGTATTGACCAATCAGTGCTTTACTCGTCTGCAACAATAATGCAATATATTTCAATCTGAATTTTTACATTATATGCATTTATATATATATATATATTATTTTATTTTTTTACATGTATGCATTATTTATGTTAAGTATGTGATTAATTGCGATTAATTAATCTGCGTTTAATTTATTTACTTACATCAAACATTTGAATAGATTGACTGCCCTATTCAAACACGCAAATAAAACGTTGTACATCAGCAGAGGAAGTCTTGAGTAAACATTGTGTATCTCTTTTATCCTGAAAAAGTGACACATCTGTCATTGTCCACTGAGGCCTCTCGAGTTACACCAGAGATGTCAGTGTTGAAGGCAGGAATGCATATGCTGATGTGAGAGCCAGGGCTTGTGTTATGTGTTGACCCCCAGAGCAGTGCTGAGGAATGCATTCCCTGGAGCAAAGACAATTGTTTATTTACAGTGCATTGCAGAGTCATTGGGTTTGTTATGCTTGCTGGCTGAGCATTCACTGCTAGAACATGGTTGTTCAGGCAGAAATGGAGAAGATTATGCTGATTTTATTGTGGGTGCTTCCTATCATCACACCTATGGGAAGTGCTGTAGAAAGCATGTGATGAAACTTCGCCAAGTGGAGGATTCTTAGATGTACCGAAAGTTTATTTGCATTTATTTAAAGGGATAGTGCACCCCAAAATGAAAATTCTCTCATCATTTACTCACTCTCACACCATCCCAGATGTGTATGCCTTTCCTTCTTCTGCAGAACACAAATTAAGATAATTTAATCCATGTGTTCAGAAGCGATATCATAGGTGTGGGTGAGAAACAGATCAACATTTAAGTCCTATTTTTACATTGAATGTCCACTTTCACATTCTTTTCTTTTGGTCTTATTAATTTGCATTCTTCTTGCATATCGCCACCTTCTGGTTTGAGCTGGTCAAAGGTGGAGATTTATAGTAAAAAGGAATTTAGATATGGAATTATCCAATGGAATCGTATGGATTACTTTTATGCTGCTTTTATGTGCTTTTTGGAGCTTTTTTGTGGAAAGGACACAACTGTGGGACAGTCATTGATAGAAATCATTTTTGCATAATAAATATTGAAATGGTTTATGTTTATTTCACTCTGTTTAGATAATCATAGTTTTAAACTTAGTTCAATCCTGAAACTTTGGTTTTTGGCAAAAATCAATTATGAAGGCCTGATAAAAAGTTTCAAAGTCAGTTTTAATGTGACCTTTATGAAAAGAAAAGTTGCCCATAAAATTGCATAAGGATGAATACTAATAATAATCTTAATTTTCCCTTCGTTCCTCATCTATCACCTATTCTTTCTCACTCTGCAGACTTTCCTCGGCTCGCAGTTCTCTCCGTACAAAAGTCGTGGCAGGGAAACCTTCCAAAATTTCCTCTTCTAGCCGGATGGGCAGCAGTATCTGGGGTCAACAGCCAGAACAGGTGGACAGAATCTTCCAGGCCTTGAGAAAAGGACTCACGTATGTGTAATGTTTGTTCAAATAAGAGTGCTCTGCATATTAATAACAACATGTAACTGTTCAAATTCACAGTTCTTTGGATTTTGTGAATTTTAATGATATCTTTGTGCCTCATTATATATATATATATATATATATATATATATATATATATATATATATATATAGGGACTACTTGGAAAACCATCAAACAGAGCTGGACTTCCTGTCATCCCAGCACAGAGACATGAAGAGAAACTCCAGACTGGTGAGACATGGTCTACATTTATCCTGGACCAACATTAGCTACTCTATTCTTAATCTACTTACAAATTATCTTAAAAATTCCCAAGATCTAAGAAATTAATTCATTTTTTTAATACAAATTGTTCAATTAAAAAATATCTTCTGTTATTTATTCCTCAGGCTTTTTTCTATGACTTGGAAAAGGTACGTTTTCCTTAGCAATATATATATATATATGCGTGTAGTTTGATATTTTGAGTGGAAACATGTAAATACTTCTATGACTTAAAGTCAAAAAAGTGGTGTGACCACCTGAATGCAGCAAATTAAATAGAAGTCTCATTAGAAACTAAAATGAAAAAAATAAAAATAAAGAAAGAAAGAAAAATGTTGGCATTAGTATTTTGGAATAATTTTGTATTATTATAATTGTTTTATATTATAAGTATATATTATAAGAAAATATTATAATAAATAAGTACTCATTATTATTATTATTATTTATTTTTATTCTGACTTTATTTTGACATTTTAATGAAAATGCACATTATGTTCAGGTCAAAAGGAGTAACCCTTAAGTAAACTTTTAATATTTTTGACTAAAAAATAAATAAATAAATATTTGTACCTTAAAAAATATGTTTGAAAACTATTTTTGAAAAGAATGATTATGTCTGTACACTCTTAAGGTGATAGGAAAGTACTGTATTTTTACTGTATCTTTTACTTGATAGTTACATCACATTTTTAAAGCCATTTCATCATTTTTTCTTTTGCATTTTAAATTTGATTTTCTCATTTGTATCTTGGACAACCTTATTTGTCAATGACCCAATTATGTTTTACCTTCTGCTTGCCAACAACAGGAGATACGAGCCTTAGAGAGATACATACGACGTCTAGAGTTTCAGATTAGTAAGGTAACACCTGAAAATATTCATTTCATTTGATCTCTTCAAATTGCATAGTATCAATATATCTCACTGTACTGCGAGTGTGGTTGTGTGTGTTTTTTTACCAGGTAGAGGAACTGTATGAGTCCTATTGTATCCAGTGGAGATTGTGC
This sequence comes from Xyrauchen texanus, assembly GCF_025860055.1. NCBI lineage: Eukaryota > Metazoa > Chordata > Actinopteri > Cypriniformes > Catostomidae > Xyrauchen > Xyrauchen texanus. Next base: position 42,343,692 of record NC_068288.1, read on the forward strand.
CAAGGGGCTTTGAACATGAGGAGGGCATTCTCACTTTCTCCTTCTTCACGGCAATCTAGAGAGAGTTTACTGGAGCTGAATCGTAATCACAGGCACAGTCTGGAGGTAAAGCCTCTCATGGACACACTACACACACAAAACAACTATAAGTAAGTCATTTGTAGGTTGATTTTCCTGAAAAGTACAAATACCGTGATTCTGGGGCACATTCACAGCATTGCTCGGTTTGTTTGATCATCCCGACCAGCCTGATCCAGCAACATTGGCTCAACCAATGGCGTGAGTTTGAGGCTGGGCTATCTGTTTGTTAAACCAATGGAAGATGGAGAGTGTTCTGGGAAACATGTTTGATGGTTTTTATGTTTGTTGAAGCTATAGTGGCACAGAAATGACACATTTCACTTTTAAGGATCTATTTCTACCTATCTGACCCCTTTAAATTACTTTTACTGGTGTAATTTAGTGTTATCAGGCTTATTCAGTCATAATAATGTTTTTGACTTGAATAAAACAAAAGGGTCGGCACACTTTTTTTTTAACTGATGAATTTCCATGACTTTTATGGAACTTATACCTGTGAACACCCCTTACTCATGGTAAAATCACTGTACTGCATTGCATTCTTTAATAAGAGTGTTTCCAAAGAAATTTTAGAAAAAGTGCACTTTAACTTGCAACATTTAAACTTAATCAGCCTAAAGGAGACACTAAACTTCAGTCTCAGTTCAGAAATGTCTTTACTTAAAGGAATAGTTCACCCAAATATAAAAGTGTAAAATAATTTATGCTACTCACTCTCATGCTATCCCAGATGTGTATGACTGTCTTTCTTCTGCAGAACACAAACGTAGATTTTTAGAAGAATATTTTAGCTCTGTAGGTCCATACAATGCAAGTGAATGGTGACTTAAACTTTAAAGCTCCAAAAAGCACATAAAGGCAGTATAAAAGTAATCCACAAGACTCCAGTGGTTTAATCCATGTCTTCTGAAGTGATCCGATTGATTTTGGGTGAGAACAGAACAAAATGTAACTCCTACTGGACCTATAGAGCTGAGATTTTCTCCTATGAATCTTTGTGTTCTGCAGAAGAAAGAATGTCATACACATCTGGGATGGCATGCGGGTGAGTGAATAATGAGAGAACTTTTTTTGGGAGAACTATCCCTTTAACACTCATCTTGACCTGCAGGACATGTGTGCAATGGAAGGAGAACTGGAAATCCTGCTGGGAGAACTACAAATCAAAATGAAAGGTACAAAGCACCTGCCATCTGAGGAATCTGAGTTGCTGAGGAACATTTATCTCTTAAAAATTCCTCTCCATCTCATTTTCTTTTTCTGAGGCAGGGTTGATAGGCTTCGCTCGGCTGTGCCCCGGAGATCAGTATGAGGTGAGGAGCTTTAACCCATCTCAACCAGTTACTGTTGTTATACTTGAAAATGTAATAAAAATTCTGTCATCTACTCACCCTCACATCATTCCAAAAATGACTTTCTTCTGTGGAACACAAAATGAAATGTTTAGCAAAATGTCCACATTGGTCTTTCTTGTACAATGAAAGTGAATGAGAATGGACGTTGGCAAACTCCAAAAATGACAATAAAGCACTATGAAAGTAGTCCATATAAATGAAGTCTTCTGAATCTATATGATAGCTTTGTGTGAGAAACAGAGAACATTTTAAGTTGTTTTTTTCCTTTGGTGACACCATTTGTTATTGCGTGTCTCCTAACCGATCTGAGACATACCTGTTGGACTATGTGAAAATGCTTATGAGATTTCAGAGTCACGAAGCATGGGAAGATTTTCAGTCTATAACAACAAACACTTCAGTCTGTTTCTCACCCAAAGAAATTGTATGGCTTCAGAAGACTTGGAATATAAGTGTAAGCATGTAAGTAGGAACGTAAGTAAACCTTACATGGTTTGGTGCCAGAATATGAACTTTTAAGACCTTAAAAGAAACAGTTAGACACCTTAGATCTTCTTATCGTGAACTGTTGACTGTTCCAAGATCCAGAAAGGTGATGAAACAGCTTACCAGGGGATACTGCTGAATCTGTGTTTGTTTTAAGTCTTGTCTAAAAACATATTTGTATAGATTTGCTTTTATTACAGTGTGAATGTGTTGTCTTTTACAGAGTGTTTATGTTTGGTGAAGCACTTTATGATAAATTGCTAAAATGTGATATGAAAAATATCCTGGCTCTTCCCAACTTTATAATGGGAGTGAATGGTACCTCAGATTTTGAAGCCCAAAAAAGTGCATTTTTGGGGAATTTTTTGTTCCCAAATAAAATATTTTTATTGATTTTGAAAATATCAATAAAACTTATATTATATACAATCTGAAAATGTGCAGATATCTTGTTTAAATAGATGCGATTCACAAACCTCACGTAAATCCAGCGTTTTCTTCCCGTCGAGTGCTCATCTAGTAAAATCTTCCTCTGAAGCATGTATTCAATCAGCCAGTATCAAAACTTCAGTATCAGGATCAAAGGTTCCTCTGATTCACAAATCATGACGGTCAGTCCTTGACAATCCAAGCAGCGAACCAGGCCGTTTAAACTATCATTAATATCTGCATGAAACAAAATTTTCGTTCGTCTGAATAAATGAATGTTTCAATACATGTGAATCATGTGATACATTAACATAGACATTTCAAGAAGTGGAAAGTGTATCTTATGTCATATCTTAATGTTACACTTGATAAGCTCCATTGCGGCTGCTACGCCCTTGCATTGAACAGCTCATTCTGTCTAGGTGTTGATCCGATTGGGCCGACAGCGATGGAAAATCAGAGGGCGGATCCAGACGGATGACAGACAGCTGTGGGATGAAGAGGAAATGGCCTTCCTCCCTCACATCCACGGGAACTTTGAGATCAAGGTGAGCTTGTCCACATCACACATACACCTGCGCAAATACCACTTCCTGTCAAGGTCACCTGTGGGGGTTGAGATGACAGATGACAGACACTTCTAGGCCTTTTGTCCATATATTGTTTGGTAGACCTAGATAGAGTTTCATATGAGTCCACCCACAGACTCCAGAGAGAGAGACCTATAGAGATGTTTAACAGATTCTCTGAAGCTTTTTGGCGAACAGCATGATGTTTATAAAAGGTCTCACTGTCTATAGATGAAAATCAAGATGGCGAAACAAATGGTTCAAATAAAAATGACTTATTACTCTATATCTTCCTATACACTTAATAGTCACTTTATTCAAAATGAGATCACAAATATTGAACAATCCTATAGGTAACAGAGGTCAAGGGGTTGAGCTCCATCCTTGTGGGCATGGTGATGTGTAGGAGTGCAGCATTTTTCACAGTACGACCGCAGATGATGGTTGTCGACATTACAGAACTGGGAACCATCAAGCTACAACTAGAGGTGGTTTGGAAGTAAGTGCACATGTGTTGTGTTTGAAAGATGAAAGTAAAACAGTATTTCTGTTCTTTGGATGATATTTCATATATATAGAATGAGGTATCCTTCTCAAATCAGTGTCAATATCTAACAGGTTCCATTGTGCAACTTCCACCATACTACGTAGTGTGATAACATGCTTAACGTGTTCAATAAACTTTTTTTTTTCTTCTTCAATAATGGTGGTCATGTTCAATAGGTTTTTTCCTTTTTTCTTTGTAGTCAAGACTTTGTCAAGGTATGTGTCTATATAGAAATTGAAAAAAATACTACTACTACTACTACTACTACTAATAATAATAATAATAATAATAATAAGTCACTGGAGTTAAATAACTTTTACTGAACTCAATGAAAAGGCTTCAATACAAGTTAAAGGAATAGTTCACCCAAAAATGAAATGTATCATTTATTCTCCCTCATGCCATCCCAGATGTGTATGACTATCTTTCTTCTGCAGAACACAAACAAAGATTGAAATAAGAATACCTCAGCCCTGTTGGTCCTCATAATGCTAGTACATGGTGACCACATAACTCAGAATGTCCAAAAAGGAAATAAAGGCAGCATGAAAGTAACCTCTAAAACTTCATTGGTTTAATCCATGTCTTCAGAAGCAACATGCTAGGTGTGGGTGAGAAACAGATCGATATTAAAGTCCTTTTTTACTATGAATCTCCACGTTCACGTCAACATTCTGGTGTGGAAGTGACTTTCATTTTCATATTTAGCCACCTACTGGTTGGGGCTGGTGGAGAGGTGGAGATTTATATAAAAAATATATTGATCTGTTTCTCACCCAAACCTAGAATATCGCTTCAGAAGACATGGATTAAACCACTGAAGTTTTTGTGTCTCAAGTTTTAATGTCCTTTTTGGACCTTCTGATTTCTAGTCACCATTCACTTGCATTGTATGCACATATATACAGAGCTGAGATATTCTTCTAAAAAGGCTTCATTTGAGTTCAGCAGAAAAAGAAAGTCATACACATCTGGAATGGCATGAGGGTGAGTAAATTATGAGAGAATTTTTGGGGTGAACTATCCCTTTAAGACAACATTGGTGTGCATCATGTTAATTACCACAGAAATTCATTTAGACTCGTTCCTCGATTCCCTTAAAATCTGGGTTACAGTGAGGCTCTTACAATTAATGATGCCAATCCATAAATGTCCAAAAACTGACTGTTCAAAAGTATAGAGCTTAACTTGTACTGAACCCGGAACATTCCTTTAATAGCATGTTTAAGGCTAGTTTAGTGTACCAACGTTTGAATTTGCAAGCACACAGTCTTAAAGCTGTTGACAACTTACAGTAAGAGTGCTATTAACAGCATATTGTAGATCATTTTCTCTATCTCTCATACAAACACACAACCTGTAAGTGAGGCTCTGCTATCAGCTAACACACACCAGCTGTGGAAGAACAGCTGACTGCAGAGGGAGCGAGAGAGGGGTGGGATAAACAGTCCATCACTAACTCGTCTCTCTCTTAAACACACAGATCAACTTTCATTTTACACAGTCCAGGTTCAAATGATTTTTCACAGCCTCTTTTTACAGCGTCACTAAATTAAACACATCGAACAGCCTGTTCAGTGTCTCTTCTTGCCGTTGTGTGTGACCTCATTTCCTGCGGTTCTGGTTATTCTCAACAGTGTCAGACTCCATCATCCAGTTATGTCAAATGACACACTGCCACACAACACATCACCTGTATTCAAAACCTGAGAGTTTAGCTATACATTTGTATTACTTTTTCATAGAGTAAAACAAAGTGACCATGTCAATGAGCATTTATTATTAAGTTGTTATTAGGTACATGGTTGCTATAACACAGAACCATCAGATGTGTTAGGGATAATGCGCTGTCAGCATGTTGTATTGCATAATAAACACAGACAGAGTGATCAGGACCCTCTTGAATCAAACAAGGAAGCGGGTTGTGAAATAAGACAGAGAAGCATGCAGCGATACAGACTCAATAACAAAGACACATGCTCTTTCAAGAAGGCAAAACATCTGAATTGCATGAGCACACACTGCTAAGACAATGAGGCGATATGCACCCATTCCAATAGACAAACAAGACGAGACAGGACACTTGAGTGAGAGTTCAGCCACACACATATCCGAGACCTTACCAAAGTGACCGAACCTCAGCACAGCATGAAAACAGCTTGCGACCCGTGCACGCGGTGCAATGTTTTTTTTATTATTAAATTAGGTTTTTATTTCAGTTAACGAAACTGATTAGAACCAGTCTTTTGACGACATTCTTTCTCTCTCACTTTTTGTCTTTTTCTCTTGCAGTCCATTTGATAGCAGTGAGGTGCGGCCCATCACAGCGTCTGTCAGTCGCCAGTCGATCCACAGTAGAAAAGGATCTGTATATAGCTGGACACCTCCCAGTACACCCAATTTCACAGAGAAATACTTTTTAGTGAGTTTATGAACTACATCCACACACACTCTCTGCATGTCTACAGAAAAGTTGAAATGTGTAATTTTTCAGACGTTAAAATAATTTATCTTGTCCTAGTTTACTATGCAGACAACAAAGCCATTTTAAGTTGACTCCCTAAAGAGTGTAAACACTAGTAGGCCTACTGCTAATGGAGCAAATATTCTACTTCTCACCTTTAAATACCTATAAATTGCTGTAAACATTTCTAAGGTGATTTCTTATACTGGCCTTTCTACTGAAGAGTTTACATAACATCACATGGTTTGATTCGTCTCTTTGTGCTATAGTCGATGATGCGTCAGTTACAGGATGCAGATGGCTCTTTCTCCATTGGCTCTCGGGAATCTAGGGGCGTGACTTTACTTAGCTACCTGGCTGATTCCACCCAGGCCCTCACTCCTCCAGCCTATGAGAGGACATGCGACCCACCGCTCACACCCCAACCTGCCCTGGACACCAAATTACAGGACCACGATCTTCTGGAGACACCTCTAGGAGATGTATGAAATTGTGTGATTTATTTTTATTTTACTAGTTTTTAAAAAAATCCTTTTCATTTAGAGGTCAGTGGGAAGAAAAAGGCAGTTAATTGTGCATTATTTCTAGGGAACTTATCAAATTATTAGTCATTTGTAACCATGTTAACGCCTTTGTACATGCTGGCATAACATGGATCGCAAAAAATTGAAAATTAAATTCAAACTATTGAGGCAAAAAAAAAAAAAATCCTTTGTTTAGGCATACACATGTTATTGTATAAAGTACATGTTAATGTTGATTTAATTTATGGATAAGAGGTCATAAATGATCAATTTAGTAATTAATATTGAGAATTAATGTAAAATCGAGTATTTGACATAGAATGATGATGTATGTAATTATCTTTAATTGATTAGAATAACATTTTTAAGGTATATGGTAAAATTTAAAGGTAAATGCCCCTGCAATCAAAACCAGGGGGTAAATGTTGCCCCTTAATGGAAAGTAAATTTTTGCCCCTGCTTTGGACTTCACTGTATACCCATGTATCCAGGAGTAGTTAATTTCTTTCTCATCTTATCCTAAGGCAGAAGAGAGTGTGGAATGGCCATCAGAGACAGAAACACCTTCCCCCAGTCCTGCAGGAAGCAAGAGAGACTCCATATTCCTCTTCCACCGCTACAGTACACCTGACATTCTGCGGCAGAATGGAGAGGTGCCCATCAGCACAGGTGAGGTAGAGGCAGGGGAGACGACCGAACTGGAGACCTTGTTCAAGAAGCGGCTTGAAGAGAATCTCCCAGTGAAGGACAGAGTGAGCAGAGCCCAGAGGAGAGCTCTGATGAAGAGAGTTAGTTCACTGCTAGAGGAACTGCATGCAGCACTGCAGGACATGAGCAACGTAGAGACAGAGTTAAATAAACTAGATCTGCACATACGACAACTACAAGAGATCTTAAAGGTGAGATGGATGGATGGATACTACAGACAGATGGATAAATAAAAGACAGACAGTTTCAGACAGACAGACATATAGATTCAGACAGACAGACAGACATACAGATAGATAGACAGACAGACAAACAGACAGACAGATAGATGACACACACACACACACACACACAGACAGACAGATTCAGATAGACAGCCAGTTAGACAGACAGACAGACAGATGGATGGATGACACAGACAGACAGATAGATTTAGATAGACAGACAGACAGACAGATAGATAGACACAGACAGACAGATTCAGACAGACAGACAGATAGATTCAGACAGATAGATAGATGATAGGTAGATGACACAAACAGACAGATAGATTCAGTCTGACAGACAGACAGACAGACAGATAGATAGATAGATAGACACAGACAGACAGATTCAGACAGACAGACAGATAGATAGATGATAGATAGATGACAGACAGACAGATAGATTCAGTCTGACAGACAGACAGATTCAGACAGACAGACAGCTAGATTCAGACAGATAAATGGAGATTGATGATAGATAGATGACAGACAGACAGTTAGATTCAGTCTGACAGACAGACAGACAGACATACAGACAGACAGATAGATAGACAGACAGACAGACAGCTAGATTCAGACAGATAAATGGAGATAGATGATAGATAGATGACAGACAGACAGTTAGATTCAGTCTGACAGACAGACAGACAGACAGAGATAGATAGACAGACAGACAGACAGACAGACAGACAGACAGACAGACAGACAGATATATTCAGACTGACAGACAGACATCCAGACAAATGGATGGATGACACAGACAGACAGACAGACAGACAGACAGATAGATAGATAGACATATGACAGACAGACAGACAGTTAGATTCAGTCTGACAGACAGACAGACAGACAGACAGATAGATAGATAGACAGACAGACAGACAGACAGATATATTCAGACTGACAGACAGACATCCAGACAAATGGATGGATGACACAGACAGACAGACAGACAGATTTAGATAGACAGCCAGACAGACGACGGACGGACAGACAGACAGACAGACAGACAGATAGATAGATAGACATATGACAGACAGACAGTTAGATTCAGTCTGACAGACAGACAGACAGACAGATAGATAGATAGACAGACAGACAGACAGACAGACAGATATATTCAGACTGACATACAGACATCCAGACAGATGGATGGATGATACAGACAGACAGATTTAGATAGACAGCCAGACAGACAGACAGATAGAAGACACAGACAGATGGACGGACAGACAGACAGACAGACAGACAGACAGACAGATAGACAGATAGATAGATAGATAGATAGATAGCTCACTAGGTTTTTAACGTGGCTTCTGTCTTCCCTTTCATTTTGTATCTTTGCTGATGTCAGAAGGATCTTGAGCCTCCTCAGATGCCCTCATGTGAAACACTAGCAGTAGAGGAAGAGGAAGTCCTGGGCAGTTTCGATTTTCTTTCTACTGATTTTAATGAGGATGAAATGTCATGCATCCAACACAGGCACATTGGGTAAGCCAGCAAACCTTTGACTGTACAGTTATTCTTACTAACATAAACACACTTACAAAATGACTAATACATTAGTCAATTAAATAGATATTTACCCTTGCCTTTGACCTGACCATATAAATAAGACGTATTCATGCATGCAAAATTACAGCATCTAACGAAAAACTAGTTGCTGTGTTGCATCATGTTATATGAAGGCTCAAAGCGCCCCCTTGTGAATAAAAATTAAGTGAACTCATTCTATGTCCATCCATATGCAAATATCACATGCAGTTATCATTCTAATACTTAAATAGCACATGGTATAATTGTACAAAGATATTATACTGCACATGTATATCTTAAATTACAAATTAGCTTGTAGAAATTGTTTAGTTGATTTAGCAAATTGATAGCAAGTATTGTGCTGATAGTTTTTTTTTTATTATTAATAATAATAAATATTGAATAAAACATACTGGGAGAAAATATTGATATGCAGCTGAGTGTCTATTCTGTGTCTATAAAGGTAAATAAATGTACCATTTGTCATTTTTTTCAGGATTGGTTCATTCCATGAGAACACTTTCAAAAGCTTAGGTCTGTTATCTCAGGATAAGAACTTGTCCTCAGAAGACATCAACAGAGGACAAAACAGACTGAGAGGAGAGAGTGCAGTGAAGGGATCACTCAGTATAGGGGTCTACAGTCTGGATCAAGCTCTAGAAACACACCTCAGCATCTGCACAGTGCTGTTGAGAGTGAGAAATGTGTCACTTTCAATCAATGCCAATTGATCAGACAATAATCAATATCTACACACACAAAGAGTGGCACTTTAGCAAAACTTAAGCCATTTCATTATATAATAAAAGGCTCAGCAAGTAGGCATGAACGTGAGTAACATTCAGTGCTCATGTTTTCCACCTCCCAGGCTCTGAAGTGTTCTGACTCCGGTCTTGTGCACAAAGACATCATGGAGGAGCTGTCACGTCAAGTTGATGTGCTGGACAAAATCAGCACTCTGTCACAGAGGAGGACAGATGAGATTTCAGAGACAGAGCGTAAGTATGACAACGACCCGGGCTTTGAATGAGTAGATGTGCAGCTAAGACATCTCAGCTTGGGTCCAAATAATAGAGATTTATCGAGTGTTCTTGGAATACTATTCTAGGTCACTTTTTAATAGAGTATAAAAGATTTTCTTAACTGTACTAAGACTAAGTGGTGTGTGTGCATTAGTCATGTGTTGTGTATGTGTTTCAGTGTTGTGTGGAGCTCACAAGGGGATTGCAATATTTTGGAAGGAGTGCAGTGAGAGTGACACGCTTTTCTGCTGCTCCACTGATGGCTTTCTCAGGACACTGCGCAAATATTACATCCACAAAGTCAAAGCCAAACAGCCTGGACAACCAGATGCAGGTTTGTCTATGCTATTCGATTCTATTATTTTCTTCATACAATTATTGAAAGAATATTTTCAATTTTATTTTTCCTTCAGAATTGTATTCTTGGACTAATAAGACTCAGTCTAACAATTTGTGAATTACATTTTTGTTCTTTCATAATTTCATTCACCAACTAATGAAATAAGGTCATCATTTGAAAGGAAAGTTTCAATTTTATACTCTGCTGCTGTTCCTTCAGAAATTTCAGTGTTACAATTTAATTATATTTCTATGATATTCTCTTCTCTTCTATTCTATTGTTCATTTTAAAATTTCATTTACAAACTGCTTAATCTCAGTCGAATAACTGTAGTATGTTGTCATTCTATTCTATTACATTGTTCCTTCAGAATTTCATTTACAATCTACAAAAACTTGATATACTTTTTAAGGATTTTTATATTCTGTTCTATTCTTCCATCATAACAATTTGAGAAGGGAAATATTTATTCTATTCTATTATATTATATATTTTACTAGTAGTTATAGATTTGTTTTTCAGAATTCCATTCACAAACTACTAAAATGATGTAACATTTTGTAATGGATATTTTCTATTCTGTTCTATTCTATTTTGTTCCTTAATTTTATACTTAAAATATTACAACTCATTTAAAACCGCTGAATCTCAATCAAACAACTTAGGGATGTTTCTATTCTATTTTATTGATCCTTAAGAATGCCAGTGATGAACTATTAAAACTCAGCATTACTTTTTGTTAGGGTATTTCTATTTTAATCTATTCTTACCTTAAACACATTTTTAAGTCTGTTCTATTCTATTCTATTCTATTGTTCCTTCAGAGGTCCATAAACAGACATCTGATATAAAGAAACATTTTAATGGATATTTTTATTCTATTCAATTCTGTTGTTCTTGAATTGTATTCTTAAACTATTAAAACTCACTGCAACAATTTAAGGATATTTAATGAAATTCTAATCAATACAAATGTATTGTTACAAATGGCTAAATCTCAGTCTAACGATTTGTTTTAAATATTTCTATTGTATTGTATTATTCCTTAATAATAATATAATTCATAAACTACTAAAACACAATGCAACATTTTGTTAAGAATATTTCTATTTTAATCTGATCTTCTCTTCAAACAATTTGTGAAGGATAAATATTTCTATTCTATTCTACAATATTCTATTCTATTTTTCTTTCCGAAGTGCATTAATCTACTTCTGATTTAAAGGAATGTTTAGTAAAGGTTATTTTTATTTTATTCTGTTCTGTTCATTGTTATTGAATTATATGTATGTAACAATTTAAGGATATTTCTATAACATTCTATTCAATTCAGTGTTATTGTTCCCTAATAATTTATTTTAGAAACTTGATAAATCTCATTATAACAATTTGTTAAAGATATTTCTATTCTATTCTTTTGTTCCTTAAGAATTTCATTCATTAATTACTAATATAACTGTTTGTTAAGAGTATTTCTGTTCTAGTCTATTCTTTCCTTAAAACAATGTGAATAATATTTATTTTCTATTCTATTCTATTCTATTCTATTCTATTCTATTCTATTCTATTCTATTCTGTTGTTCCTGAGTTGAAATTCTTAAGCTATTCAAATTCAATGTAACAATTTAAGGGTAATTCAATAATATTCTCTTTAACACTATAGTTTAGGGATCATAAATTAGACAGTAATTCATGACTAATAATTACACTTGTAAGTGACTAATTATGGACTTTTTTGGCATTATAAAGTATTTATTACGCCTTTATTGGCTGATTTCTTATTCTTGCTTTATAGCCCCTTTATATTTGCTTTTGTTATAACAATGAATTTCTTAGCTAAAACAAAACATATCAATAGCTAGTATGATGCATAATACATCCTTGGGTTCTCATTACTCTGTGGATATGTGTGGCTTATAAGTATGAAATACATGTAGAATGCATATATGTAAACAAAGCAGGGAAGGTTAGTGTTAGGTTTAGGGGTAGGGGTAGGGGTTGGAGTAGGGTGTTTGTTGGATTCTTAAAAAACACAATAAACATGCTGCAATGATGCCCCTATACTTACTGGTAGTATTCAAATATGGATGAACATAGAATCTAACACTATTAGCCCTTAGCGCAAAAAGGATGCTTTTTGTTGCTATTTACACTAAGCATCAAAAATCTCTGCCTTCTATATTTATTTTATACTCATAAGTTGCACATCCACATAGTGTAATGAGAACCTATAAAGGGTGTATTTTGAACCTTACTAGCTATTGGTAACTAATAAGTTAATTGTTAGGAAAAAACATATGCAAAGTGGCTATTAAGCAAGGTAAGAAACCAACTAACAATGGCCTAATTTTTGTTCTGTTCTAATGTCATTCATAAACTACAAAAACTTATATTTTAGTTATTCTAACCTATTCATTCCTTCAACACGTAAACAAATATCTATATTCTATTACTGCTCACTGATGTCATTATTTTGAACTCTCCTGTAGTGTTTGGTCAGTTGCTGCGTCAGGTTCAGTCCAGTTGTATGATGGTGTCAATGACTCAGTGCACTACAGATAGAGTCACTGTGTTCCAGCTGTTGGTCTACCTCAAGAGATGGAGCATAACTGACTTTGGAGAGCACATCTCTCTCCTTTCCAAAGAAGGTAACCACACAGACTTTCAAAACATACTCTGTGATACTAACTCACACCAGGATTACACATTCAAACTTCAGAGCAACTTACAGTACTTACAGAGTTTATTGGTTTCTCCCAGTTGGCTTTAACCAATCAATCAGCCGAAAGGATCCTTCCCAACAGATCTCATTAAGAGACTCCCCTGTGTTTCTGTGACCGCTTTACTGCAGTGTATCTGATAGCCTGTCTGGAGAGTCCCAAGAGGAGATGCGCCCTGAAGAAGCTGAAAGGGAAGCGGATCTCTGAGCTGCAGCCGACAGCCCACATCCTACAACTGTTGGCAAAACTACAGACTGAAGCCAATCACAAGGTGGCCTCGGCAGCCACTTCCTGTCTCAACAGAGCCTCGCGATCCAGATCTTTCAGGGCAAAGGTATAGAAGAAGATAAAGTACAAGTTTCCATTGTTTTTTATGTAGACATGCACTAGATGGCCGTCTTTGACCATTACTCCCTGTCTCGCTGTTTTTTAGTGTCTCACACTGGAATGACACGTTTTTGGAAGCCACGTTAGAATAAAAAGAACAGCAACAATTAAAAGTGCTTCACGAGACACCTCTCTGTGTGATCGAGTCATATGTATGTTTTTATAGGCAGTGGTTCACTACACAGATCTGTTGAAGAACAGCAACACGCAGGTGCAACATGAAGCCTGTTTGGCTCTCAAATATCTGAAGGTAAGTTCTATACACTGTAATGTGAGCCCAACTCCAAGTCTCTATGATATTGTAGTCTGTAGATATGGCTCGGGTCCAGCCTGATTTCATGAACATTACTTGACCGTGGCAACATTTTTGCCAAATGAAATTTCGTACCTTATTACATGTTTGGCTGCAGTTTCCCAGTGAAATGTCCAGTGGGGGGCACCAAAAGTGAGTGAAATGTTTTCGTTATCAGACAAGGTTTATAATGTGAATATTAGATGCAGGTTTTAATGAGTAAAACGTAATCCCCTAACCTAAAACTTGAACCTAAACCTAACCAATAGTGATCTAAAATAAAAGGAGAGGTATACAAAACAGAAATCCTTATTCTAAAACCAGTTGCAGTTTTAACCACCTCGCAGGTGCCCCGGACGTAGAGAGGGCTCCCACCTCGGTAGGAAAGCTCAGCAAAAACCGCTTGGAGTGACATATTGTTCTGCGTACATGTGTGAACACGCAGTTGTCAGCATTCTCAGAATGGTTCACGTTAGAAGTTGCCGGGTTCAGGTCAGCAGGACTTTGGGTTTGTAATTTAGGGGCAGTTCACACCGAATGTGTTTTTGTGTGCGTCTGTTCAGTTTTTTCATTGTTCTCCTTTGTAAACGTGCTGAACGAACATCCTTGACTGCTGCACAGCGTCTCACTGTTTCTTCAGTATCTCACGCAGTGACCGGCACATTTTTAGACACTGTTTGAAGTTAATAAGGACTTTAGGTTTCAAAGACACATATCCAGACACCTGCGTTCTTTTTCATTTGTTGCGCTGCATCTAGATTGTTTTTAGCACAGGTGTCACAAAGATTTTACAATGTTTAACATTATTCCAGATTGTTCTGCACCAAGCAAAGTTTCAGCACTTCATAAACAGCAATGTTTTTTCCCCTTCTGCTCTAGTGTTTTGATGGGCCGCTGTGCCTTGAATGTTTACTGTTACTGTCATGATACAGCCTTTTGCAACATGGTGAACAATACACTGCAGCATCAGAATATAAGATCCAGGTGAAAGTAAAGTAAATAATACAGGAATATAATACTAATGTATAAATCCTCAAAGTCCATCCATCCATCCATCTTCAAACGCTTATCCGAAGTCGGGTCGCGGGGGCAGCTGCTCCAGCAGGGGGCCCCAAACTTCCCTATCCCGAGCCACATTAACCAGCTCTGACTGGGGGACCCCGAGGCGTTCCCAGGCCAGTTTGGAGATGTAATCTCTCCACCTAATCCTGGGTCTTCCCGAGGCCTCCTCCCAGCTGGACGTGCCTGAAACACCTCCCTAGGGAGGCGGCCAGGGGGCATCCTTACCAGATGCCCAAACCACCTCAACTGACTCCTTTCGACGCAAAGGAACAGCGGCTCTACTCCGAGCTCCTCATGGATGACTGAGCTCCTCACCCCATCTCTAAGGGAGAAGCCCGCCACCCTTCTGAGGAAGCCCATTTCGGCCGCTTGTACTCGTGAATCCTCAAAGTAATAATAATAATACTGTATCATGTGATAATGACAAACTGGAAACCAATAATTGATGGGTTAGAGTATTAATAAATACCAACTACATTCCAAAATGTTATTGGGTGAAGTAATAGGTTTTTGCACACTCTGTTCACAAAAAATATATTTTTGTAGGTTTTGTAAAAATATATGTAGGTGAATATTGCTTTTTTACATGTGGAAAAACTGGAAAACATGCATTCATTATTTTTAACTAGAATTTGATTTCATTAAACATTTTGAATGTACTTGGCTACAACGGCTGATAGGATGAATTTAAAATTATGATTTAAAATCAATTTGATGTCATTTTTAAGCAAGAATTTTCAAAATGGAGCCTCAGAAATCGTAACAACTGAAACAACCCCTAAACCGAACACACAAATATTTGGCAGCTGTGGTTGCCAGAATAATTCTGTAAAAAATACAGTTAAATGTAAACTACTTTACATAAAAATCTTTATATTTTACAGTTTAAAATCGTTGTAATTTACACATTGGCACTGTAAAAAAAAACAAAAAGATTACATTTACAGTAAACATTTTTTAATTAACATGCCTTCTTAAACTGTTCAAATCTGTTGTTCACTTTATGAGGTATTTATTAATCGAGTAGATACTACAGAAGGGCAGATGATGACATGAAGTTCATAAGTAGTGTCTCTTCCAGGAGCATTGACCAATGAACATGTAGAGACACTCACACAAACACTAAACACCATCATGGTAACACATGTGAGATGTAAATAATGCAGTAAACATTAACTAAATTACATCAAATATAACACAGAACACCCCAGTGTACTTAACTGATATTAAAAACAAGAAAAAACATAACTATTCCAATAAAATATAATGAAATGTAATGGGTCATGCAGGGAATTTTGGGAAGGCCCGATTATTGTTTTTTACTGTAATTTTAACAATAATTTACTGTAAAAAAAAAGTACACGTACTCTCTTGTTCTTTTTACCATTAATTATATAGGAAAATCGTTCTTTTTACATTTAAATTATTTAATTTTTACATCATTTTATTGTAAAAACTACTGTATTGACTTTTAAAATATTTGTTAATCAATTAAAATTTTATTTCTGTAGCATTTTTACACTATTTTACTGTTAAAATTACAGATTTTTTTTTTTTTTTACAGTGAACAGATAGTGTCCAAAAACAAAATGCGAAATTATAAAGCACATTTTCTGAAGCAACCATGTAATTTTGTGACCCTCGTATGACACTTTTGTATCACCTGTCACCTTACGTGTTTGGCTGAGCTCAAACGGCGGACAAATGTCCAACACTCTGTGTGGTGAGCTGTGACATGCTTCTTTGCTGTAATATGGAAATTACTCTTGTACATGCTATTTGCTGATAATAAAATGTTAATAATAAAAAATAAAAAAAAACGGGAACAAAAACGAAAGAAATAAAAATACAAAATGTGTGGTGAGCTAACACGGAAGCTAATCACATAGGAATATGTTTGTAAATGCAGATTAGTTTGTAAAATAAGCGTTAAAATGTATCGTTTATCAATTGACACGTTAGAGTAAAAGTGTTTTGATGTCATAACATAGCAGTGCGTGCAGTGCAAATATGTGTTTATTAAGTCATAATCAGGATGATTCGTTTGCAAGTGAATAAAACGCAAAGTTGTTGTAGCGCCTCTAGTGTTTATTTCACCAGGAAACTGCGGGGGATTTTTACACCTGATTTACTGTCCGCCAGTGTGTGATGATCGCTTGTTACGCCAGGGCTAGTTGTCACACGTTTTCCTCCAGTTTATGTTTTTTTAGGATAATAAATTGTATAAAATCATGTCATTTACAACCCCATAAAAATGTGACATCATGCCCCGACCCGACTTTCAAAATACCTTTGTCCTAAGAGCTTTTGGAAACAATGTGTCCTTTCCTACTACCTTTTGTCGAGAATAAAGACGACAGAAGTGTACATACTTTACATCACTGCTTTAGATTAAGTGGTTTGTGATGTGCATCTCTCAGGCCTCAGAGTGTGCAGAGCAGGTGGCCAAGCTGTGGCATTCAGCAGATGAAGACTTGAGGAAGGCTGCACGGGAGACTGTACTGTCCTTTGGTAAGTGACACTTAAGCTGTTCATAAAATGTAAAGTACCTTTGAGGCAACTTTACATACATTGTATTGGTATAATTGGTATAGCAGATGAGTCAGTTTAAACTAGCTCATGTGATAGCTCAATTTACAGGGGCTCCGAAAATATTTGGACATTTCAAGAAATAGTTCACCCATTATTAATTTCTTTCTTCTGCGGAACACACATTTTTAGAAGAATATTTCAGCTCTGTAGGGACCTATGCAAGTGAATGGTGACCAAAACTTTGAAGCTCCAAAAAGTACATAAAGGCAGCATAAAAGTAATAAGACTCCAGTGGTTTAATTAGTCTTCTGAAGCAATCCAATTGATTTTGGGTGAGAAAAGACCAAAACGTAACCCATTTTTCACTATAAATCTGGGCATCAGTGTTCTCTTTGGTGATCAAGATTTCAAGCTCGATTACACTTCCTAGCTCCATTTAGCATTCAACATATGCGGCAAGCACTAGGTAGTGTGATTGAGCTTAAAATCCATCCATCCATCCATCGTCAACCGCTTATCCTGTGTACAGGGTCGCGGGGGGCTGGAGCCTATCCCAGCTAACATTGGGCGAAAGGCGGGGGACACCCTGGACAGGTCGCCAGTCCATCGCAGGGCCACACATAGACAGACATACACTCACACTCACCTCCACATCCACATCCACATCCACACCTAGGGCAATTTTTTTGGAGACACCAATGAACCTTGAGCTTAAAATCATGATCTTGCAATAAACTGGATTGACAAGATGTACAGTGAAAAAGAAGTTACATTTTGGCCTGTTCTCACCCAAAACTGATTGGATCGCTTCAGGAGACATGGATTAAACCACTGGAGTCATATGGATTACATTTATGCTGACTTTATGTAATTTTTGCAGCTTCAAAGTTTGGTCACCAGTCACTTGCGCTGTATGGACTAGCATAGCTGAAATATTCTATTAAAAATCTTTGATTAGGCGTTACTTCTGTTGTTTTTTTTATTATTCAGTGGGTATCATTCAAGTTCTTATATTTAAAAGCGAAACATTATTTAACAATGCAAAAGTCAAACGTTTCAGTCACTCAGTCAATATTCTACTTATTCTTGTTTGCTTCTCAGGAAAGAAAGGCCATATGGCATTCCAATGTAAGGACCAGATCTATGAACTACAAGAGGAGCCCTATAAGAACTTGGAAACAGAAATCACAATCTTATAGAAACACCAGAAACTCATTTGACTCGATCCGATTGGATAGTGCCAAGACTGTGATGGTCTGTTTTGAGCTGTGTCTGTGTATGTACGTATATTGCCTAGTATTAAAGATGCTTTTTGAGTATTATTTCCATATTATTTTAACAAAAGTGAAATATTTATGAATAAACTGTTTTCTATGTTGCATATGTTTTATATATTATTTAGCACATAATGTATAGACAATAAATGTAAATATCAACACTCAAGAGTGGCTCATTAAAGCAATATCTAATTATTGGTGACGGCTGTTCAAAAATAATGTCAACCAATACCAGATGTGAAAAAAAATTAATTTCCAAGTACAATTCATGTTCTATTTATGTGCATCTAACCAGGATGTTTACCAAACAAATTATTTTGGGTACCTTCTTAATACCTTTATCTATCCCTAATGAAAAAGTAACCTTGGTTTTACTACAGTCAACATATTTTAACCATGATAATTGTGGTAAAATACAGGAAAACAAAAACTAATAAAATTCTGCCCCCAAAAATAAAATCAACAGTATATTTGTGGTACAGGTACTATGGTTACTGCACAGGTTTACTATAGTTAAAAATGCAGGTCTAACTTTTTGTTTTGCAGAATGACTAATTTACCACATTTTTGGTTTTCCTGTATTACTACTACAGTTTTACAACAAATATAATTTAAAGTATGCTTACTGTAGTGGTTATGTTTCAATAAAAATATCATAGTTGAACTATGGTTACTTATGAAAATGAACCATTTTTTTTTTTTTTTACATAAGGCATGGATGAAGGTATTGTGATGGAATGCTAAACTATAACAGCAAATTAATCTCTAAAACAGCCCATGGTGCAATACAAAGTTTCAGACCTCCTAATAAAGTATATTACAGCAGCTTATGAAATTAGCAGCATGACAAGAATGTAGAAAAATTCAGATTCTAACCATAATTTCAAAAATATCTGAACTAAACGCAGATTTATGATTCAGCCATATAGCTTGCTTTGATCATAAGAAACTTTATTGAATTAAAAGTTGTGACAGCATTTGAGCTAACTCAGCAGACGAAGATGCGCTCCACGCCTTTAGCTCAACTTATATCACCTCTGTTCTCTTAACACTTGCATTCATACTGATTAATGACACATGAACAGAAACCCAAAAATCACAACATACAAACTTTTACACACTCACACAAATGATCATCTACCCTTTGGAAAAATCTCAGCATCCAGAAATGAAAGAATGTGCATTGAACACAATGAGAAAGGAACCCTAGAGGTAACCCATGCAAGCGTCAAAACACCTTAACCAAAGGTGAGATGCCCCTGTGCCATTGGGAACAGATTCAAGTCAGGGAACAAGAGCAGTTTGTTATGAGTTGCAGCGGGACCGTGGAGCGGTTGTCAATGTGGGTACAAAGAAGTCTCAGCATTTCTTGTGGGTTTTTGATTCACAGTCCGGATTGAGATTGACCAGGGTCTGTGTAAAAGCGTCATTGGAACTTCTAGGTGCCTACGATGTTGGGGTCATGTGCGGAGTCTGGCAGTGGAGAATCATGGCAGTGATAAAGAAAGCAGTTTCCCCAGCAGCTGTAGCAGATGAGAAACAGAGCAGCCAGGAAAACTAAGGCACAAATGGTACAGGGCTTCCTCTCCAACAGGAAGCTGAGCAGGTAGAAGCCCATGAACATGGAGTGGTTGAACCACAGGGCCGGATTCAATGGTTTAGGGATCAAGAGAACAGGGAGTAACCACTGGAGGCAGTACATCGTGTCTGCGTGTGGGGCAGCCTAGAATGAGCGCAGATATCTGACGTGACACTACACGATCGTGAATCCCTTGTGTATCAGCAAGGGATAAGACTTGGTATTCAAAGACCAGGCGAGACCTTTGGAAAAGGAGAGAAAGAAAACAATTCAATACCTATATTTAGATCATTTAAACCTTCTTTTAGTCAAACAAAATCAAACTCATTTACTACTAGTCAAAACCATACAAGGCATGAAGGTTAAAACAAGAAATGTTGCACCAGGGTAGGGTTGTACCAGCTGTGCGTAAGGTCTTATGTAAGTCGGGACGTAAAGTTCACACTAAGGGTTTAGTAACTACTAGTTAGTTTGTAACTACGGATGCAGAAGTTGCTCTTTTTCTTCTCGATAAGCGAGTAACATGCATTTTGCTATGTTTCACAGAACCCATATGTGCTGTTGTCGTGATGTTAGATTTAGTAGCAGGACAGTCTTGAGTGTCTGGAGCTGGTGTGCGTAAAAAGTGCATGAATTTCGGTGGCGGAGCTTCCAAAGGAGCACTGAAGGGAGGGGTGTGTTTGCTGTGGCAGTGGAGTTCGAATATCAGCAGTATTTCTCAGGAATCGATGAGTGCACCTTTAAGGCTAGACTTAACTAGTAGGTCGTAAGCTCTTCGTTAAGTAATGCGCAGTCGCATACTATGACGTTTACCTCTATTGATCCAATAGGCAGCCTTCAAATTTGTACACATAACTGCCGTGAATTTCAACTTGATGTTCAAACCTTGTTTGCTCACATAACTGTCAGCTGTAATAATTTATATTCCCAATAAAATACTTAATACATACTAAAAGTAGATCTGATAAATAGTATATTGCACTGTGTAAATAATATATAGGAACTGTATCTAAAATAAATAAGAGGTGATAAATAAATACTAATAAAACAGGCTGGAAAAATAGATATTTATTCATTTTAATATCTCATATATTTTGTATGTTGAAACTTGACACCGGGCGATATGTCCTAACCGTACGTTCACACCAGAGGCGGCGAGAGCGTCAAATCGACCGGAAGTCATTCATTTTCAATGACAGCCAGCGTCTCTCGGCGGCGAGAAGCGGCACGGCGAGTCTTGGGCGGCGTGGGCGTCAGATGGAAGTTCAAGTGCAGTCAACATTATGGTAATGAGCTGTGACGCGGTTCGGTGGCAACCTATTGGAATATAGAAGTGCTCCGCTTTAGCGAAGTCTAGAGAACACAACCGTGTAAACTTTGGTTCCCACCAAACATTAGCCCCGAAGATAAAATGGAGGAGAAACTAATTATTGCCGTGAGGGGTTTCCCTGTAATATATGACCAAGACCACAGTTATTATTACAAATTTATTTTATTTTGATAACAAACAACTATAATTTTAATTACTTTCTGCCATTGATCGATTTCTTATTTTCACATTTTAAAGAGTTCATGAGGATATATGCTACTTGTGATAGGTCGGCAAAAAGTAAATGGTCGACATGTCTGGATGTTTAAATTGCGGTCCCTTTAAATATAGTTCACAAAACAAAGCATTCTGAACAAACGTTGCCGCCTATTTCAACTACGTCAGAGCGTCCACGAGCGTCCTTTAGCGTCGAAGGCAGGGCAGCCAGAGCGAATTTTGACGCTCTCGCCGCTTCTGGTGTGAACGTACAGTAACAACTGCACGGTCGGTTTCATGCTGAAGCCGCTTAAAAGTTATTTTTCTCTTTCTCGTAATTGTAAACGAGTCTAAATGTCAACATCATACTGTATGCCGAAAGAACTGAAGCCTGTCACGCAAAACATGAGCTCATTGATGTCATAAAATATCTGTCTGCTTTTGTAGGTCAACCGTTGCTACTGGTCGTATTTAGTAAATATTTAATGTATACGTAGGTTTACGTTCTACCCAAGTTTAAAGGTGCAACGCTCAAAAATGTAGTAATGCGTAAATTGTGACTTAGTGCCCATTTACTCCACAACTAGGCTAAGTTGTAACTTACGTATAGGTGGTGCAACCGAAAGCTATTTTTAGTTCATGGCCTCCAGTTCTAGATGGCGAAACATGGAGCTAACATGACAGGCAGTGACAACATATCAGTAAATACTTCAACTAATATTTGACTAGTGATGTTACAATAGCAGTTTCAAAAGTTTCATACGCAAACATTACAACTCACTGAAGATGAGACATTTATTTAATGAATAATAGATTAACTTTGACAACTAAACATTTTAAATGTTTACCAATTGTAAAACAAATGAAACATATGGGATTTAACAGACGTAATAAAATGCAACAATTAGGTGAATAACAAATACAAACGTTTCCAATTTAGAAAAAAAAAAATATTTCTGACAACATTGTTTACACGGATAGCAAAATCAACAAGAGCTAAAAATCCGATATTCAGTGTGTCGTTACCCTTCACCGTGAATAATAAATAACATTTCAGGTTGTGTGTTTTAAATGTATCGACGAAAAAAATAAGCTATAAACAATAAAAGCACTGTGATGTATAACCGGATATCTGGTATGCGTTAGCATGTGGCTATGTGTTAGCAGCTAAATAAACCTAATCACAAAGTACACGTATACGAGTGTGTAAGTCTGAAATAAACAAGCCTGAAAACTTGAAGAGGCACCAATAATACGATTCAGACCTGCCATGCTTCAAATCCAATCCTGATCTCGTATAGAAACCGTCGCCATGTCTTTCTTTTAGGTGATTGCGTAGATTAGAGCAACTCCAAGGACCCCTTGTGTCTCGCAAATGCCTGATCAAAATTCATAAAATTTTCTTCTTAAAGATTTATCTAAACATGTAGGGTAAATTATCAAAGACTTAGTTTGTGTTCAGATGGTTTATTGGATCTTTATTCGCTTACAAAAAGTACTGTGCTGGTACCATGGTGCAGTGATGTAAACAACTAGGTACTTGGAAGTACCATTTTAAGTTTGCATGGTGTACATCAACGTTTCTACTGGTGCATGTCCAAAACATGGAATTATCATGGTACCAAGTCCTAAAACATAATACCGTGGTACATTTGGATACTTACTATTGTTGGTTCTGCCCTCTAGTGTAGGGTTGCACCAGCTGTGCGTAAGATCTCACTTAAATTGAGACATAAAGTTCACACTAAGGGTTTAGTAACTACTGGTAAGTTTGTAACTAAGTCAGTGCTTAATTTGGTTGAACCACCTGTTCTTAAGACAAGACTTTGCTAGTAAACATACATTTTCCGTTTTGTTTTCTGATCTGTTTTGGTAATTCCATTAGTCATAAAGTGTTTGAAAAAGTATTTTGAACAGATTGCTGTTCACGAATTTATCAGATTTTCCGATCTGTAAAAAAAAAAGTAGATTTTATAGCTTTTATTCCTCTAGTCTAGAAGATGTAGATATTAGAAAATGTCACAATAGCAATATCAGATCATGCCTATGTGCAGAAGCAATAATACTCCCCCTAGTGCCATATTTTTGAATATTAATTTTGAATATATACATTGGGAAAATCTATGGAATCAAGTGTGAAGAATTTACATGTTTCCATTGGTCATGGTATAAATATTGGGTTGTGCCCAATTACGCCACAACTAGGCTATGTTTTAATTTACCTACATCTGGTGCAACCGGCCCCAGGGCCAAGACGGAATCTGTAGACAACTTTTTTTTCTTTTTTAGGTGCAGATTCTGAAGGAAAATCTGTGGAATTCTGCAGAAGGAATTTAAACTTAGTAAAATAAGTTAAATGGACAGTTCTAATAACGAATTCTATACTATTATTGATAACTAAAAGCATCATGAAATTAACCAAAATATTTAATAAGCAAACATCCAGGGTGTGGGAAATGCGCACAACTTTTATGAACAACAGATATCACAATTCTGCGGAAATCTACGTATGGGCCTGCAAATGACACACTATACACTATGCACTATGCACTATGCCATGTAGTGTATGCACTTTCAAAGTGTAGTATCGTCCCAAAAGCAAAACTTTTAAAGTTTTTTTTGTATACGCTATGGCTAGCTTAAGCATATTAGCTAACCTCAGTTCAACAATTGCATCTAAAAAAATGTACATATTCACACAGCTTGGGGTTAACTGAAGTTTCGCTAGATGCTACATTCCCGTAATTTAATTTTCTTTGTCAGGCCAGCATAGAGCACAACAGTGCCCGCCTACTTTTCAATTCATCTGGTTTCCAGAAGTATTTTTCCCATTACATTTTGGCATAGGCTGGTCATAAAATGCTCCTAGTATTTAAAATTCTGACAAAAAAGACAAAGGTACAAGAATGTGTACTAACCGTCTTTCCTGAGTGCAGGAACTACAATCCAATGAAGCATTGCAAATTATGCAATTGAATAAAAAAAAAAAAAACTATATAAATATATAAAACTACTGATTTTAGGTTGTTGTTTATAAATTTAGAAACCATATATTTTAAATTTATTGCAAAATATTCCAATATGTACAAATATATAAGTAGTTTGAGGGTGAAGGAATACAGACTCAGTTGCATTATTCAATGTACACTCACTCCTGGGCTCATTTTGCAGGCTTTTTTGGCCTTGGTTCTTCCATTGGTGAAGCTTACTCTGCTGGACTATGGGCAATGTAATTCTTCACCAGGAATTCCATGATCAAACACTATTTTTAAACAATGAAGATGAAACAACGCTGTCTGATGGCTTCAACAGAAGCATACCCAGATAGCAAACTGACATAGAATCAACGTAGAATCAATATCTCTCGCAGCATCAAAACAAAGTTGATCTCCGACACTGATTCCACATCTTTTTGCTCATCAAAGTCACGTTAATCTGTCATTCATGCCACTGAAAACTAACAAAATCAATCTAATTAATTTGCTTACTTGGCATTGAAAAGATATTGAATTCAGTTGGGTGAAACAACATTATAGAATCAACACAGTTTCAATGTACAGTATAATCAATCTAATTGGTTTGTTAACCTGGCGTTGAAACAACGTTGATTTCAGTTGGGGGAAAAAACTTTATACAATCACTATATTTTTTACTTTTGTTTTTAAAATCCCAAATACTTTACTATTTTTACTAATACAAATTTTCTTCAAAGGTGTTCTGTTGAAGAAGTCGGCAACAGCATCTGCGTTCCCGGTCTCTGGACCACCTTAAACTTACATAGCTGAAGAGAAAGATACCAACAGGTGATCTGCGAGTTGGTTTCTTTCATGCGGTGGAGCAATTGGAGTGGGAGGTGATCTGAGCAGAGAGTGAAGGCCCACCCCAACAGGTAGAACCAGAGAGTGAGGACCATCCACTTGATGGCAAGACACTCCTTTACAACAGTGCTGTACTTAATCTCCTTCAGTGTGAGATTGAGACTAATGAACAGCACCAGGTGCTCCTCCACCACCTGCAAGAGCACTGCCCCAGCCCTCTGTCTGAAGCATCTGTCTGTAACACAAAAGGGAGAGCGAAATCGGGTGAGTGTAAAATGGCCCCCCACAAAGTGCAGCTTTAACTTGCGTAAACGCCTGTTGACACTGCTCCGTCCACTGGACCCCGGTCTGGAGCTCACTTTTTAGTGAGACCAGTCAGCGGGCTAGTGACTCAGAATAATTCTCAGAATAATTACAAACCTCCTATAATAGCAAGCCAGCCCCAGGAACTGTCTCATCCCCTTTTTGGTCTAGTGTCTCGGGCAGGCGCAGTTTTGTAAATTTGGGGATGGACCTGTCCGTGGCTCCAGATACCGTACCCTCCACCTGTCCAATTGCGCACTTCTTGGGGCTTGCTGTGAGTCCTGCCCGTCACAGCGATCTCAGAACCACCCTCAGATGCTGCATGTGCTGCTGCCAATCATTACTGTAAACGATGACGTCATCTAATTAGGCAACGGCGAGTCTGAAGCCCCAAACAAACTGAACGGCAGCGAGTGGTGACAAACCGATCGAGCAACTCATCAATACAATCATTGGGTATGCATCAAATTTAGAGACCGTGTTGACTTTTCTAAAATCCACACAGAACCATACAGACCCATCACTCTTAGGAACCAGAACAACCGGGCTGGACCAATTTCTTTGGGATTCCTCTATTACTCCCATCCCGAGCATTGCGTCTAATTCTTCCTGGACTACTTTTTTCTTGTGTTCGGGTAGTCGGAAGGGATGGCTACGTACCACTTCCCCCAGCTCGGTCTTGATATGGTGCTGTATGTGGTTTGTATGACCTGGCAGAGGTGAAAACATGTCCGCAAATTCTTCCTGCAACCTGGCCACCTCTGTGACTTGATACGGTGAGAGGTGTTCTCCACAAGTGACCAGGGGGATATGATTAGGTTTTGTGATCACCTCCGGTCTGAGCTCCGCCCTCACCGGAACTACCATAGCCAACGTCACAGGGACTGCCTCCCTCCATAATTTCTGGTGGTTGAGGTGGTATATTTAATTTGGGCCCCCTCTATCGGTTCATTTCAACTCATAATCGAGATCCGCCACTTGTCGTGTGACCTCAAAGGGCCCTTGCTACTTAGCAAGTAATTTGGAGCTTGATATGGGAAGTGACCCACCATTGGATTATAGTGAGCCGTCTGGAATAACATTTCCCAGTAGCTCCGCGGTATTAACAGCTGGGTTGTATCATCTTTTGTTTGAGCGTCCTGCGTCACTCGATACAACTGCTCTTTTAATATTGGAAAATAAGGATATGAAAGTGCAACGTTTAGCTGGAGTCGCTGATCATCGATGACTTTCACTTGGTCAAGGGCATGCCTAAGGGTTTCGTCTCTCGACTGCTCTAGAGGGAAATCCCTTCCAGGAAACCCCCGGATAGTGGAGGGGACAAAGCCTCCCCCTCCCTCATGTCATCCTGACGTGGAGCTGATGAAGATGGCCCCAGCTCCTCCTCCCCTGCCAAAACATCGCTCATTTCACATCTAGCCACTTTCTTGCAAGATCCAACCGCACATATTCCTTTTAACACATTTTCAAACTCTGGCCAATTAGTTCCCAGAATTAGTTGATGGGTGAATTGGGACCTAACCACCTCCACTCTATGCATGGATCAGTTGCTCCAGTACCACTTGGTCGATAACTCCCTTGACGTCACAGTCCTTCGCCAGCAGCCACTTCGGCAGGCGTCTTGGAGCCGTTGGGGGAAGGCAAACGGGCAGCCGGTCCCCTCCAACTTCATCGAACAGAAGAGCTGAAGGTATTGCTCTGGACTGTGGCAAACCCGCTGCAGAATGGTCTTCTTCAGATCATTGTAAACCAGTTGGGCATCCGCAGACAACAAGGGAATGAACCTGGCCGCCCACTGGGTCCGTGGGAGGCTTCTGGATCATCTTCTGCCCCCATCTTCATGAGCAGGGGCATGGGGGCTGCTGTGTCCGGGTTCACGGCCGGGGCTTTCTCCTGGTTGAGGAGGCTCCGGATCGCATGCCGGTCCTCTGCTTGAGCTTGGAGGATCTCGTGAAAGCTGCGATCTTGGTCTTGTCGAAGCTCAAGCAGGGTCTGTTGGTGGGTCTGGTGTAGGCCGGCGAGGGACTTGAGGACTTTTGCCAACTGCGAGGACTCAATGAGGCATACTTTCTCCAACCTTCCTGGGTTTCGGCACTAGTGTAGAAGACTTGACGTAGGGAGGGAAAGGAGGACACAAGGAACTGGATTCTTCATCTCAAGGTAAGCTTTAATCATCAAACTTTAATGGGCTTTTCACAATACTCTTTAGCTTCAGTACAGTCTCTTTCAGACCAGTAGCTCACTCTCTCCCTCTTGTAGCTGGCGAGGTCCCTTTTATACCACTCTCCTCAAGCTTACTGCAACTGTAAACAGGTGTTAGTCATTATCAGGATATGAATGTGTTAGGGAGACTATTCCATAGTTTTGGAGCCAAATAGAAAAAGGTCTACCTCCTTTTGTAGATTTTTATATTCTAGGAACTATT
Source organism: Xyrauchen texanus (assembly GCF_025860055.1). Classification (NCBI taxonomy): domain Eukaryota; kingdom Metazoa; phylum Chordata; class Actinopteri; order Cypriniformes; family Catostomidae; genus Xyrauchen; species Xyrauchen texanus. The sequence goes on from NC_068288.1 coordinate 42,371,936, forward strand.
ATCAGGCCAGAAGTTTGTGATTGTAATAAACGTGATGAATATAGCATGGTATAAGGTCAATTAAGTACTGTGGAGCTAGACCATTCAAAGCTTTGTATGTAGTTAACAGATTTTTAAAATCAATATGAAATTTAACAGGTAGCCAATGTAATGATGATAATTGGGCTATTATAATCATATTTATTGGTTCTAGTCAGCTCTCTGGCAGCTGCATTTTGAACCAATTGAAGTTTAATTATTGAACTTGCAGTACATCCTCCCAGTAATGCATTACAATAATCTAGTCTTGAGGTCATAAACACATGAATTAGTTTTCAGAATTAGCAACAGAGAGCATGTGATTTAACTTAGCAATAGTTCTGAGGTGGACGAATGCTGTTCTACAAGCATTGGAAATGTGATTTTCAAAGGACTGATTGGTATCAAACAGTTATTTGCTGTAGAAGACTACATAACAGTCCATCCATCAAGAGTCAAATTATATTTTAGCTGCTTATTTTTTAGAGGTTTTTGGTCCAGTAATTAGTACCTATGTTTTGTCGGAATTGAGTTGAAGGACATTTATGGCCATCCAATCTTTGACTTCATTGATACACTCTGCTAATTTGGAGAATTGTGAAATTTTGTCGGGTTTAGAAGAAATATAAAGTTAGGTATCGTTGGCATAACAGTGGAGACTTATTCCGCGATTCCTGATAATATTTCCCATGGGAAGCATATATAAGGAGAAAAATCACAGGCCCTAAAACTGATCCCTGTGGCACTCCATAATTTTGTTTGATTTGACAATTCCTTGTTTACACATACAAAGTGTAGCAGTCTGATTATTAGGACCTGAACCATGCTAATGTAAGTCCACTAGTGCCAATATAATTCTCCAGCCTATTCAAGAGAATGCCATGATCTATGGTGTTGAAGGCAGCACTAAGATCTAAAATCCCTAGCAGAGAAATGCAGCCACAATCAGATATAACTCTGATAAGTGCAGTTTCTGTACTGTGATGTTGCCTAAATCCTGACTGAAATTGTTCATATATACCATTTTTCAATATAAATTAACACAGTTGGGTGGAAACTACCTTTTCTAGTATTTTCAACATTCAGTAAATGGGAGATTTGAAATCGGTCTATAATTAGCCAATTCGCCAGGATCAAGCTGTGGCTTCTTAGTAAGTGGTTAGATAACTGCCATTTTAACGTGTCTTGGGACATGTCCTAAGGATAGCAAGGAGTTAATAATATTAAGAATACGTTCTGAGATTACAGGGAATACCTCTTTTAAGGGCTCAGTTGGTATTGAATCTAACATCAATTTTTTTTAATAAGTTTTGTTAGCTCTTCATGACCTATGACAGCAAAGTATTGAAATTGCTTGTGAGGAAAATTATGAGACACTGTTTTCTGAGGTACTGTGACAGTTGATTGCATAATTCCAATTTTATTTCTGATGATTTCAATTTTATCAGTAAATAAATTCATGAAGTCACTATTGTGCTGCGACGGAATATACGGTTCAGTCGAGGCTTTATTCCTAACCAATTTAGCCACAGTACTGAAAAAACACCTAGGATTGTTGTGGTTATGTTCTATGAGTTTGCTTAAGTATGCTGAGCTGGCAGCTTTTAGTGCCTGTCTATAGTTACAGACACTGTCCTTCCGTGCACCACTAGATACCTCTAATTTTGTATTCTTCAAATTGTGCTCCATTTTCCACTTCCACATTTTCCACACTTTTCAATTGTGATCAATATTCCATGGTGCAGGACTTTTTTGTTTAATTTTCTTTAATCTGGGGGGGATTGAGTGACATTAGCTGATCACAGCAAGCAAGAGACAAGGTAATGATCTGAGATGTCATCACTCTGCGGTACAATTTCTATAGTATTAACATCAAATCCATATGACAGAATTAAATCTAGCATATGATTATGTTTATGATTTGGTCCAGTCATATTTTGTCTGACTGATGAGAATATCAATAAATTCTAATCCCAATGTGTAATTTTCATTGTCTATATGAATGTTGATGTCACCAACAATTAAAGCTCTATCTACAGTAACTACTAGATCTGATAGAAAATTAGCAAATTCATCAAGGAAATCAGAATACGACTGGGTGATCTACTGTATATACTGTAGCAAGTGCAAAAGATGACAGTGCTTTTTTTTTATATCTTACGGTGTCACATTAAGCATTATATTACTTCAAAAGATTTCTATTTATATCCTGTCCTATGAGTAACACTTCACTGTAAATTGTAGCAACACTTCCTCTATCCTTCACATTTACATTTACATTACATTTATTCATTCATTTGGCTGATGCTTTTATCCAAAGCAACTTACAAAAGAGGAAAAATATATACGAATCATCTTAAGGAGACAGTGGTACGAAAAGTGCCATATTACAAAGTTTCACTAGTATCAGAATAGTATTCAAAACAGATTAAAGTGCAACAAGAAAAAAACAATTATTTGTATTTTTTTTATTTTTAGTGACTGGTTAAGTGCTCATGGGAAAGATGTGTTTTTAGCCATTTTTTTTAAAGACAGAAATTGAGTCAGCTTCACAGATGGAGTTGACGAGGCTCATGGTTATAACAATAACCTGGGGGAGTAGATTCATTTAAACTAATACATTCATCCGCTTTAAGCCAGGTTTCAGTCAAACAGAGCTCATCCAAACTATGATCTGTAATTATTTAATTTACAAATAGTGCTTTGTTTGAAAGTGATCTAATGTTTAGTAGCCCGTAGCCCTAGCTTTATATGATGTTTATCTTAAATTTTTGTCTTCAAGTTTGACCTTTATAAAAAAATTCTAAATTATTTAGTGGGGGGTTTATGTTTGGTAGTTTGGGGAACAGACACAATCTCAATATGGTATCTAGTTTGTACAGTCTCTATGTGTTGTAGTTTATGTGACCTGTGTGATTGTCTCAAGGCAACTAGCAGATGTTCAAATTAACCAGTTTGTCTGCTTCCTCACCTGGGCCAAATCTCTAGAGAGGAGAGCGGCACCTTTCCTGAAGGGATGGAGTCCATCTCTCTTTAGCTCTAAATCCAATGCTATTCTCCGGACACCACTCAGATATCCAGCCGTTCAGTGACACTAATCTACTATAAACCTTGTCACCATGATGAGCAGGGATGGTGCCAGAGCATATCACAGTATCTGACATCGTTTTTGCAAGTTCTCACACCTATTTAACATTATCTTTAGGGATTTTTGACTGGCGAAGCCGGACATTGACATGAATAACAATCTTAGAAAATCTACATTTAGGATTAGCCAGCACTTGTAAATTTGATCTGATGCCAGATACCTGAGCCCCCAAAATGCATTTAACAAAAGTAGCTGGAGTCTCTATTTCTACGTTCCTTACAATAGAATCACCTCTTACCAAGTCTCTTTCAACACGATTCTCAGTGGGTGCATCACTGAGTGGGGAGAATCGATTGGAATCCCTAACAGGAACATGAGAGTGGTGTTGATTTCTTTAGCAAGTATGCCACAGAGATGTCACTCAAACACCCTGTGGGGAGTCTACAGCTGGAACCAAAGCTTGTGTGTTGCTCGCTGTACTGCCCACATCCGAAACAGTATCTACCGGCTTCTCTTTCTCACTGACCTCCACTAGCATTCAGATGAGTGTCTTTAACTCATCTGAATGAGTGTCTTTAACTCATTAACCTTCTCCATCAGCCTGACTAATTCCTTACATTTATCCCATGTGAATCCATCACTGCTGACAGAAGAAGCTATAGTAAACATGTGGCATGCAATGCAGGAAGAAATAACATGAGCGGATACCATGACTTACAGCAACTGTTTGTTGTTGTTGTTGTTATGGTTGTTCTTGAGCTGCGAGAGATTGAGATCGATGTGGTTCGATGTGGTTCCTGATCAGAAGATGTTTGAGATTGATGCAATAATCCATGTAAAACACAGAGGAGAAAACAAATGCACATAGTCGAGATGCGAGATGTAGACAAGTGGAAAAAAGAAAAGAAAAATTAGAAAATACACGCAGTTGAACAGTAGAAAAGTGGAAACAAATTAAGAACGTGGTAAAATGGCAAAGGATAAAACTATGAATGTATAAGAATAAGCAATGCTAGGCAGGCTAGTAAGCTATAAACACAGACTCATGCAGCGTGCTGGCAGCAACCCAATATCAAATATTATCTGGTCACAGGAATATTCCCAATACTATAACAACTCGTATGATGCCTTTAAAACCCTATAAATGTTTTTGTATCCTGGGCGATACAGCATTTGAGAGGCTGAAGTGAGGAGGCTCATTTGGGTACTTATTGGACACTTCTTTTTATTTTATTTTCTGTGTTAACATACTACTAAATGATGTAGAATAGTGAAGAAGTGTGCGGTTTTGGACACAATTTGGGTGTTTGCCATTAATGCAATTGTGCTTAATGTAACTGCAAGGACGAAAAACCTGTTAAGATCGTTAAATGGTCTGATGTGTTTTGCTGACAAATCTGCCTACACCCCGATGCCCTTGTACCGTCACCTGGGTTTTATTGCTTATGAAGGCATTTGTGCATTCCTCCTATTCTGACTCATGGTAAATGATTAGAATTGGTCTGAGAATGTGATATGTGTTGGTTTTTATATACTGCTGAATTAGTCCTCTACCTGCATGGTCAGTTAAACATAATTCAAGCATCTGTTCCAAATTAACATGGGAAGGAAAAGTTAGTTAACATAATGCATAACATAATGTTAACATAATGCTCTTTTTGTGCAAACTGTGTACCAGTGGCCAAGAACAGTGTTTATGTGTCATTATCTCAGTTAGTATTCTTATCTTCACTACGAGCATTTCAATATATATATATATATATATATATATATATATATATATATATATATATATATATATATATACACACACACCAATCAGCCACTACATTAAAACCACCTGCCTAGCAGTAGCAGATCCTTTAAGTCCTGTAAATTGTGAGGTGGGACTTCCATGGATCAGATGTGTTGGTCCAACACATCCCATAGAAACTCAATCGGATTAAGATCTGGGGGATTTGGAGGCCAAATCAACACCTTGAACTCTTTGTCATGTTCCTAAAACCATTCCTGAACATTTTTTGCAGTGTGGCAGGACGCATTATCCTGCTGAAGAGGCCACTTCCATCAGGGTACACCACGGGGTGTACGTGGTCTGCAAAAATATTTAGGTTGGTGGTATGTGTCAAAGTAGCATCCACATGAATGCCAGGACCCAAGGTTTTCCAGCAGAACATTGCCCAGAGCATCAAACTACCTCTGCCGGCCAGCCTTCTTCCCATGGAGCATCCTGCTGCCATCACTTCCCCAAATAAATGACACACATGCACCCGGGCCGTCCAGATGATCTAAAAGAAAATGGGATTCATCAGACCAGACCACCTACTTCCATTGCTCCATGGTCCAGTTCTGACCCTCACATGCCCATTTTAGGCACTTTCAGGAGTGGACAGGGGTCAGCATGGGAACTCTGACCGGTCTGCTGCTACACAGCCCCATATGCAGTTAGCTGCGATTCACTGTGTGTTCTGAAACTTTTCTATCATGGCCAGCATTCAGTTTTTCTGCAATTTGTGCTACAGTAGCTCTTCTGTGCAATCAGATCAGATGGGCTAGTCTTTGCTCCCCACGTGCATCAGTGAGCCTTGGGTGCCCCATGACCCTGTCGCCGGTTCACCGGTTATCCTTCCTTGGACCACTTTTGGGTACTAACCACTGCATACCAGGAATACCCACAAGACCTGCCGTTTTGGAGATGCTCTGACCAGGTCATCTAGCCATCACAATTTGGCCCTCAGTCGCTCAGATCCGTACGTACGCTTGCCCATTTTTCCTGCTTCCAACACATGCAATTTAAGAACTGACTGTTCACTGGCTATCTAATATATCCCACCCCTTGACAGGTACTATTGTAACGAGATAAGTGATGTTATTCACTTCATCTGTCAGTCGTTTTAATGTTGTGGCTGATCAGTTATATAAAGCTCTGGAAAAATTAAGAGACCACTGCAAAATTATCATTTTCTCTGGATTTACGATGTATAGGTATGTTTTTGAGTAAAATTAACATTCTTGTTTTATTCTATAAAGTACTGACAACATTTCTCCCAAATTCCAAAATCTTACCCCAGGGGAGCGTCATCCCCCATCTTACCCTACCCTATATCCACATTCCCGAACGAGGACATCTTAACAGTCACCGTTGAAGCTGATCCGGGGAAAGAAAATCGGAAGGAAGGTGCAACTACATAAACAAGACAGTATGTGCACATACTGCGTACACATTTACGGCGAATTTAACATGTTGCATTTGTTTTTCCCCTGAAAAATGAACGCGGTTTAACGCATGGATAAATCTTTCCCTGAGATCTCCGTGGAAAAGGTCTTTCTCTCAGCATCTCACGGTTACTATGATAGCTGTGGAGCGATCGCGCCTGAAGGTAGGAGGGTGTACCATACTCTTTCCAATAACATTTACGAACCAACACCAGTGAAGCAATGCTGTAATAATCTATATTAACTTTAACGTTAGTTGCTATATATTATAGCCTACAAAAAAAAAAAAAAAAAAAAACGCTTGAGGTGTTGCAAGGTCATGTCCAAAATAATAAACTCATATAATGCGTTTTTTTAAGCATACACGCGTAAATAATATGTCGATAACATCATAATTTCCGCGCGCTCGAGAAATTTGATTTTACGCGCACGCTTACATTAATACTACGCAATTAGGCAACGTTAATCAAATGTATGCACAGCGTATTGACGTTGACAAACTGGTAATTTGTCAACGAACGTCAACAATGCTTAATTTGGCTGATGAGTTGATGTTGCATTGATTTAAACAGCTTTAACACATTTAGTATTCTACATTTTAACCATGTCCCATGCTCTAAAACAAAATAAGATTTTTGTCAAACTGGCTACTAATCATTCTTTTAATATTGGGGAAACTACTACATCGCCATTATAACAAAAGCAGAGCAGACGAGGCTGATAATGTGTTGGTAGACAACTGCATGACAGTTGTTTGGTGTTAAACGTCTCGGGCACGTTTGTTTTACGCTTTTTTGGCACAAAACGTAACATAGCCTATATTTTTTTTTTTCAGGTGAAACAAGAGGCTTTTGATTCAAAATGACTGCGAGCTCTCGGTGTCGATGGAGTCTCTGAACGCCGTGGAGCTCCGTGAACTGGGGGATGGGAGTAGGGGAGAACCTCATCAGGCCTCTTCAGGACCGCGGACAGCGGCCGGCATTGAAAACGCATCGTTCGAAGATGAGGAACGGGGAACGAGGATCCGAGTTACTTCCAGAACAACTGGACCTTCATCACTGCCTGTTCAAAGAGACGTGCCGTCACCGCGTTCCGAAGAGGAACCTGAGCTCGTGTATCACGACCATTCGGTGGATTACGGGTTCATATGCGCGCTGATGTTCCTCGTGAGCGGAATTATGTTGGTGACAATCGCCTATACGATTCCCAGAGAGGCTAAAGTCAACCCGGACCAAGTGACAGCGCGCCAAATGGAGAAACTGGAGATGTACTATGCGCAACTCGGTTCTCACCTCGACAAATGCATCATTGCGGGACTTGGTTTGCTTACTCTGGGAGGAATGTTGTTATCTATTTTGTTAATGGTGGCTATATGTAAAGGGGAACTGTATCGTCGAAGGACTTTCTCCAGAAGACCCATGAAATCGTACGGATCTATTAATATGAGAATGAGGCAGTTGGCTGAGGGCGACGGGCGAGAAACGCTCGTGGAATGTGAACAGAACGCCACCGAGGACGCCGCGAACGGTAATCGAGCTCCTCCTGGAACGCAAAACACGTAGCACAACTGAACCACAAATGTCAAATAGACTTGAATTGTCTGGGGAAATAAAAGTGCTTGCAAGGCAGCAAATATTTCAAAGATCAGATTTGGAAATGTGTGTTTAAAAGACATGGAAATGTCCATGTCTGTTTAGGTCTAATATTCCGGGTTCATTAAAAGATCAGTTAACAGCATTTGTGGCATATTGCTGATTACTTCAAAAATTATTATTATTATTATTATTATTTTGACTCGACCCACCTTTGCTTTAAAAAAAAAAAAAGTGTTCAATTTATGACATAAAACCTGTAATCCCAGTAAATAAGAATTTGAACAGATTTAAACGGATAAGAATTAATCTGTTTGTATAACATTATAAGATTCACACTTCTGCATTGAAACCCTCCAAAAATTGCCCCATTCACTTCCATTGTAAATACCTTAAACTCGATTTTTGCTTTTTATTTTATTAAAATAATGGGACGAGTCAATAAAAAAAAAAAAAAAAAAAAACATTATGCCATGAATGCTGTTGATTGAGATTAACTTGTATTGAATTGTACTTGTATTGTACTTTTATTATTCTTATAATTCCATACTTGCATACTCTAAAAAGTAATAAATAAATAAAAACGTGTTTTTGCTGATGTAGGCATTTGAAATCGACATACTTTATCTTCCGAGAAAACTAGCCAAATATATTGATGACATCATCTTGCACTTGTGGGCGTTCCCAACTGTTGTCCAATAACATTCTTGCCAGAGTGAGAATCGGCAATAAAACAAGGAGTCTTGATTGGAGTCTTTACATTTGGCTAAAACATTTCAGCTGCATTAATTGCAGAAACTGTGAGACAAAACACTCAAAAAATATTTCAGTCAGATTCGGCGTAAACGTTGCAAAACTGGCTGAAATATTTTTTAAGTAAAATACAAATAGAATGTTTAAAGAATGTCAATACAGTGCTGCCTTGCAAGTAGGCGACTAATGAGTTTTAACCAAGCTGAAAGAATTTGTGAAACACATAATGTGACAACTGGTGCTTAAAGAGAATTTCAAAACTCAAAAAGCCGACAGAAAGCAGGCCTTTGAATGAAAGCACAATGGTCAACGGTCATAAAAGCGTAATATAACTCAACATGCTGCAAAATAAACCACCATCAGCTACAAAACTTGAACTAAATGTTTGTGTAATCTACAACATCACTTAAAGACACTATGAGTGGAATATATACAAGCTGTTATGATGCAATATGCCTTAAAACATTAAACATTTAAGCTTGTTTGTATTTGTGTAATGTTAGCGTTTTATTTAGGACATTGATGTATATGTGGTCATACACTTGGTCAGTGACAGAGACATATGAATGCTTAACATTTTGAACTAAATATCAATTTTACAATATCTGATATATATATGGTAATTATGTAGATATAGGCTGAATGACATTTGTGCAGTAGAAAATATAGGCCTACATATTGCCATATCAATGTTCAGGTTAAACAATACTTTGTTGTTGTTTTCTCAATAGACAACTGACAAAACAATTCAGATATAGGCCTACTTTATGCTTTAATAATATGCTCACCCCTTTTAAGACAAAGTTATTGTAATAGCACATAAGTATAGGACATTATGACCAGATATGACATTCGTATGTAGCCTGCAAGAAAAACAGCCAGATTGTAATCAAACTAAGCAGAAACATAAGCAGACGTATTCTTCTTCTTAAATGTAATAACGACTAACCTGTAATATTATATTTCTGAATGTGAGGTATTAGAAGATATGTACATAGTCTATTGCTCTGTGCAGTACAGCTTTATACTGGCAACTCATGAAACTAACACAAATAGTAGGGGTGACAGTAAGGCACTTACAATGGAAGTGATGGGCCCATTTTTGGAGGGTTTAAAGGCAAAAATGTGAGGGTTATCATTTTATAAAAGCACAAAAAATAATTGCTCTTTTAAAATCTGTTTATTATTTGAGATGTAAAGTTGTTTTAGTGGCAGACTACACTGTTCTAGGCGGATTGCAGGGTTATTCTGTCGTCATGGCAACAAAGTTGTACAAATAGATGTAACTTTACACAGAAAAGGTTATTAAGCAAATTTGATCACACTAAAATCATGTTAACACATATAATGCTTGTGTCTTGTGGATACACTTTTGAAACAGTGAGTATTTTAATGTTTACAGATTGGCCCCCATTCACTGCCATTGTAAGTGTCTCATTGTAAAACAGATTTTTGCTTTTTATAAAGAAAAGGAGGGACGAGTCGAAATTAATTATTGTGGTAAATCAATATTACGCTTCAAATGCTGTCAGTTGAGCTTACGTTTTTATTTTTATTATTGAATCAGTAATATTCCTTTTTAAAAAAAGCAAAAATGCAGTTACATTACATTGCAAGTGAATGGGGCCAGTCCATAAACACTTAACACAGGATACATTGTTTCAAATGTATAGCCACAAGATGTAAACAATATGCTGGTTGACATGATTTTAGTGTGATGAAATTGTTTACTAACCTTATCTGTGTACTAACCTTAACCGTAGTTGCCATGACAACGCAACACAGGTAAACCCTATAAGCGATTTAATCACACTTAAATCATGTAGAACAGAAATAAACACACTAGAGTCGTGTTAACACATGTAATGTTTATGACTCGTGGCTATACTTTTGAAACAGTGTGTATTTTAATGTTTATTTCCATTCACTCCCATTGTAAGTGCCTCACTGTAACTGCAATTTTTAGATAAACAAGGGACAAGTTGAAAATATATTTTTGTGGCAATCCAGATCATGCTACAAATGCTGTCGACTGAGCTTAACTTGTTTATATCCAAAGCGACTTACAAATGAGACACATAGCAAGCAATTTGTCATACAAAGTTTAACAACATCTGCTGTATAGGACTGCCAAGATCTCACAGTGGCTGGAGTAGTAACAATGCTTGCACAGAAGAACGAGACAGACAAGGATTTACTAGACAGGGTACACTATTAAGAAAAGATGACTTGAGGATTCACTGACAAACAATTGTCACTGTTACACTAAAATACTGTTTGCATCCAATGGTTAATGTGAGCACATAGTATCCAAGGTAGGTCTTTCCAATAGCATTATGAATAAAATATCAACTAAATAAGTGTATATTTACCTTCCAGTAAAAAGTAAATGACATTCCAGCTTCTAAAATTGATTCTTTACATAATACAGTATTTACAATGACAAGTCTAATCATTGTTTGAACTTTACTATATATTGTCCTTTTAAAAAAAAAATGTTTGTATGAGGTGTATAAAGTGTGATGCCTCCAGCATGGATCTAAAGACTCTATTTAGAATATTATGTCATAATCGAGTTTCACTTTCAAGTGTCGCTTGATGCATCACTATGTGCTCTTCAAATGCTGAAGAAAGTGTGATGGATTTGCTGTAGTTTTTTGATGTCCCTTTTTTTTTTATTGCATTATGAAATTATAGTAAATATATGTCATTTATTAACTTTAAGATGTTGGATATAGTGTGAGGTGAAAAGAGACTGGGAGAGGGGAAATTGGTTAATTGCTTTCTTGTCTTTAATTGTGTAAAATATTGTCTTGTAAGCACAGAGGAATTAGGGTTGAGCACACTAAGCATTTATCTGGAGATTACACCAAGTCTGTACACAAACACACTGTTGGCCTTTTAACACAGTCACATTGCTCATGCACAAGCCACTATATGAATGTTCTTCACTCAAAGTTTAAGTGGCATCATGAAGTGTTTCACGCTCTCATCATAAAAACCACAAGGGTCAATTTATAGACTGAATAGGAAAGAAAAAGTCATATTGGCTATTTTGGGAATGGAATACTAGCATACTGTACAGTATATTATGTATTGTAGTTGTTCGGGATAATCAGATGCAGCTGTTTGTCTTTTGTTACCAAATTAACATCATTATAAAATCTGTGAAGGTAATCATAGCAGTGAGCTATATTATTCATACAGAGCTCATATTGCTGAAGTTGAACACAGTACACAATACTAATGTGGTCCATAAAGACTGTTATTTCTGTCAATGTTTCTCGTCTCTTTTATTCAAACTGTGCAGTAGTACCACGGTGCTTTTTGGCTCAATCACTCTGTCTTTAACTCTAGAGAGCAGGGGTAATTGAATTGCATGTGTTCAAGGTGAGTTGTGCAGTTTAAGTCTGTAACTTTTCCTATATGTTAAAAGCAAACGTTTCACCTTTTTTATACTGTTTAAATGCGTGAAATAAAGCTTTTTCTTGTAATGCCTGTAGATTGAACTGACTGATTAATTACTGTAGTGACACCATGGTACAGTTATGGCATGAGATGGCACTTTCACCATGGCACTGAATGATTACCCTGTGGGTTTTATATGGTACTCCTAAGAACTTCAAATAAAACTGGTACCTTTTTGTTTGTGTATAATTCATTTATGTATAGGAGCTGTCAGTATTGGCTGTGAAATATAAAAGGCATGATATAACACAAATTGAAATAGTTAGATGACAAACGTGAACAATTAAATCAGATAATATAATTTTACATTGGATGATGCTGAATGAAGATCAACTTTCTTGACTAATATAGCGACCCAAATTTTTTTATGATTTTGCACACTTAAGGTACCCCTAAAAATGCATGAACATCATTGTATTGGATAACAATATATTCACAAAATCAACTTAGCTTGGTTTTGGATGATGACCAGTACATGTAGTGTTTACAATTAAGACAAAAAGTATTTGGACACTTTCTGTTAGATGTTAGAGAATATCACCCTGCAGCTCTCAACTGGTTGCCCACTAAAACTAAGCAGGGTTGAGCCTGGCCAGTACCTGGATGGGGGACCTCCTGGGGAAAACCAAGGTTGCTGCTGGAAGTGGTATTAGGGAGGCCAGCAGGGGGTGCTCACCCTATGGTCTGTGTGGGTCCTAATGCCCCAGTACAGTGACGGGGACACTATACTGTAAAAAGGCACCGTCCTTTGGATGAGATGTTAAACCGAAATCCTGACTCTCTGTGGTCATTAAAAATCTATTCTCTGTGGTATGGCACCAGTGTGAACTTAACTGACTTCACACACTGAAAACCCTAATAAGTTGGCTTCAATCAACTGATTGAGCAAACACTTTCCATCAACAGAAAAGAATGCATTAAATATTTAAAGAGCATCTATTATGGTTTAATATTACCTTTCATGTAGTGTGTTATATAGCTGTTTGTGAATGTAAAAAAGTCTGCAAAGTTTAAAAAAACCAAAGTGAACGACAAATGGAGTTAATGACTCCCAGAAGAAAGAACCGATTCCGAACACCTGAAACGAGTCATTAGTAATTCCAGACTTACTTCCTGTACTAACCTACATAATTTGGTAACAAAAACCCACCTCTGGTCTTCATTGGCTGCTTGCAAATAGGTTTGTCCCGCCCTCAAACACTACACTTAGCAGTAGACCAATCACAATAGACTGGGATATCTGACCAATCAGAACAGAGTAGGCTCACTGAGAGGAGGATTTTAGAATGAATCCTTTTAAACGAGTCGTTTTTGACACTGGGGAAAAATGGTAATGCTGCAATTTAAATTATGTGTTTTTTGACCTTGGATGCATGTAAATCTATTGTATGAGACCTTTAAAACAAAATTAGGCACATTTAAAAACCATAATAGGTGCTCTTCATGATAATGTAACTACAGTTGAAATCAGAAGTTTACATACACTAAGGTTGAAGTCATTGAAACTCATTTTTAACCACTCCACAGATTTAATATTAGCAATCTATAGTTATGGCAAGTCGTTTAGGACATCTACTTATTAACTGTACCTTTAAGCAGCTTGTAAAATGTCAAGCCTTTAGACAATTAGCCAATAAGCTTCTGATAGGAGGTGTACCTGTGGATGTATTTAAGGCCTACCTTCAAACTCAGTGCCTCATTGTTTGACATCATGGAAAAATCTAAAGAAAAACCTCCACAATTCTGGTTCATCCTTGGGAGCAATTTCCAAATGCCTGAAGGTGCCATGTTCATCTGTACAAACAATAGTACATAAGTATAAACACCAATGGACCACACAGCCATCATATCGCTCAGGAAGGAGACTGCATTCTGTCTCCTAGAGATGAACGTAATTTGGTGTGAAAAGTGCAAATCAATCCCAGAACAACAGCAAAGGACCTTGTGAGGATGCTGGAGGAATCAGGTAGACAAGTATCTATATCTACAGTAAAACGAGTCCTATATCGACATAACCTGAAAGGCTGCACAGCAAGGAAGAACCCACTGCTCCAAAACCGCCATAAAAAGTTTGCGAGTGAACATGGAGACAAAGATCATACTTTTTGGAGAAATGTGCTCTGGTCTAATTAAACAAACATTTTACTGTTTGGCCATAATGACCATCGTTATGTTTGGAGGAAAAAGGGTGAGGTTTGCAAGCCGAAGAACACCATCCCAACTGTGAAGCATGGGGGTGGCAGCATCATGTTGTGGGGGTGCTTTGCTGCAGGAGGGACTGGTGCACTTCACATATTAGATGGCATAATGAGGAAGGGAAAGTGTGTGGATATATTGAAGTAACATCTCAAGACGTTAGCCAGGAAGTTAAAGCTTGTTCGCAAATGGGTCTTCCAAATGGACAATGACCCCAAGCATACCTCCAAAGTTGTGGCAAAATGGCTTAAGGACAACAAAGTCAAGGTATTGGAGTTGCCGTCACAACAATCTGACCTCAATCAGGCAGAACTGAAAAAGCGTGTTCAAGCAAGGAGGCCTCAGTTACACCAGTTCTGTCTGGAGGAATGGACCAAAATTCCAGCAACTTATTGTGAGAAGCTTGTGGAAGGCTCCCCAAAACGTTTGACCCAAGGTAAATAATTTAAAGGCAATGCTACCAAATACTAACAAAGTGTATGCAAACTGACTCACTGGGAATGTGATGAAAGAAGTAAAAGCTGAAATAAATCATTCTCACTACTATTATTCTGACATTTCACATCCTTAAAATAGTAGACCCAAGACAGGCAATGTTTTCTACTATTAAATGTCAGGAATTGTGAAAAACTGAGTTTAAATGTATTTGGCTGAGATGTATGTAAACTTCTGACTTCAAATTTACATGCAAGTAGACTCAGATTTGCATTTTGAGTATTGTTGTTTCTACTTAATCTTAGTTGAATCTCAAATTTAGATCATACAAGAATACAGTTTAAATAAAAACATATTACAACTGATTCCAGGTCAATCGTTAAATAAACTAAAATCTCCACTGAAATGCATATTTGCCTGTACTTCAGTTGCACATGCACAAAGAGAACTGAGATAATGTTAACAGGGTCCAACTTGACTAAAGGGGACACAGATCACCCAATTGGTGTCATCACACGAAACAACTATTTGCAAAAAAAACAACACAAATTATACAAAAGAGCTAAAAAAAAAAAAAAACCTCTATGAATTCTTAATAACAACTACAGTGTTTAAATGCCCCCATATGCTCCCTTTGACCAAGGAAACATAATTAAACTCAATTTTGTACTCAATCGTTTGAGTTATTAACTCTTAATATCTTAAGTCTACAGATTTATAAAACAAACAAGTTCAAGGAACTTGATATTTGAGTTATGAGCCCAAAACATGACATTTCAAGAAATGTTAAATTAAGACAACTTGATTTTTCCAGTAATGACATCATTAGGGTTTACAGTGAATACAAATGACCTTGGGCCCAGTTTGTTAAAAATCCAATTGCAAAAATGGCTCAGGAAAATAAAGTTAGTTTAGGGAAAAGCACTAGCATAATTTGTTTTCAGATGCCTCTTGGTTTGATATTTTGAAACTTCCAGTAATGCAATGACAATCATAATTTTTTTTTAAGTATGACTTAAATGTACAGTATAAATACTTTTTGAGGTCACTTTATTAGGCTAGTTGTAGCATAGTTGTTTAATAAGTATCACAGAAACATACACATTTAATGCTGTTGTAAATTTAAATAAAAGGTATGATTACCTTATATGTTCATTATCGTAATTCATAAAAAATGTTGGTAATAAAGGCCATATATCTTAGTTTAGTTCAATATCAGTAAACTTAACATTGATCACATTATTTTGTAGTTAAAGGTATAGTTCACCCAAAAATGAAAATTCCCTCATCATTTACTCACCCTTATGATATTCCAGACACTTTCTTTCAACTGCAGAACACAAATGAAGATTTTTAGAAGTATATCTCAGCTCTGTAGGTCCATTCAATGCAAGTGAATGGTGATCACATAAAGCAAACATACAAATAATCCATATGACTCCAGTGTTTAAATCCATATCTTCAGAAGATATATAAACGGATCAGTATTTAAAGGTGCACTCAGTAATTTTTTGCTCGCATCATCTTGGTCTTACAGTGACACCTAGTGGTGTGGATGCTGCATAATTTCAGTTACAGATGACACTGTAGAAATGTACTAATCACAATCAGCTTTGACTGATTTAATCCAAGAGTGAAAATGTCCAAAAATAAGGCAAATATAAGGCGGTACTGAGATTAAGCGTGTAGTACTCAGCTGATCATGTGATTCTAAAATGACAGCACCTACGCTGGGTGCCCCTGCCCCATGTAGATAAAACAGTTTTTATAAGGTTACCAATACATCTAGAGTCTTCATCTCATGTGAGTGGTCATGATTTTATACATATGTATCAAAATTACAATTATTAATTAATTTCTTCAGGTGTAAAACTTTTTTAATTGAGAAAAAAACTGAGTGCACTTTTGAGTCATTTTCTTTACACGAAATCTTTACCTCAACGTTCACTTTGATGTAAAAGTAAAAGTGGAGATTTAGGGTAAAAAAGGGGCTTAAATTTCGATATGTTACAAGACCTACACCTATCAAATCGCATCTGAAGACATGGATTACTTTCATGTTTCCTTTATGTGATTTTTGGAGCTACAAAGGTCTGATCACCATTCACTTGCATTGTAAGTGACCCACAGAGCTGCCTACAAAGAACCTCTACAAATCTTAATTTGTGTTCTTCTGAAGAAAGAAATGCATACACTTTTGGAATAGCAGAAGGGTGAGTAAATAATGAGAATTGTTTTTATATTTATTTTCATTGGGTGACTATGCCTTTAAATGTAAAGCAAATTAAGATTGAGGCAGCAACTTTTTATCATGACTACCAGCTCTACGTATATTACACCAACCACGACTAAAGTCATAGGCATATCTTATAAACATCTGCAGTATTTTAGTCCAGTCATTGTTTAAGGACACTCTAAAGTGTATGCTTGTCACCAGAGGACAGTCACATTGACATTTCAGCCTCACTGTGGCCATTACAGACATTGATTTCTTCTACAACTGCAGCTTTCACCATGACCCTCTCACTGAAGTGATTTCAGAGAAGTCATTTCCAGCAGCTACAGTTTCATGTATTGTCACTGTGAACTGGAAAGAGACTAGATAGCTAGACAAGCTGTTACAGGCAGTTTTCATCTGCACAGATATTATCTGTTTGATTTTATTAGGCTAATCTTTGTCTTTTTCATTGATTCAATAACAACTCTTACAGGTTCAATTAGCAGGAGCTAAACTTGCCTGTTATTCTTTAATATCTTTAAAGAAAGATCAATCAGAACAAAGAAACAGTTTAGCTGGAAGAAAAGCTGTTTTTATTTGACCAATTCACCATTAGCGAAAAGAACAAACAGGATAAATACAAATCAAAGATAAAAGAATGGAATTATAAGTGCTTGCTTTGTCAGAACAATCCAGATGTTTAGTTCATTTTTAATAGAAATTATGTTTCATCACAACCCTTTTAAATAGGCTTATTCAAACGCAAAGTGCATGTCACTGTGGGGCAGTGAGTAGTCTGGGAAGTTATGGAAAAAGGAAGTTTTATAGGTGAGAAACATGGTTAGTCTTCTTTATTCTACATAAACATGTCATCATAACCTGGCGGCGGCATGTGATCTGGGTCTGGCCTGAAAGGTGGAGCAAAACAAATGACATAAGAGATAATGTTATTAAGCAATTTTATCACACTAAAATAAACATATACAATGTTTACATCTTGTGGCTATACTTTTGAAACAGTGTGTATTTTAATGTTTTTGGACTTCCATTGTAAGTATCCTACTGTAATTGTGATTTTTTCTTGTTTTTTTTTTAATTAAGGAGGGACGAGTCAAAATTACTTTTGTGGTATTAACATTATGCCACAAATGCTGTAAATTAAACTTAACATGCATTGAATACAAAAAATTCTGTTCCCATACTAATAAAGTTGGGATAATGACTTAAACGCAATAAATTAACTCAAACACTTAAATAAAGATTAATATCGTACAAAACGTTCTATTTGAGTCACTACACATCTACAGAGTCACTACACATCTACATGTGTTCAAAAACACATTTTTAGTGTTCAAAAATATTCTGAAAGTTTTACTGTTTTTAGTGTTACAATTGAGTTAATGTGCAGAGACAGCTATTAGTAAGCCATTCATAGGTTGATTGATTCCCCTGAATATTTTTTAATAATGTTTTATGCTATGACTCTTACCCGGGTCTGTGACGCCCAACTGGTCCGAAGGGGTCAAAGCGGGCACCAGGAGGCACAGCGCCTGGCGGGAGGACTCCAGGAATCCCAAATGAGGGGTCAAACCCTGAGCGAGGAAACCCGGCACGTAACGGATCGACAATCATTCCTCCTGCCCTTCCCCTGGAAAGTCATATGAGTTTGGAGCAACATACATTTTTGGCTGAACTATTTCTTTAAGAAACCTCATGAAGACTAACAGTAAATGGACATACGCATTTACAGATGGCTGTTTTGGCAAATAAGTGAATTGCTCACCCAAAGGGGTCGAGGTCAGCACCTCCAGCGGCAAACGGAGCCATCGGGTCAGGCCTAAAAAAACAACACACAAAGAACAGCATTTAAAAGAGTTCTGTTTCGCTGTAGTGATAGCAATGTGTTTGATTTTAATAGATATTTTATTGTTTTAGCATTTTAATCGTGCACTAATTAATTCAAGGTTTTTGTTTCACTGGCTTTTATTCATCTTCCAATGCAATCAATATGAGAGCATTAGCATCTCTGCTGCCCCCATCAGCTCTGGAGCCCTCATGGCATTTATGGGCTGGTCATGTGATTTCAATATGGCTGCCACCATTAGGGGGCGACCCGCCTTATGTAGAATAAAACAGCTTTTTCGAGACCACTGATATGACAGGAGTCATTATCTCATGGGTGAATGGAGATAATTTTAAACATAATTGTCAAAAGCACTATTAATTGCAGTAAATGTAAAACTTTAAAGGAAGGCTCTTGGTTAAATGCATGTAAAGCTCAATCGACAGCATTTGTGGCAAATGTTAACTACCACAAAAATAATTCTAGAGGCACTTACAATTGAAGTAAATGGGGCCAGTGCATAAACATTAAACACACAACGTTTCAATAGTACCACCACAAGATGTAAACAATATACATGCTAATATGATTTTAGTGTGATCAAATCAGGGATGTACTGGTGTTACACACTGTCTACACTGGACGCGTCAGTTGATGTGCCGCGTCGCAAAGGCTTGAGGCGGTCTACACTGGACGCGTCAAAGTGAACGTTCTAAATGGTTTATTTGTCATCTTTGCAAGAGTCGCACCAGTGTGTGCAGTGCAAAATAGAACAAGACATCAGTTTACTGTGATGGACGATTCCAGTGTAGACAGTTTCATTGATTATAATGGGATTTATTTGCTTTTGCCGCTACGCAACAAGCCGCTCGCATCCGCAGTATACAGGGTGCATTACGCAATCATGACAACAAAGTTGCAATAATTGATACAACTTTATACAGATAAGGCAAGCGATTTTATCACACTAATATCATGGTAACACGTATAATGTTTATATCTTGTGGCGACACTTTTAAAAGTGCAAAAAATGCTGTTGATTAAGCCTAATTTGTTTTGAACCTGGGATATTCATTTAAGTGGAAAAAATTACATAATTAAACAAATCATGAAAAAAAATTCAACATATTAAAAAAAAATATATATTTATTTTTTTTGAATCTCCTTATGTTATTTGTAGTGTTGCCACATTGCACATTTTTCCAGTGTTTTTTGTACTCTCACTTTAAATTGAGACACTTTCTGTGTGGCTGGCAGCAGAGAAGGGTTGACTAAATTATCATCACGCCAACAGCCAAGTCGATAAATCGCTGACATCATAAGTAATCTGATAAGGGTCACAATGAACACAGGAAGACAAACACCTAAATCCATCTCTGGGTTTCTTCCATGTCCTTAAAGACACAACTGCACTGTCCTCTACTCTCTACTTTCTTGCTTCAAAATTTTCATTTTATTTTGCGGCCTGGTTATTCTCAGAGACAGCACATCAGCTAAGGGCGCACATCAGCTTAGATAGAAACGTAAGGATGGATTTGAACTTTTCACTGCATAGAAATGGAAGTCTCTATATCTCTCTCTCTGAAAGTCACACTGCATTGCTCTGTTCCACAGTCTGCGGTGCCAGACACGCAAACTCACAACCGTCAGTGCCACAAAAAATAGACTCAATGCAGCAGTAAATACTTTCTCAGGACCCATGCATGTAAATATTAAAAAAGACAGAGGACATGAGTTGACACCTAGACAACACACACTCTCACTCAACACCCTCTCGCATTCCCAGAACACCCCCACAATGTCATTCACACAAGCACACACACACGCACGCACGCACGCACGCACACACTTCTGCCTTTATTTACAAATGGGTTTTTAACTTAGAGATAGTTCACCCAAAAATGAAAATGCTCTCATCATTTCCTTACCCTCATACCAGATGTGTATGACTTTCTTTCTTCTGCAGATTTTTTGAAGAATATCTCAGCTCTGTAGGTGCATACAATGCAAATGAATGGTGACCAAAACGGTTTAGCTCCAAAAAGCACATAAATGCAGCATAAAAGTAATAAATATGACTCCGGTGGTTTAATCCATGTCTTCTGAAGAGATATAATAAGTTTTGTGTGAGAACCAAAATATAACTCATTTTTCATCAGCAGTCTCCTCAATTTCAAGCTTGATTACACTTCTTAGCACCATCTAGCGCTCTGCACACGAGTCAAGCACAAGAAGTGTAATCAAGCTTGAAATCATGATTGTGCCTTGAGACTACAAAGGCAAGATGTACAGTGAAAAATGAGTTATATTTTGGTCTGTTCTCACCCAAAACCATTAGGATTGCTTCGGAAGACATGGATTAAACCACTGGAGTCATATAGATCACAATTCACTTGCATTATATGGAGCCACAGAGCTGAAATCTTCTTCTAAAAATCTTCATTTGTGTTCTGCAGAAGAAAGAAAGTCATACACATCTGGAATGGCATGAGGGTGAGTAAATGAGAGAATTTTCATTTTTGGGTAACTATACCTTTAAAACAATTTCACACTTTTTTTTAATGATATCATTTTATCATTTGTCTACAAACAATGCTGAACAGCCTGTGTACATGCATCACAGGAGATTAATGTAATTTTTTTCTCCTGAAATTCATGAACATTCCAACCCCACAGTGTCATTCCCAGCACATCTCAAATTCTGTATTGTTTAATAGAAATTTTGTGGTGGAAATGGTGCTAATGGAAATTATATTTTTAATGTTTTTGAAATAAAAAGGCCAAAGCAATTATCTTCTTAAGTCTAATTTCATAGCTAACATTGTATGCATCCTTAAATACACTGTATTACAATTTTCACACATATTACAAAAGGAAGGTTTCAACTGTGTTTTGACAGAATAGAGTCGACAAAAGTAAAATGAGATGTTGTTTAGTGTGTGCATTTTCACCTGCCACCAAATAGATATTTGTGAACACAATTGGGGCCCAATGAAGGCGGTAAACGTAGCAACAGTAGGCCGCTATAGTGCTTTCTTCTAGGATCAGGCTGTGCCTAGATCTACAACACAAATCTCTACAGACAGCTCCAAGAAAATTAGCCAAAGATATTCCTTTGAAAAGTTGACCCCTTCAAAGTCATTGTATAATTTGAATGGAAGAAAGAATGAGAGACAGAATGAATGTTTACCAGTTTGGTGGGTGTCTGGTCGGGGGGACTCTGGTCTGGATCAGAAGAGGATCACTGTTTGAGTCTCTTGAGTTTGAGGCTCTTTCACTCTCTCTCTTCTTCTCTGTCTTTGCTTGAACGTCCTTTTCAGAAGGCAACAGTGAAGACTTCAGCTTCTTGGTCAACTCCTCTGTGTTCTTAAACACGCTGAGAGAAAGACATTAAAAGCATGAACGCTTTCAATTGTTTTGAAATCACTTCTTAAAGAGACATATTTAAATATTTTCTTTAAAAGATTTAGTGTCCAAAACATTTAATTGAGTATATTTATTATTATTATTATTTATTTTGGCTCCTGCGATGGGTATGGGGGCGTCCCATCCCTGTGCGTTGAGCCGACCCGATGAACCAGTTGTTTCCATTGCTGACGGTCTTGTGCCATCTGCTCTGCATCCTCCACAGCAACTCCATGTTGTTGGAGGTCGCCCGCAAGGACGTCAAGCCATCGGGTGCGAGGTCTACCTCGTGGTCGTCTCCAGCCTGCGACTCTCGGATCAAACTGGAGAATGGCTCTTGTCGGGTGGTCAGGAGGCAAACGGAGGACATGGCCAAGCCAGCGGGTGCGACATTGCGCAGCCAGGCAAGATGCTCTGGGCTGGCACGTGCAGGCTCTAAGCACTTGATTGGAAATCCGCTGGGGCCACCTGATCTTCTCAATGGTCCTGAGGGCCCTGCTATCAAAGCCATCTAATCTTGTAGTCAGTGTCTTATTTAAGGGCCAAGTCTCCGAGCCATAAAGCAGGATGGAGAGTACTGCTGAGTTGTAAATCCGGAGCTTCGTCTTGCGTGAGATGGACTGGTGCCTCCAAAGTGGTTTCCAGAGAGACTGCAGAGCTGACGCAGCCAGAGCTCTTCTGCGGGTAATCTCTGGTTTTAGGTCCCCGTTGTCTGTCACTAAGGATCCCAGATACACAAAGTTGTTGACAGGCTCTACAATATCATTGCTAAACTGCAGGGAGGTTGGATGCGGTCCATCACCGACATACATGAACTTGGTTTTTGTCCAGCTCACCTGAAGGCCAAGCTTCTCAGCCTCTTCACTGTATATATGCCCAGAGCGTCTCTCAACTGGCTGTAGGACGTGCTGAGCAGGATGGTGTCATCAGCGTACTCCAGGTCAGTCAGGTGGTAACTGCCGAAGGACACTCCGGGGACCCGCTCAATTGAGTATAGCATTTCGAAATTGCGAAACACATCAAAATCAACAAAATGTTTATTTAACAGTTTTATTTAAAGAGACAAATACTATTTGACATTTGAGGTAATGACTTAAACCCAATGAGCTCAAACTATGGTACTGATAAGAGTTGAAGGCTATAAAAACCATGAAATAGCACCAAACAGGTTAAAACGAAACAGGTTAATGCTACATTTTCACACACCTTTCAAATGTCTGTAGATTAGCCTCATCTACATAGTCGCTGATGTTAACTGTGAGGTCTGTTACTTTTTCTGTTGTTGAGTCCTGCAAAAACAAAGAGCAAAAACAGTGAAAAACCATCCAATCTGGCATTTCCCGTGATGACACCCATTGCAGCAATGACTGATTACCATTAAATTGAAGATGAGGGTTGAATCCACTGTGAAAGCTTTGAGCAGTATGCTTGACTTGTCATCATTTGATCTGTATCTGAGTGTATACAGTTCCTTGCTCTCATTCCAGCCGGAGGGAAGCAGTTCGGATTTCTTTTCTCCATCTCGAGGCTGCATGAAAGATTGGAGACGAATTTAGAAACAGGCAAATGTTTGTGCTAACTTGCAACAAAATTATTTAGGCCCTTTATGTCCCATATGCTATATAACATTCATGTAGCATGGATTGATCATGCACAAATGTAAATAAGGCATTGCTAAGTTAATATAACAGTTTGTACTTATTTTACAATGTATTTATGAAGCATGAATCTGGACACTTAAAGGGTTAGTTCACCCTAAAATTAAATTCTCTCATAATTTACTCACCCTCACGCCATTCCAGATGTGTGACTTACTTTCTTCTGCAGAACACAAACAAAGATGTATAGAAGAATATCTCAGCTCTGTAAGTACATACAATGCATGTGAATGGTGAGCAGAACTTTGAAGCTCCAAAAAGCACATAAAGGCAGCATAAAAGTAACCCACATGACTTCAGTGGTTTAATCCATGTCTTCTGAAAAGACCCAATCAGTTTTGGGTTTTGCTAATGCAGTGTAAAGGAGCGTCATGATTTCAAGCTCGATTACACTTCCTAGTGCTTGACGCATGTGCAGAGCGCTAGATGGTGCTAGGAAGTGTAATCGCATCTGAAATCATGATCGTGCATGTACAGTGAAAAAGGAGTTCCATTTGTATGTGTTCTCACCCAAAATCGATTGAATCGCTTCAGAAGACATTGTTTTAACCACTTGAGTTGAATGGCTTACATATATGTGCTTTTTTTGAAGCGTCTGTGTTTTGGTCACCGTTCACTCGCATTGTATGGACCTGAAACGTTCTTCTAAAAACCTTTGTTTATTTTCTGCAGAAAAGAGAAAGCCATACACGTCTGGGACGGCATGAGGGTGAGTAAATGATGACTTTACAGTACTTTGAACAGTATATTGATATTTATGTCTAGCATGAATTCTATGCAATGACACCCATACATTTAAGTGTCGCTTTAAGTGTTCAAGTACAATGCGGGATCACTATATATTTAATTAAATACAATTTCAGTAACTGAACACATATCCCCATTCCCCACGGAGCTCGTTTTTTAACACATTATCATGAATAGTTTGAGTCACCATTCATTCATTCACTCACGTCATCTCCAGTCCCCAGACATTTATAGCCGCGTTTCACTATTTCCCAGTGTACAAAACAAATCAAAGCATCTTGACAGCAGGTTATAGAGCTTGACACGCAGTTGAAGAGCAGCTCGAGTCCAGCCATCTTTGAAAACACAATGACGTACACAAGAAATGAAACCAAAACAAACCGCTGTGTCTCAGCGAAAATATAGCGAGACTTCACTCCGATTACATGGCATATGTATACATGCAGCCGTGACACTATTATTCAGTATGAAATTCAATATGACGAGTTTTTTTTAATTAGATATACTTTTTTAAAAGGCCACACATTTTTATTTGTTATTTTGTTGGTCATGCTATAGCGGTCCATGGAGAAAAAAAACGTCCGGAGTGAAAACAACTGACCAAATGTTAGTTCCGCTGATGTTTGTAAACTCATGTAACATCAGCTGTAGTAATTAGATGCATTTAAATCAGTACTTTTTTTCTATAGTTTATTCGTATTGTTTGACTTATAAAATAAGCAGTTTACCATGTGAAGTTTTGTGTTGGAAGGAAAACTCATTTTTGTTTTGTTTTCATTTAAAAAAAAATTCATATTGTATTCAATCTTGAAGGAATTGATTTATTATTTAATTTATAAAAAACGATTATTATTATTATTTTACTAGCCCATCATTTACACAAACTTATTTCCAGTAAAAGACTTTTAGGTTTACACACACACACACACACACACACACACACACACACACACACACTCGCGCCCGCGCGCGCAAATACGCACGCGCGCAATCTTTTTTTAAGAATATTGAGAGACTATTAAGATCATGTAGTAAAGATAAGAGTCATTCCTAATAATAGTTTTTGTGAGATTATGTGTTGCAATGCTAAATGCTAAAAGTTGTATCCAGATAGACAACATCTGTATATGATGTGGAATTGCTTGAATATAAATATAGAAGTTATATTGTTTGTATTTTTTTTTTTAATTTTATAATGTGTTTAATGTTTTTTAATTGTATTACATTTTTAAGTCTGTAATTTTTTTTTATTACAGTAACATGTTGTGAAGATAAACGAGTCACTCCTAATAACTAGTTGACTATAAAGTGAATAAGAAAGATATTCTCAGAATCCAAGCCCCTGCTCCTTTCGTTCATAAATCTTAAGGTGCCTTGCACAAATGTAAAGGTGCCCTTTTAAGTGGAGGTACCTTTAAGAGCGCAGAGATTTAAGTGGAGGTGTCACTACATAGCTATATATTGCAAATGTTTTATATCAGTGATATTCCTACAATATCTTGCTATACATACTGTATATGCATTATGCAAAATGCATCTTAAAATACACACATACAATTAAACAAGAGGATAAGTACATCAGAGTCTCTAGTTTGAGAAATAGACACCTCACTTGTCTTCAGCTGACAGCTTCATTGAATTCTACCCTCTCAACACCAGTTTCATGTACAACAGTAAAGAGAAGACTCTTGCAGGCCCTTATGGGAAGAATTGCAAAGAAAAAGACACTTTTGAAACAGAAAAACAAAAAGAAAAGGATAGAATGGGCAAAGACACACAGACATTGGACAACAGATAATTGGAAAAGAGTGTTATGGATCTTAACCCCATTTAGCTTTTGTGGGATCAGCTAGACTGTAAGGTGCGTGAGAAGTGCCCAACAAGACCGCCGCATCTATGGTAAGTGCTACAGGAAGTGTGGGGTGAAATGTCACCTGAGTATCTGGACAAACTGACAGCTGGAGTGCCAAGGATCTGCAAAGCTGTCATTGTAATAGTAATTTTTCACGTTATTAATGTCCTGGCTATACATTGTGATCAGTTGAATGACACTTTGGTGAATAAAATTACCAATTTCTTTCCATAAGAGAAAAACATGTATATTAACTTTTGTCCGCCAGTGTTTGTCACAAACAAATAGTGTCATTTGAAATATGTTTGCCCATGCACCTGATCTATAATTGTGTGTATATTCCTAATTTCAGTGTGGGTTTTTGTGCCTTTGAGTCATGGAGGAATGAAATAAATCTTCACATGTTGGCTTTGCCTGACATTCTCAAGCTTCAAGCCAAACGATAACATCAGCATCTGGTTTAACTTACAGTGCATTGAAAACATATTGCACAGAAGCTTATTTCAGAGAGCAGGCCTGCCATCTAATCAATGCCCCATTGTTGCATGCATTCATTTACAGCACTTACAAGATCTATGTGAACCTTTTCCCACCACAATCTTGAGCAAAACATGTAACCTGTTTCTTTAAAGACTTCCGACAAACACAGAGAGCCTTTGAACAAGACAGCACCTAACTTCGGATTCGGTGTAACTACTAAGGGTCTGAATACTTTTTAAAGTATCTGCAAATGTCCTCAGGCTGTTACCCTATTACCCCCAATCCTAAGTTTGTTAAGGAGAAGTGAGATACAACTTTTCTAAGTGATCAGATTTACTATTGTTAATTGGTGGACCATAAAATGGGGAAAAAACTTAATAGACTAACAAAGGAAGGTGAAATCTAATTGACATCTCTGATTATAATGTCATATAGATTTGGCCCAGTAAGTAACCACCTAGTAACTACCCACAACACCTTAGCAACCACCTATAGCAACCACCCACATCACTCTAGCAACTGTCAATTGTTTGCAATAGTGAACAGACATACAGGAAAACCTGAAACAGGTGTTTGTATTTACAGTTTCCATCACATGATGAGACCACAGCACCCACGTTAAAGACAGTAGATCTTCAGCTTGGAAAGATTAGATGAATTCACTTCTAAAGGTCTCATATATTTAACCTGATAGCTAGCTCTCGAGGGCCCACTGTCTTGAAAACATATGCTGACTTAAGATCACGTACGGAACATAAGGTCTAGCTCATTGGTATAGTAGGTTATTCCACAGTTTCATGATTCTCTATGATTCTCCACACCATGTGTAGAGGTTTTCAGTTGGTTACCTAATGAGGCCCAGACATGATGCATCATTATCGTGAAAAATGACCTATTCGCTCACACATCAAAGCCAGAACAGCTCCATGCAGCTACTTTTCAAAACAAAATGCAGTAACATGCCACTAACCTGCCTTTGAGAATAAGTCTAATGCAGACAACTGATTCTTCACTTTTTTAATATATACATCTCATGCATAAATTGCACCCTTTTTGTAATAAAACACGCCAAAGTGCAAGTATGCTGTTATCCTGGTTTTTTCCTACCAGTTAGCCATACATCTGCAGATGTTTAGATACTGGACACATACAAATAAATAATTCCTAAAAACCATAAATTGTATTTGAGAAAAGTTTTAACTACATGGCAAATCAGTAATAGCGTGGTCGCTAGTAGCATTGCAGTAAAATATAATTTTACCAAAGAGTGCATGAAATCCTTGAAGCACTGCCCACAAATACACAGGATACAACCCTACCAAATTCAACAATGCTTCCAGATTTCTTAGAGACATAAAACTGAAAGGGATGCCAGCTCTTAGTCTTTTCAGTATAGACACAGACAGGCAGACAGGCAGACAGACAGACAAACAGACAGACAGACAAACAGACAGAGAGAGAGAGAGAGAGAGAGAGAGAGAGATAGATAGATAGATAGATAGATAGATAGATAGATAGATAGATAGATAGATAGATAGATAGATAGATAGATAGATAGATAGATAGATAGATAGATAGATAGATGATGGATGGATGGATGGATGGATGGATGGATAGTGTGGGATTAGACAATCCCCCTGGAGCAACCTGGAGTTAAGTGCCTTGCTCAAGGACACAATGGTGGTGGCATAGTGGCTAAAGCACAGGGCTGTTAATCAGAAGGTCACAGGTTCTAACCCCACAGCCACTACCATTGTGTCCTTGTGCAAGGGACTTAACTTGAGGTTGCTCCAGGGGGACTGTCCCTGTAATGAGTGCACTGTAAGTCGCTTTGGATAAAAGCGTCTGCCAAATGCATAAATGTAAATGTAGATAGACAGATACGGTGCTGTGAAAAATTATATGCCCCATCCTGATTTCTTCTGTTTTTGTGGATATCTCATACTAAATTGTTTAAAAAATTCAAACAAAATCTAACATAAAACAAAATCAGTCTGAATAAACACAAAATACCGTTTTTAAGACAGACAGACAGACAGACAGACAGACAGACAGATAGCTAGATAGATAGCTAGATAGATAGATAGATAGATAGATAGATGATAGATAGATAGATAGATAGATAGATAGATAGATAGATAGATAGACAGATAGATAGATAGATAGATAGATAGATAGATAGATAGATAGATAGATAGATAGATAGATAGATAGACAGACAGACAGACAGACACAGACAGACAGACAGACAGATAGATAGATAGATAGATAGATAGATAGATAGATAGATAGATAGATAGATAGATAGATAGATAGATAGATAGGTGTAGTGATTGTTCTTTTTAATTACAGTGTTTTCTTAATTATTGGATACCCACTGTGACTGAAATAATTCACCAATTCATCAATTTCTATTGCTAACATGCCAGAAACATATACCCGTTCTGCAAAACGGTTAACACTTTTTTTCTGCTGCCACGCATTTTGCGGTTCTCATTAATGCTATTTGCAAAACTCTCAGCAGTCATTGTGAATACGCCTGCTTCAAATCTAAAACCAAGGGAGTCAAACAAACAAAACTCAATGAGATTATGCGGCAAACACATCTCATCCGTGCAACACAATCAACCAAAATGGAATACTTCACTCTCAAATATATAAAAGTCAAACAATTGCTCATTGAAAAAACATGGAACAACAAAGAGCATGAGGAGGTAGACGAAGACAAAGATAGTGTCATCAACCATGGGAGGAGTTTTAGGGAAGCTGGACAGAGAGTGCTGCCACAATCTAAATTGTTATACTGTTGCTAGAATAATTAGGACACTTCAAACTGAGAACAGGTAAGTTGTGGGTTACAGACATTTCTTACAGTATTTCATATTTGCACAAAACTTCGCTTTCCTATGTGTGGGAAACCCAACTTTTTCAACCTCTACAGAACTGAGAGAAGACTCAGATATTAGAGAAAAAAATAAATCTCCTGATCACCCCAAATCAAGAAGCTGTCAATATGGTGATGGCCAATACTGTAATGATTTCACCATTATTTGGCTACTTTTTTACAGTACATGTCCAAGTTTTTCTTTCAAAAGTTGACACTAAATATTAAATACAGTAAATTGAGAAATAAAATGTCTGTTTCTGAAGTGTCAGACAATGGTTTTGTGTTGTTGTTGTTTGTTTTTTGTAATCCAAATACCATTTATTTTAATGTGAAAGTGTTATCTTTTGCAGCTCAGCCTGTAAACTGATGCTTAGTGTGTGCAACATAAATACTTTTGTGAGTGTGATTCTGACTGGATAATAAAGTTTTTCAGCAGATAGTGACTTTTTCCTTGTGTGTGTAAACTTTTAGAAATTTGGTATTTTATAATTGGCTTTGTGTATGTAGTTTGAGGAAATGGGTAAATTATTTGGTGAAATGTGTGTATCCAATTGAACATTAGTAAATTAGGACTGTCAATCACTTAAAAAAATGTATCAAATTAATTAAGAAATTAACATGATACATGGACATTGAATAAGTATTTGCTGAGAAAGACCACCAAATAAATATAATTCATTACATAATAACAAAATAATTATAAATATAATATAATGCATATAATAAATAGGCTATAATAACTCATATAATTCAAAGACATTACATTACTTTGGCAAATGAGTAAAGCATTGTTTATACACAACAAAAAAGTGGCTTTAGAAGTCAATACAGTATATGCCTATTGTTTGTTTTATTTCCATAAAATGTGACTTATTGTCAGGCTATCACTGACCAACATAATTAATTTATGGGCTATTTTTCATATAATTCACAACACTCAATAAACACATTAAATTGACAGCTTTAATTTAAACATAATAAAAGTTCTCATGAAAAGTGTACAGTGAACATATCTGTGATCTCTGCCGCACAGTTAAAATGAAAGCTTTTGGCTGAGACTAAGAGATATCTGCTCTATATAATGTACTGTAATTCTGTCTTTATCATCTGTAGAGGCTCAGTACCAAGAAATGCAAGCCAGTAGTCGCGAGCTGCCCCTTTACATCCATGACAGCCTCAAAGGAAAAAAAAGAGAGACGATCCAACAAATCCAAAAAACGAGAACCAGTAAACGTGAGCTCCTTGACATCACCAGAGACTTTGGGCTGAATCGAATGGACTTACACTGATTGGAAGAGAATGCAACAGATGTGTAGTGTCGCTGGCTCATGGCGTGGCTCGGAATGGCCAGTATCTCACCCGGCGCATCTGGTGCACATTTAGTGTGATGTCATGAGCGCAACGGCACCTATCCCCCGTCCATGCACTTACAGCCTGGATATCAAACACAGAGCCAATTCAAGAGTTCACAACCTTCCTCAAATCAGCTGTGCACCTCATAGTTGTGTATGTGATATAAAGCTGTATGTGTGTAGTACAATCACACAGTAAAAAGTAAATGTGGACAGTTGCGGTGTGTTCACATTTACCTTTGCGCAGACAAATTCCGTAGGCTATAGGCAAAATACAGTCATCACTATGAGAATGCGGGAGATTGGGAATTTTGCATTATGGACTTCTGCTGGCGATTTTATTTATTTTTGTATTTATTTTGTGTGGAGTTCAAGTTTGGTGAACAAATTCGCAGCGTTTACCTATAGGAAGTTGTATGGTTTGACAGTGACCTCTTTGTGGGACTTCATAATATTCACAATGGATAAGGAAATCACTGGACAATTAACGCGGCTACCTCTGCACTGTGAAATTCCACACATGCAATTTGAATAGGGACATTTTTTTGCCATGGGAAGTCATGATGACATTTCTGAACACTCGGATTCCTGTTGAAATCACTGTATTTTCATGAACAAAGCTCTGCCCTGCAAAGGTAGGCCTAAATGTTACTCAGTGTAACACCGTAACCATAAAAAACATTAACACATTGTCGGTAAACAAATGTTCACTCCCAGTGTAAAAGGCTCCATAGGAATCCATTGTTTCTATTCAAAATGAATTGCTCCGAAAATTCGCGTTGGGTATGAAATGGCCTTTAAGGAAGTGTTTTAACCCGATCTGATCTTTAAAATGTAGGCTACTTCCATTAGTTTAAAATGTATTCCGGTTGATTTATTCATAATAATTTATATTTTTGCCTTAAATAATACTAGACGTTATCATATGAAATACATTATTTAGGTAAATTAACAAAACATCTCTTAAAGCATGTGTACCTTCAGGTTCCAGCTAATTTCATACAAATCACAGACAGCACCCTCACAAAAAGTACTGTAGCGATACCATAGTACAGTGATGGTATCAAATGGTAATACCAGGATACTTTGATATATACCATGGTACTAAATGTTTATTCATGCATGGTATTTACATGGTACTTAAAGGGACATCAAGGAATACCATGGTACTGATTTATTACCATTATTATGCATGGTTTTATATAAAAAAATTAAAAATATGGTAAAACCATGGTACTTTTTTTTATTGACATAATCAATGCATTTGCTCGCCCAGTGTTTTGACCAATGAATTTCCATTACTTTTCCATTTGTTTGTGATTCCTGGATAAGAAGAATGAAAAAATAATAATCAAAAAAACATCACATTATAGAGATTGCAGCTGATATTCTAGCTTAGCATAACTAGAATATTCCCTTCAAAGGACTTTTTAAAATTGTATTAATTTCCAGGCTTGGAAATCACAATTTAAACATTCTCAGATGCGTTTTCTATGACTATGGGAACCCTGTAAATAAATATGAATTAATGTATTATGTTATGATGTGCCTTATGATAAAAATGGAAAGAAAGGTTGTTTAAAAATGCACTGTAAATGGATTTCCCACACAAGTAGTTATGAGAAAACCTAAAACCGAGAGACCCAACTATATACCAATGGAATTTTTAACCATATTGTAAACAGCCGTCTTAGTAATATTTGAAAGCAACAGTAGCCTAATTACCCACAAAAAAAGTTGTTTTCACCAACTTGTTTGTTTATATCTCCTCATTTCCAGTCTAATTGTAACTTTTTGGTAAAACATTTGCTATTTGTTAAGTCAGGCCCATGAAAAGCTACAGATGTGTGCAGATGCCAGTCACAAGACGTATTTTCATATATACTCTCTCTGTTCCTCAGATCTCTAATGACACCCTAAACTTTATATGATTAAATAAACAAACCAAACCTCAAAGCTCTGACTAACATAGCCTACAAAAAAATCTGCACGATTTAGGGCTCTGCAACCACAGTAAATGTGTCCCTAACTGCAATCGGCATTCCCAAAGTCCACTGTGTTTGAAAAAATAAACCTAGATTTATAAACCATCTAAATAAAGAGGGATGAAGTAGTTAGGCTAAGGATTATGGTCTGCACAGAAAGGTGAAAAGTTGAGACATGCAGTTGCGCCATCAAAGCAGCCTCAAGTATGCGGTGCGTAAAAGGTGGAATACACGCAAAACAACATTGTGAAAGCAACACAATTACTCAACAGCTCAAATATGAACTGGACTGATGTTTAAAGAGATCAGGGGACGTGGGCAGGGTGAGCATCAATGGCGAGTTTCCATGAGGCGGAGGCAGTCTCTTTCTCTCTCTCTCTTTCAGAGGCAGTCTTTGAGAGACTGTGAGGCAGACAGATGTCACGCAACCTGTTGTTTGTCCAGATGCATTGGCAACTCTTGGCTGTCCTCTCCCTGTTTTGTCAGACGCTTATACTGACGCTAGCTGCAAGAAAACGAAGTGGTAAGTGTATTTGAATGAATTGGCTGTAGTACTAATGAATGTCAGGTAGAGGTGTAAACTAAAATAACTTCATTACTTAAGTGTTATGTTGGGATTTTGTACTTTACTCGAGTACTATTAAAAATGAACACTTGTACTCTTAATAATTTCCAAGGCAAAAATTATGATTAAAATGTTTTGTTTTATTCATTTTTACATAAAGATTGCTCAATTAAATTTTTATGAATCTCAATTAATAATTTTGTTATGAAATTGAAATGTATGTGTTACACTTTACATATAAATGTGAATACATTTAGCAAAATATTTAAGCATTTAATTGAGTACAATTTTGACACATCATCCATGCTTTAACTTAAGTACAATTTTGCAGTGATTTTACACCTGTTTATTGATAAATCATGTTTTATGTATAATCTGAAAATATCTGTATAGTATGCACAAGAGCAAAATAAGAAATAAAACATTTTATTATAATTCCCAGATTACAGTCTAAGTGCATGGATTGCATGGAACTATTGAGCTCATGTAAGGGCTGCATGATTATGACGGAAATCATTATTGTCGATTATTATCAATTTCGGTCAGTAAAATTTGCATCTGCATGGCATTTTCTTAATGTAGGCTAAATATCCAAAAACAAGCTGAGAAATGTGTTCCTGATTTTCTTTATTGCTATTTTATACAACAGTCAATCAAGACTGCTATTTAAATTTTGACAAAGTTATTCACAGAAATCAAGCAAGTGATATGTGACTGGAGTAGACATCTGGAGTACACATCAATGAAATGCTGTAAATTGACACTTTTCACAATGTGTTACTGTGGAAGCTGTAACAGTAATCTTGTTTATTTGATTAACTGCCCAGGCCTAGCTCATGTACTATATAAGGACAATTCAAAGGCTGCATCCAACAGTTTAGTTCTTTTTGCAAAGGTTGAACTTTTTTATAAAGAATATTGCAGAATTATGATTTTCTTTTTTTTTTCAAATAACTTTTATACCTTAATGTGATTTTGGAATTACATTTGACTTTAAATAGTAGTTTAATATCAATAGTTTTTATTGCGTCTATATACCGTATATATGAAGCTTTAAGCCTGAGCTCTAAAAGGAAATAGCATAGTCAGATATTGTTTTTATGCAGCATAGCTTATTATAGATTATATACAGTTAATGAACAAAAACATACTATTGGGGCTGCTTTTGGTCTGATTTGTTTGTGCTTAAAGAAATAAATGAAAATTCTCTCATCATTTATTCACCCTCATGCCATTCCAGATGTGTATGACTTTCTTTCTTCTGCAGAATACAAATGAAGTGTTTAAGAAGAATATCGCAGCTCTGTAGGTCCATACAATGCAAGTGAATGGTGATTAAAACTGTGAAGCTCTGAAAAGCACATAAAGCAGCGTAAAAGTAATCCATAAGACTCCAGTGGTTTAATCCGTGTCTTCTGAAACGATCCAATCAGTTTTGGGTGAGAACAGACCAAGATGTAACTGCTTTTTAACTGTATATCTTGCAATTGCTGTCTCCAGGCATGATCATGATTTCCAGCTTGATTACACTTCCTAGTGCTTGCCATATGAACAGAGCACTAGATGACACAAGAAAGTGTAATTGAGCTTGAAAGTTACATTTTGGTTTGTTCACACCCAAAATCTATTAGATCTCTTCCGAAGACATGGATTAAACCACTTGAGTTGTATGGATTACTTTTATGCTGCCTTTATATGCTTTTTGGGCTTCATAATTTTGGTTACCATTCACGTGCATTGTATGGACCTACAGAGCTGAGATATTCTTCTAAAAATCTTTTCATTAGTGCTCGGCAGAAGAAAGAAAGTTTTTGGGTGAATGATCTATCCCTTTAAAGATCACGATGGGTATTCCATCATTATTTACTCACCCTCTTGTTGTTCCAAACCCCAGAACGCTACCTCAAATGCACATTCTTAAAGTGTCTGGTGCACATTTCTTAAATATTTGTATTTTTACTTGTATTTTCAGAATTTCATTTGATTGGCATCCATGTCCAAAGCATAGAATAATATTATTTTGAGAATGCAGTGGCTTTTTCTCCATTGGTCTTGTCAAGCTCTTTTAGACAGTTCTTTGGTGTCTGTCTTTATTTCTGTAATGAATGACAAGATCAGAACCATGTGGCTCAGACTGACAGAACACAGGCAGAAAAGGGTTTTCTTGGCCTGTTTTTGGCTTTGGCATCAGTCTGACGTAAACAGCCATGAACTCTGTACATTAGAAACACATTTTAGGAAGCTTTCTTCCCTACCACAGTCGCCTTTGGCGTGCTCACTGGGGGCATTGTAGCACGATTTTCTGTAATTTTGCTTTTTAAAATGATATCTAATGTGAAAAGGGCTATACAAATAAAACATGTAACACTATATTGCCTGTATTCTGCTAATCATTATAAATATTTAACCATCCCAGACAGCTGGCGACAGGACTGCAAGAGCTGTCTGGAGTGTTCGAAGGAAAACGGTTGCCTGCGCTGCTCTGAACGGCTCTTCCTCTTCCTCAACAGAGATGGCATGAGTCACCACGGCTCTTGTCTGCACTCCTGTCCCTCTGGACATTTCGGCCTCCGAGGGAAAGACGTCAACCGCTGTATGAGTGAGTCCATCCTATATGTTATTTACAGTAACATATTGTGAGAACGTTACATGTAAAATCAATTTATTATCATTTTGAATAGTCCAAACCTCTACAAATGCACATTTTGTTCACATCAAATGGCGTCACCCAATGAAAACTTTATTCTACTTCTTGATGACAAAAAAACCTAACCCTAACCCAACAACAATTAGGCATAACAACGCCCCTTAGCCGTGACTATATTTGACTCGTAACTTATTTCAGCACATATTTCAGAGCCAAGAGCCTGCCCAATCTGACAAATAAATAGTGATGATAGTAACGTATCTCAAAAGAGTATCCCATACTTTCTTTGTTATTTGGAACTTTTGTACTGCAGCACTTCATATTATTGCCTCATTAGGATGAATTGCTTATCCTATATTCCTCAACTTTAATGTAAGCCGCTTTGGAAAATAATGTCTGCGAAATTAATAAATGTAAATGTAAAATGCATATATTTCTTTTGGGTCATACATCTCTTTAGATCTCGTCATAATCTATACACATTTAATCCTCTCACTGTGCATATTTCTCCTAGAATGCAAAGCTCCAGAGTGTGAAAGGTGTTTCAACAAAGACTTTTGCATCAAATGTAAAGGAGGACATCTGCTCTTCAAAGGCAAATGCTTCAAAAACTGCCCTGAAGGCACATTTCCCCAGTCCACAGACTGTGTTGGTGAGCGCTTTACTCTTTTTAAGACTTACTTTATGGATCAACATCATTAAACTCTCATCACCACCTATCAGTCATGTTTAGTTGGAACAATTAAACCAAGATGTTTCCTCATAAGTGGCTATTTAGAGTAATATAGATGGACTTGTATGCAGAGAAAATGTCTGCATACATTTATCGAGAATTTACATGACAGAATTTAACATGACAAAGTGAAGTGAACTAAATAGGAATACGTTGTCCCTAAGGGTTTGTAAGTTTATCTCTCTGCACTCCAGAAGAATGCATGTTCAGTCTCATTGGTTTCTGGGGTGAATGGAGCTCTTGTCAACACAATGGCCTGAGCTGTGGTGTCAGATGGGGGCAACAGAACAGGACGCGCATTCTGTCCAGTAAAACGCAGGAAGAGACAGAGACACTGTGTCCACCTCAGACTGAGAGCAGAAAGTGCCGCATGAGGAAGAGATGCCCGAAAGGTGAGAATCATTTTCAAAACGATAGAGAAAATGTCAACCAGTGATGCTGACCAATGAGTTATCACTTACAAAGTACTGTGGAGGTAGTACCATGGTAAATTGATGATATCAAATGGTAATGCTATGGTATTTTGATGTATACCATGTACTGAATGATCACTGTATTTATATACCATGGTATTTACATGATACTCCAAGGTACAGTACTTAAAATAAAACAATGGTACTATGATAAATCTCCAGTAAATAATGGTAGTACCACAGCACTTTGACATATGCTGTACTCTTGAATGATTACCATATTCATGTATCATGGTATTTACTTGGCACTCCAAGGTATTTCACAGAGTACCATAGCATTACCATGGTACATGTCTAGAAAACACAGTATTACTATTGTGAAATGTCCAGAAACCATATTAGTACAATTATACTTGGTTATATATCAAAGAATATTATGGTATTACCATGGTACGTGTCCAAAAACCATATTAGTACCAAAGTACTTGGTTATATATCAAAGAATATTATGGTATTGACATGGTACGTGTCCAAAAACATTTTATTACTATTGTGAAATGTCCAAAAACCATATTAGTACAATTATACTTGGTTATATATCAAAGAATATTATGGTATTACCATGGTACATGTCCAAAACCCATATTAGTACAATGATACTTGGTTATATATCAAATAATATTATGGTATTACCATGGAACGTGTCCAAAAACCATATTAGTACAATGATACTTGGTTAAATATCAAATAATATTATGGTATTACCATGGTACGTGTCCAAAAACCATATTAGTACAATGATACTTGGTTATATATCAAAGAATATTATGGTACTGACATGGTACGTGTCCAAAAACATTTTATTACTATTGTGAAATGTCCAAAACCATATTAGTACAATTATACTTGGTTATCTATCAAATAATATTATGGTATTACCATGACACATGTCCAAAAACCATATTAGTACCAAAGTACTTGGTTATACAGTATATCAAAGAATATTATGGTATTACCAATGTACATGTCCAAAAACATGGTATTACTATTGTGAAATGTCCAAAAACCATATTAGTACAATTATACTTGGTTATATATCAAATAATATTATGGTATTACCATGGTACGTGTCCAAAAACCATATTAGTACAATGATACTTGGTTATATATCAAATAATATTATGGTATTGACATGGTACATGTCCAAAAACATTTTATTACTATTGTGAAATGTCCAAAAACCATATTAGTACAATTATACTTGGTTATCTATCAAATAATATTATGGTATTACCATGGTACGTGTCCAAAAACCATATTAGTACAATGATACTTGGTTATATATCAAATAATATTATGGTATTGACATGGTACATGTCCAAAAACATTTTATTACTATTGTGAAATGTCCAAAAACCATATTAGTACAATTATACTTGGTTATATATCAAATAATATTATGGTATTACCATGGTACATGTCCAAAACCCATATTAGTACAATGATAATTGGTTATATATCAAATAATATTATGGTATTACCATGGTACATGTCCAAAACCCATATTAGTACAATGATACTTGGTTATCTATCAAATAATATTATGGTATTACCATGGTACGTGTCCAAAAACCATATTAGTACAATGATACTTGGTTATATATCAAAGAATATTATGGTATTGACATGGTACATGTCCAAAAACATTTTATTACTATTGTGAAATGTCCAAAAACCATATTAGTACCAATTATACTTGGTTATCTATCAAATAATATTATGGTATTGACCATGGTACATGTCCAAAAACTTCATTACATTGAAGTCAAACCATATGAGTACTTGGTTATATATCAAATAATATTATGGTATTGACATGGTACATGTCCAAAAACATTTTATTACTATTGTGAAATGTCCAAAAACCATATTAGTACCAAATATACTTGGTTATATATCAAATAATATTATGGTATTGACCATGGTACATGTCCAAAACCCATATTAGTACAATGATACTTGGTTATCTATCAAATAATATTATGGTATTACCATGGTACATGTCCAAAACCATATTAGTACAATGATACTTGGTTATATATCAAAGAATATTATGGTATTGACATGGTACATGTCCAAAAACATTTTATTACTATTGTGAAATGTCCAAAAACCATATTAGTACAATTATACTTGGTTATCTATCAAATAATATTATGGTATTACCATGACACATGTCCAAAAACCATATTAGTACCAAAGTACTTGGTTATATATCAAAGAATATTATGGAATTACCAATGTACATGTCCAAAAACATGGTATTACTATTGTGAAATGTCCAAAAACCATATTAGTACAATTATACTTGGTTATCTATCAAATAATATTATGGTATTACCATGACACATGTCCAAAAACCATATTAGTACCAAAGTACTTGGTTATATATCAAAGAATATTATGGTATTGACATGGTACATGTCCAAAAACATTTTATTACTATTGTGAAATGTCCAAAAACCATATTAGTACCAAAGTACTTGGTTATATATCAAAGAATATTATGGTATTACCATGGAACGTGTCCAAAAACCATATTAGTACAATGATACTTGGTTAAATATCAAAGAATATTATGGTATTACCATGGTACGTGTCCAAAAACCATATTAGTACAATGATACTTGGTTATATATCAAAGAATATTATGGTATTACCATGGTACGTGTCCAAAAACCATATTAGTACAATGATACTTGGTTATATATCAAATAATATTATGGTATTACCATGGTACGTGTCCAAAACCATATTAGTACAATGATACTTGGTTATATATCAAATAATATTATGGTATTACCATGGTACGTGTCCAAAAACCATATTAGTACAATGATACTTGGTTATATATCAAATAATATTATGGTATTACCATGGTACGTGTCCAAAAACCATATTAGTACAATGATACTTGGTTATATATCAAATAATATTATGGTATTACCATGGTACGTGTCCAAAAACCATATTAGTACAATGATACTTGGTTATATATCAAAGAATATTATGGTATTACCATGGTACGTGTCCAAAAACCATATTAGTACAATGATACTTGGTTATATATCAAATAATATTATGGTATTACCATGGTACGTGTCCAAAAACCATATTAGTACAATGATACTTGGTTATCTATCAAATAATATTATGGTATTACCATGGTACGTGTCCAAAAACCATATTAGTACAATGATACTTGGTTATATATCAAATAATATTATGGTATTACCATGGTACATGTCCAAAAACCATATTAGTACAATGATACTTGGTTATATATCAAAGAATATTATGGTATTACCATGGTACATGTCCAAAACCATATTAGTACAATGATACTTGGTTATCTATCAAATAATATTATGGTATTACCATGGTACGTGTCCAAAAACCATATTAGTACAATTATACTTGGTTATCTATCAAATAATATTATGGTATTACCATGGTACGTGTCCAAAAACCATATTAGTACAATGATACTTGGTTATATATCAAATAATATTATGGTATTGACATGGTACATGTCCAAAAACATTTTATTACTATTGTGAAATGTCCAAAAACCATATTAGTACAAATATACTTGGTTATATATCAAATAATATTATGGTATTACCATGGTACATGTCCAAAACCCATATTAGTACAATGATACTTGGTTATCTATCAAATAATATTATGGTATTACCATGGTACGTGTCCAAAAACCATATTAGTACAATGATACTTGGTTATATATCAAATAATATTATGGTATTGACATGGTACATGTCCAAAAACATTTTATTACTATTGTGAAATGTCCAAAAACCATATTAGTACAAATATACTTGGTTATATATCAAATAATATTATGGTATTACCATGGTACATGTCCAAAACCCATATTAGTACAATGATACTTGGTTATATATCAAAGAATATTATGGTATTGACATGGTACGTGTCCAAAAACATTTTATTACTATTGTGAAATGTCCAAAAACCATATTAGTACAATGATACTTGGTTATCTATCAAATAATATTATGGTATTACCATGACACATGTCCAAAAACCATATTAGTACCAAAGTACTTGGTTATATATCAAAGAATATTATGGTATTGACATGGTACATGTCCAAAAACATTTTATTACTATTGTGAAATGTCCAAAAACCATATTAGTACAATTATACTTGGTTATCTATCAAATAATATTATGGTATTACCATGGTACATGTCCAAAAACCATATTAGTACCAAAGTACTTGGTTATATATCAAAGAATATTATGGTATTGACATGGTACATGTCCAAAAACATGGTATTACTATTGTGAAATGCCCAAAAACCATATTAGTACAATTATACTTGGTTATCTATCAAATAATATTATGGTATTACCATGGTACGTGTCCAAAAACCATATTAGTACAATGATACTTGGTTATATATCAAATAATATTATGGTATTACCAATGTAAATGTCCAAAAACATGGTATTACTATTGTGAAATGCCCAAAAACCATATTAGTACAATTATACTTGGTTATCTATCAAATAATATTATGGTATTACCATGGTACGTGTCCAAAAACCATATTAGTACAATGATACTTGGTTATCTATCAAATAATATTATGGTATTACCATGGTACATGTCCAAAAACATGATATTACTATTGATATTACTAAAAAACATACCATGGGATTATGGGATTTGGTTATATATCAAAGAAGATTTTGGTATTACCACAATAAATATATAAAACAACAACACCATCTGTCTGGCCAAGACATCACTTTAAATAAAAGATTATGTTGTTCACATTCTCATGACAGTGGCCCAATTTCATTCAATAGCTTGTGACATAAATAAACACAATGTGACATGATAACCACAGTTTATGGCTGATCTGAGGGCTAGTCTAACTGTGTTTAGTGAATATTCTCCTAACACCATCTCTTGTTGCCACATCAAACCTATCGATTTCATGTCGTGGTTCGCTGACCTGCGATTTACACACGACATAAAGACAAGATCCAAACATTCTTGAATGTTCATTCTTTTCATTGTCTAAAATTTGGGAAATTGTCTTAATTCTTCATTTGATGCTATACTGGAAATCAGTTGTTGGCAGCAATTATCATTACCGCTGGCAGATTCGATTTCTGTTAGCATGAAGAAAAGGAGACATCTTTTCACTCTGTCGCCATTTGAGCAGCCTTCAGTCACCCATAATGACACCCATGTGCGATATGAAGACTGCATAGCATCTTAAAACATTCCTTTATGTCCATTAATATAATTTCCCTTGTCATTGTTTCTACAGGAGAGAGTGGTTTGTACTATTTTTGAAAGAAAGTGGTGTGTATTATGTACACTCTATTGTGCACAGTATGCATATTGTTTGGCATTAAGGCTTTCTGGTTTAGGTTAGGACAAACTTTTGCACATAATAGGTTTTATTGAAGTATTATGATCCATTTATTTCCCCTCCAAATTGCTGCAGATTATAAAAAATAAACAATCTGAATGCGTTTTTTATTGGCCTCAGTAAGTGAAGGGAAGGGATAAAGTGGTTTATCTCTAAATTTGACACTTCAAAGACTTTTGATACTGTAATATTTGAACTGTGACCAATGGAGAACTGATGCATTAATTGTGCCCTAAAGTGTCTCCAAATAAACAAACAAAAAATCATAACCTTTCTACGGTTTGTCCAAGTTGATCCCCAAGTACTAATGAAAGTCAGACACCACATCTCAAGAAGGATCATAATACTTCAATACAACCTATGACTCAAAAATACCTGCCCAAATCATTAACTGCAAACCTCTGATCTTAACATGATTTATGTTGGTTATCAGAGGCTGGCTTTAAACCAGATGATTTGTGGCCATGTGTAGGTTATGAGCATGTGCCTAATTGGAGAAGATGGAAGAGGTTAGTACATTTTAGCATGGCTGATAACAAAGGGGATTACCAAAAGACTGAAAATGATTGAAAGATGGAAAAAGAAAGAGGTATTTGCTATGCATTTCCAATAGGAAAATATACATGCATAGATGGGAGCTAAAAATGATTGACTGGTTTGTAAAGATGAGGCAAATGATAATTGACAACAGAAATAGAGAGAGATAAAAACAAATAAAAAATACCAGAGTGTATGAAGCAGAGAAAAGCAGGAAAAATGATGGAGAAATTGACGTTCTGGCAAGGCCGTGGTGTTTTCCAGACCACAGACCCCATTCCTTAGCTCATAATAGCTGTTTACTCCAGTTTTATGATATCCTTATTATGTCCCCTTTAAAAGACATACATGGATTATGATTTGTTTTTAGCTCACAAAAAATGTACCCACCTCTGCATAATATTTGTTCCACTTTAGCTAGAAAATATTATTATTTTTTTTACTTTCTTAACCAAGACAGTACATACCACCCTGGAGCTCCTCTCTGTTGTTGATTTAGAAACTTAAAGTCAAACCAGACTTGAACATTTGAAGTACTGCAGGGAGCTCAATGCACCATTCTCAGGTTCTGAGCTGTCCAATGCGTGACAGCAAAAAAGAAATGACCTCCACATACTTAAAAACATAATGATAGGATGTGATTATTGAACCGATGTAGTGTACTTTTTTACTGACTTAAGTTAAAACGAAAGTGAATGGGAACTAAGGCTGTCAGTCCTAAATATTCTGCTAAACATCTCCTATTGTGCTCCACATATGAAAGAAAGTCATTAAGGTTTGGTACAATAAGAAGGTGAGTAAATGTAATTGGAGCCAGCTGGTATGCGATAGCTGTGCAGTATGTGTAAACCTCACTCCCCTGGCCACAAGAGGCGCAAAAGCGACTGACACTAGAGGGTGTAGACTTTGGCCTCC
The DNA here is from genome assembly GCF_025860055.1 of Xyrauchen texanus. Classification (NCBI taxonomy): domain Eukaryota; kingdom Metazoa; phylum Chordata; class Actinopteri; order Cypriniformes; family Catostomidae; genus Xyrauchen; species Xyrauchen texanus. The sequence continues at coordinate 42,416,431 of NC_068288.1, forward strand.
TCGTTAGCGTGCCAGTCTCGCATGCCGGTTCGAATCCCGCTCGGAGAGGGTCGAGCACAACCGGTTACCAGATGGGAGTGAGGTTTAGGGGGATGAGTGTAATGACAGCCAGCTGGTACATGATAGCTGTGCTGTATGTGTAAACCTCAACTCCCTGGCCTCAAGAAGTGCACTAGTGACTGACGCCAGAGGCTGAAGCTGTAGCCGTAGCCTCCTTGTTAGAACGGCAGCCTTCAATGTCGGAGACGCCGGTTCAAATCCCACTTGGAGTGGGCCAAGCAGGACCGTATACATAAATGAAGACAGAATTTTCTTATTGGCTAAACTATCATTAAACTCTGCAGACCCACCAGAAGTGTATAATATAACAAAATAAATCCTTAAAATGTTGCATCATAAATGAGCGCCACCTAGATGTGGAGATGATGTAGAAATATTCATATGAACATTTACTTTTACATTTGGCAGACACTTTTAACCAAAGCAACTTACAGTGCACTTATTACCAGGACAATCCCCCTGGAGCAACCTGGAGTTAAGTGCCTTGATCAAGGACACAATGGTGGTGGCTGTGGGGATTGAACCAGCAACCTTCTGATTAACAGTTATGTGCTTTAGCCACTACACCACCACCACTTCATGAACAGAAATGTGTTTCACATTGCACATAAAAAGACATGCCATATATCAAATGAAAGCTCTTATTCTTAGGAATGTGATTTTTTGATCACATTCCTAATACCACAATTTTAATTATAATATTATATAATATACATTATATCACTGTAAGACAGAGATGCATGCCTGCCCTTATCACTGCTTCTGTATGGCCCAGTGTTGCCAAAACTCCACATCAGCTCTTATCTGTTTTCTTCAAAATAAGTCATTTTTTACTTGTCTGTGAGATTGCTTGGTAAAATAATCCAATGTTACATCTCTGATTCATCCATCCATCCATCTTCAACCGCTTATCCAAAAGTCGGCTAGCGGGGGCAGCAGGTCCAGCAGGGGGCCCCAAACTTCCCTATCCCGAGCCACATTAACCAGCTCTGACTGGGGGACCCCGAGGCGTTCCCAGGCCAGTGTGGAGATGTAATCTTGCCACCTAATCCTGGGTCTTCCCCGAGGCCTCCTCCCTGCTGGACGTGCTTGAAACACCTACCTAGGGAGGCGCCCAGGACATCTCTGATGTCCAGAAAAAACCTAAACAGAAAAAATTGCAGTCCAGAATAAAAATCGTGATAAACAAATCATCTGCCAAATATGTTATCAGCTTTTGATAATGAAAAGTTAAGTATCTCAGCTAAGGATCTCATCTTTCCAACAACACCTAGATTGAGCTTATAGTCCATTCAGAGGCCGCAATATTTAATAAAACAGTGGGGAACATGTATGCAATACAAAATTGACTGGATGTCTATGGATTGAGTGTTCAGCTGCATTAGAGCATTTCAGATCTGCATGTAGTGATGGAAGGTGATAGATGAAAAAATATATTTCCTTGTACTTGCTGCCATCTAGTGGAATGAAATAAGACTTTTAGCAAGTAGATTGAGCAAACACAATTAGAATTACATGCTTACAACTTTATAACAAATAAAAAGTAGATGTTCATCTTAAAGCCGGGCAACAGCCAAAAATGCAACAGAGTTAGCAGTTAAAACCCTTTTAATCTGAAGGCATTTGCTTAAATGCTTACATTTAGTTATGTCAACATATATAAACTGTGCCTTCATATACATTTCTGTGAATTTGTTTTTCATTTTATTTAAATTATTTCAGTTTTACCCAGGTAGTGCTAGCAAGTGTCTAGCATACATGGCAACTCCTTTAATATGGATTAAATAGCAAAGGATTTTTGTGATTCTTACGAAATCTTTAAAGAGAACGTCATGATACACTTTTCCTCCAGAGTCAAAAGCAAAAAATAAAAAAATATATTTATTTTGCATACTGAAAAAGTGAGACCACTGCAAAATTATCATTTTCTCTGGATTTACTATTTATAGATATGTGTTTGAGTAAAATTAACATTTTTGTTTTATTCTATAAAGGACTGACAAAATTTCTTCCAAATTCCAAATACAAATTTTGTCATTTAGTTTCATTAATTTGAACTTGACCCTGTCATGACCAGCCCAATCTCCAGACCTGAACCCCATTGAAAATCTGGAATTTGATCAAGAGGAAGATGGATGGCCACAAGCCATCAAACAAAGCCGAGCTGCTTGAATTTTTGCACCAGGAGTGGCATAAAGTCACCCAACATCAATGTGAAAGACTGGTAGAGAGCATGCCAAAGCACATGAAATCTGTGATTGGAAATCAGGGTTATTCCACCAAATATTGATTTCCGAACTCTTCCTGCATTATTTGAGGTCTGAAAACACTGCATCTTTTTTGTTATTTTGACCAGTTGTCCTTTTCTGCAAATAAATACTACAAATGACAATATTTTTATTTGGAATTTGGGAGAAATGTTGTAGTATTGTATAGAATAAAACAAAAATGTTCCTTTTACTCAAACATATATAGTAAATACAGAGAAACTGATCATATATATATATATATATATATATATATACAGTTCTGTGCAACAGTTTTAGGCACTTGTGAAAATGTTGAGATAAATAGTTTTCATTTATCAATTAAGTTCATACAAAGTCCCGTAAGCATAAAAAGCTATATCATTATTGTGACCACCTTTGCCTTCAAAACAGCAGGGGCCCCAGAGCGCCACCTACATTTCAGATCTGTAAGTAGTGATGTATTCTCCTAGATACACCTGGACAATTTTTACTGTAATGCAGTTATGGTAATAAGAATCATCATTGAAAACAATGGGAAGAGTAAAATTAAAATATCTAGACATGCAATATATATATATATATATTATTTATTTTTTTGTATTTTTTGTTTATTTTTTGGTATTGATTTGGGGTTATATATGACCCCCAAATAAAATTTGGGGTTTTAATATGATATATTTTCTTGACAGGATTCGTTAGTTAGAATTGTTAGAATGTGTTTAAATTACAGAGTTGGGGCGGCTGTGGCTCAGTTGGTAGAGTGGGCTGGCCGCTAATCACAGGATTGGTGGTTCAAATCCTGGCCCACATGACTCAACATGCCAAAGTGTCCTTGGGCAAGACACTGAACCCCAAATTGCTCCCAATGGAAGGCTAGCACCTTACATAGCAGCTCTGCTGCCATTGGTGTATGAATGTGTCACAGTGTAAAGCCCTTTGAATACTGTTAAGGTTAAAAAGGTGCTATATAAGTGCAGACCATTTACCATTCGTGAGAATCACCCATTCCATTCTTTTAAGTAATCATATAATAAAAAAGTCACATGGGCAAGATTATTGACTTGACAGACACGTTGAAGTGATCAAACTGAATTATTAATGCAAAGATGTCATATAAATGGATTGTTAGATATGTGATTCACGGCCTCATGTGGACATGGTTGTATCTTGACAGATAAAAGGAAAAATGAAAGGAGAGAAGAAAGAAGAAAGGCACAGAAAAATTTCAGTAACAGAACCATCACGGACCCACCATGGGGAACGTAAGATTCTGGGAAGATCAAGCAGGATGAGGAGACAGTCGCTCATGCTATGTTTTCTTAATTGATAATATGTAAACAAGATATTTTTATATTTTTGTATAAATGTATGATATTTGTAACATTCCTACTTTAGAAATCAGGATATGACCTGTAACAAGAGATTACACATCTATTGAAAAATCTTTTTTTATGTATTACATTTTGTTTACATTACTAAGACACATCTTAACCTGTATTTATGCATTCTTTTTGACAAGTTGGGGAGGGTTTTACCCAACACTATCACATGACTTAAAGAGATAGTTCACCCAAAAATGTAACTTCGTCATATTTTACTCACTCTCATGTTGTTCCAAAGCCATGTTATTTTCTTTCTTCAGTGGAACACAAAAGTAGATATGTTACTCTCAGTCACCATTCACTTTCATTGCATATTTTTTGCAATCAATAAAACGGAACAGTCTGTATTTATTACATGAGAGTAAGTAAAACTATGCATTTTTGGGGGGGGTTAACAAAGACAAGATGCATGTCGGGCTATGACAATGTGCATTTCTGTTAGATGAATAACAGGCAGACAGTGTCAGTCTCTTGTCAAGTTGTTTGAGCTGTATCTCTGCATCTTTCTGTGCATGCTTAGGGCATATTTAGCTACTTTGTGTTTTCCAGCCACATGCTCTCCCTGTATTTGCACTTCTTCACTATAACTGCATTAGTCAAAAAAGACACGGAACAATGCAAAGTTGTGTAAATGCCCTTGCAGTCCAGTTATTCAGTCTCCTATCACATTTAGAGACTGTGGAATCAAGTCATGCGATTAGCTTTTGACTTGTCATGTAACCCAATGAGCACAGATTTGTTCCTTAATTTGCATAAAGGTATCTAACTTAAATGATAAATGTATGTGTTTCATCACTGGCTGCTGTTAGTTAACGTGCCAATGTTGTGCATATTTAGTTGACTGATTGTTTTGCATTTTCAATGTGTTGATTTTCACAGTATTCTCTCAAGCTGTTGAATTGTGTTTACTGGAAAAATCACTGTAATGCAGAAATGATTAGCCCCAAATGGACAGTTTTGAAAGTGGTATAAAAGAGAAAGGGGTATTTTGTGTTATTAAACAAAGAATTCAGAATAAATACCTTTTCTCAAGGGGATATCAGCTGTTAACTGATGTACAGTTGCCCAAAGGTTTTTGGACACCTAAGCCACCCTTAAAAAGTTCTGAATGTCATTGCATTGAATTCTACCCGCTCAACACCAGTTTCATGTACAACAGTAAAGAGAAGACTCAGGGGTGCAGCCTTATGGGAAGAATTGCAAAGAAAAAGCCACTTTTGAAAAACAAAAACAAAAAGAAAAACACAGACATTGGACAACAGATAATTGGAAAAGAGTGTTATGGATCTTAACCCCTTGAGCATTTGTGGGATCAGCTAGACTGTAAGGTGCGTGAGAAGTGCTCAACAAGCCACATCTATGGTAAGTGTTACAGGAAGCATGGGGTGAAATGCCACCTGAGTATCTGGACAAACTGACAGCTAGAATGCCAAGGATCTGCAAAGCTGTCATTGCTGCACGTGGAGGATGTTTTGATGAGAACTCTTTGAAGTAGTATAGAATACAAACTGAAGTAGCTTTAGAATACAATGTATTGTTTACTACCATATTATTTGATCATAAGCCGATCATTGGCACACAGTTCACAGGAATCCATTTCACAAGTGAATTTGTCAATCAGTTCGAGATTTATTATGTGGGCTTGTTTAAAGACCTGTCAATTTACACCTGCGTTAAACAGATGCTTGTGTAGCGTCTCAGGTGCGTTGCATCATAAACATACATTTTTAGGTCACTGTGTCAAGTTAAATATAGTTTAATACTTAGAACACATCTTGAGATCTCTTAGTTTGGATTTGTGCTCCATCGAGTGTTTTGAATGCAAGAACGTAATGCATGTCTTTGTTGTTCTGTCTACTGGATGGTTGTTTTCTTCACTGTATAAACTGCATGTTGCCATACAGCTGAAATTCGGGGGCATTGCGATTAATTGCGTACATTTTTTTTAACATGTTATTTTACTAGAATGGTCATAAAAATGTGTTTGTGCATGGAACTACTTTCTTACGCAACGTATTAGAAGCTGCCATTGCTGGTTCAAAACAAATGATGCGTCCAAACTCCGTTTGTAATTAAAAAATGTCACCTCAGAAATAGTGTCACGGCTTGTGCTGTTTTGAACAAGTTATTGAATAAAAAAGTTTGAATGTGTGTGTGTGTGTGTGTGTGTGTGAGAGAGAGAGTGAGAGAGAGAGAGAGAGAGAGGGAGAGAGAGAGAGAGAGAGAGAGGGAGAGAGAGAGAGAGTGTGTGTGATCACCTGTTGCCACTCCCAAGCAAAGATGCTGTCAGCTTTCTGAAGATCAGCTTTCTCTGTGGAAAAATAGCGTCCATTTCGCAATGTCCTCTGCTATTTTAAACAGCACCCATTGTGTATTAATCAGTCTGTTGTGTCTCTCAGCTGTGATGAGCCATAATGCTGAAGTTGTTCATTTAAAGCAGTTTAAAGCTATTTCCTAGATTTAGTAGTGTAGTTTAGACAAGCGATCACGAAGAGCTGCTTTTTAGACACTGGCTGACATAGACTCACTTCACGTCGCCTAACTGGCTCATATTACACACAAAAAATATATTTTGCCACCACTTGTTGGTTAACACATTTAATGTCAAATACAAAAGACAAACAGTAGCTCTTAACATTTACATTTATACTTATTCATTTGACAGACGCTTTTATCTAAAAGCGACTTACAAAAGAGGATATATATATATATATATATATAATTTAAACTGGTTTTGGTAAACTGGTTTTGGTCTATGGATATACATGGTAGAGAAAAGAAAAAAAAGGAAACACACACCTGCAAAGCTATGGATATAGATGATCACGTGTTGCTGTATAGTTTTTATAAAAACACTAATATTTTTTTTCAGTGTTTCACTGCGGTTGTACAAATCAGACATCATTGACTACACCATGGCGTTCCTGTTTTTGAATAGGAGAATATCTGGGGGTTTAAAACAAAGGATTTTTTGACTATCATCAGTCACAACATAAAGTCCTACAGATAATTGCACATAAAAAAAAACTATTTTAAAGTAGTAAGGATTGAATAACATAACATTTCCTAATGTACAAACAGCTTCTACTCAGAAATGTATATTTCCACATTCAACCAAAAGATGGCAGTATTCACCTGACATATGCAGTACACGAAGTCAGCGTTCTGTTTGTAAGTGAACAACTCAGACACATCATATACAGGTGAAACTCGAAAAATTTGAATATCGTGCAAAAGTTCATTAATTTCAGTAATTCAACTTAAAAGGTGAAACTAATATATTATATAGACTCATTACAAGCAAAGTAAGATATTTCAAGCCTTTATTTGATATCATTTTTATGATTATGGCTTACAGCTTATGAAAACCCCAAATTCAGAATCTCAGAAAATTAGAATATTACATGAAATCAATAAAAAAAAAAAAAGGATTTTAAATACAGAAATATCAGCCCTCTGAAAAGTATAATCATGCATATGTACTCAGTACTTGGTTTGGGCCCCTTTTGCATTAATTACTGCCTCAATGCGGCGTGGCATGGATGCTATCAGCCTGTGGCACTGCTGAGGTGTTATGGAAGACCAAGATGCTTCAATAGCGGCCTTCAGCTCTTCTGCATTGTTTGGTCTCATGTCTCTCATCTTTCTCTTAGTAATGCCCCATAGATTCTCTATGGGGTTCAGGTCAGGCGAGTTTGCTGGCCAATCAAGCACAGTAATACCATGGTCATTGAACCAGGTTTTGGTACTTTTGGCAGTGTGGGCAGGTGCCAAGTCCTGCTGGAAAATGAAGTCAGCATCTCCATAAAGCTTGTCTGCTGAAGGAAGCATGAAGTGCTCTAAAATGTCCCGGTAGACGGCTGCATTGACTCTGGACTTAATAAAGCACAGTGGACCAACACCAGCCGATGACATGGCTCCCCAAACCAACACAGACTGTGGAAACTTCACACTGGACTTCAAGCATCTTGGATTGTGTGCCTCTCCATTCTTCCTCCAGACTCTGGGACCTTGGTTTCCAAATGAGATGCAAAATTTGCTCTCATCAGAAAAGAGGACTTTGGACCACTGAGCAACAGACCAGTTCTTTTTTTCTTTAGCCCAGGTAAGACGTTTGACATTTGAAGCCCATGTCCAGGACCCGTCTGTGTGTGGTGGCTCTTGATGCAGTAGCTCCAGCATCATTCCACTCCTTGTGAAGCTCTCCCACACATTTGAATGGCCTTTTCCTGACAATCCTCTCCAGGCTACGGTCATCCCTGCTGCTTGTGCACCTTTTTCTTCCACACTTTTCCCTTCCACTTAACTTTCTATTAATGTGCTTTGATACAGCACTTTGAGAACATCCAACTTCTTTTGCAATTACCTTTTGAGGCTTTCCCTCCTTGTGGAGGGTGTCAATGATGGTTTTCTGCACAACTGTCAGGTCAGCAGTCTTCCCCATGATTGTGAATTCAACTGAACCAGACTGAGAGACCATTTAAAGGCTCAGGAACCCTTTTCAGGTGTTTAGCTGATTAGAGTGTGACACTTTGAGCCTGAACCTTTTCACAATATTCTAATTTTCTGAGATTCTGAATTTGGGGTTTTCATAAGCTGTAAGCCATAAATCATAAAAATTATATCAAATAAAGGCTTGAAATATCTTACTTTGCTTGTAATGAGTCTATATAATATATTAGTTTCACCTTTTAAGTTGAATTACTGAAATTAATGAACTTTTGCACGATATTCTAATTTTTCGAGTTTCACCTGTGGGCTGTTTCAACATCTCAACAGAGGCACCCAGTTCAGAGGTCATCACTCAGTGCAGGGACACGAGCTACTAATTAATCTTCTCAACAAACGTTAAACATCACTGTGGGAGTGTAGGGGAAAATATGCTAAAGTCAATGTGAAGTGACATTATATGATGTTGTGCAAACAGCATCTAACCTGACACATATCTCAATGAATGCTGATTTATGGGTCCATATAATATAATACTAATACTAATAATACTTTTTTCTTCTTAAGCTTATATGATAATGGTTTCATTAAAGTTAAAATGTTACATATAAGGTCTATATTTCAGATATATTGAACATTTTTATCCAAAGTGACTAATTGTATGCTTAGTTGTACTGTCCTCTCCAACTGAGCTGAACCTCCAATGTTTGTATTGTTAGCTTAATTAACCACTGAGCTCAGACTCAAAATGTAGAGTTAATTACTTTACTTAGAGGTGTAGATTGAGATTGGAATTCAGATTTTCTCTGAAACCACCCATCTTGCACATTTTACTGTATCAACCTGAGATTGAACCCTCTATGTTTGCACATTTAACCCAGGGTTTTAATCACTAAACTATCACTTCCAAGTAGGGTTGCCACCTGTCACGTAAAATACGGGATCATCCTTAAAACTGATTTATGTTGGAAGATCTCCTACGGTGGGTAAGGGACCATCTGAAAAGTCCACAAATGGTGGTAAAACTGTGTTTTTTTTCTTTCTATATAAATGTCATGTGTCAGGAAAGTTCTAATTTTAGCACGTAAGAAAGGAATAACCAAGTAGGGTTGCCAAAACTAGCAACCCTACTTCCAAGAACAGATGTCAAGTCACTTTCATTTGTCTGCAAATTGCATTTTAACAGGTTTATCCATGTTCTTTATTTATATTGTTCAAATGCCTGTGACCTTTTAACCCTACAGCAGACATATGCACTCATGCACCGCACAGCATGTGTTAGCTTTCAACATACAGCGCTATTAATAGTTCTCCTAATTTAATAAGGATGGGGCCATTCTTTTCTCTTTGCCATGTAATTGAATGAGGAGTCTTCATGGATCTCAACTAACACATCTCTAAGTATTAAAATCAACAACATCATTTTATATATTGCACAGGGATTTAATTAATCTTTGTCTAACTGTAAGCACATCAATGTAAAATACTGTAAATCTTAGCCTCGTCATATATTTTTCCATGCAGTTGAAAAGAATGGGGACGCCATACCAGATGTGTATTTCTTTCTTCTGCTGAACACAAACGAATATGCTGTTTCTCACCCACACCTATCATATCGCTTCTATAGACATGGATTAATCCACTGGAGTCTTATGGATTACTTTTAGGCTGCCTTTATGTGCTTTTTGGAGCTTCAAAGTTCTAGTCACCATTCACTTGCATAGTATGGATCTACAGAGCTGAAATATTCTTCTAAAAATCATAATCTGTGTTCTGCAGAAGAAAGACAGTCATACACATCTGAGGGCATGAGGGTGAGTAAATGATGAGAGAATGCGAAACGACCGCTCTGGGAGAGTGTCAGCTTTGACCTGTATGTACATCAATCGTGTACTGCCCCTTTTCTGGGGTTAGGACATTTCTGTGTATTTGTTAGTGTTTGTGTGCATATGTGTGAGAGAATGTTGCAGACAGCATTCATGGAGCAATTGTGCTGTGGTCTGTAAATTACATCCCTCTAGGGAGCAGTGCTCTTAGCTGCAGGAAGTTTCTTACTCAAAGGAGGATTAATGAGGGAAGTTTGAACACTACACAGACCCCAGACCCTAAGAAACTCTGACCATAGTTAAACATGCCCCCTTAAACCTCACATACTAATTTCTCTAAGAAGGCGTGCTGACACAGGTTCAGGTTGTATTTTGACTATTAGTAATCAAACTGGTATTCGGGAAAACTTGTTTGAAAACAGTAATTATTTTTGCAATTTCATATGGTGGCAACGCAAGTGGCACAAAAATGGCAAACTTAATCTTTCAGACAAGATATGAGAATTTTATTAAAAACAAATTGCCTTGAGAATAAAAAATGCATAGGCTGTTATATTTAACAGTGTCCTATGGGTTCTATGTTTTATAAGTTGCATTCTGTTTTACAAAGCTACATTAAGAAATCATCCCAAGTGAGCAAAAGTAAACTAATCCAATATAAGAGTTATTGACAAATAAGGTTGTTCGAGCTGTTGAAATTAAGAAATATTTTAAAAATCTAGTTTAAAAATGACTTTAAAAATATCATGTGGTGTCACCATCAAATAAAAGGTATTTAAATACTTTCCTTAAAGGTATAGTTTAAATAAAATTGAATTTAAATTTAAAATCTGTCATCATATACTCAAACTCATGCATCCCCTATGTGTATGACTTTCTTTCTTTAGCAGAATACAAACAAAGATGTTCAGAAGATTATCTCAGCTCTGATGGTCCATACAGCATAAGTGAATGGTGATCAGAACTCAGAAGGTAAAAAAAGGACAAAAAGGCATCAAAAAAGTAATCTATACGACTCCAGTGGTTTAATCCATGTCTTCTGAAGCGATATGATAGGTGTGGGTGAGAAACACATCAATATTTAAGTCCTTTGTTACTGTCAGTCTACACATTCACATTCAGCTATCAACTGGTTGAGGCTGGTCAAAGACTTGTAGCAAAAAAAGTACTTAAATATTGATCTGTTTCTCACCCACACCTATCATATCGCTTCAGAAGACATGGATTAAACCACTGGAGTCGTATAGATTACTTTTATGATGCCTTTTTGTCCTTTTTTTACCTTCTGAGTTCTGATCACCATTCACTTATGTTGTATTGACCTTCAGAGCTGAGATATTCTTCTGAACATCTTTGTGTTCTGCTGAAGAAAGAAAGTCACACACATCTGGGATGGCATGAGTAAATTATGAAAGTGAACTATCTCTTTAAACCAACAGAGTGTACACAATTAAATAATTAATTAGAAAAAAGTTTTCTTTTTTATAAAGATCATGATTTTAGTTTCTCAGTGTTACACCGCATGACCTGAACAAAATGTGCTATTTCATAAAAATGTCAAAATATCAGATCTTTTTTCAAAACTTCACACAGAGTTATGACGTTCTAAAGGAGTCCTCTGTGGTTTATGGTTTTTGTTCACATAAACAACAAAATGGCTACATGTTGTTACACCACATGACTTTGATTTGGTGGACAGTGTTTTTAAATATTAATCATGTTTTTTTGTTTTTTTTTAAACAATGGTTTCACTGCTTTTTCTTTTTTTAAGAAATAATAACAAAACATTATACTGCACTACTCTTGCCAGCATTTCTTTTTCCAAGAATTTCAGCTTTTAATGAGACATTTACTTTGTTTACTGTCACTGGAAGCCTACTACATCAGATTAAAAATGTTTACTTTAAGCCCCAGAAAAAATATCAAAATGACTTTAAACTCTTTGACAATTGAGAAGATGTGTGTTCAAGTATTTGTTTTGTGTGAATTGCATTTTTTATGTATTATTGGTTAACAAATGTTATTTTTGAGTTTTGTGAGCTGGTACGAATGACTTGGGTAACAATATTTGATTAGTCATCACAATCTGTTGTTGAATTGATAAGGCAGGAATTTAACAGCTGTTTCAGCTGCTGAGTTTTTGTATTTTATGCAATTGTTATGCTTTATTGTAAAGCATATGTTTTGTATGACGGTGATACTGTTAGTAGTATAATGAAAATAGACTATAATAATCATGATTTTAATTTGGAAAATGACAAACAGAAACTGATGCAGGTATGGGATTCTTTGTACATCAGGATCAGTAGCTTAAAGGTGTCACATATACTTAATAATTTTATTTTCCCCCAGATATCCACTTAATTAATTTAGGTTTTCATGACTATTTTCCACCCTCTCTTTGACCCTTAAATTACCTCTGCTAAATTAGCTTTTGACTGAAGTTTAGTTTCAAATGTTGACTTGGCATCAACAAGTCTACAAGCAATTGAACTACTCCAGTTGTACAATTCAGGCTTACGTCAACACAAGATGAGATTTTAAATGTTTTCTATGATTCTCGTCAAGTTTTCTCTCAGATGTTTATAACTATGATTTACTATGCAGCTCTAAGAACTGCTTGATTCTAATGGGACAATTGCAACATTCTCAAATTTATATTTCAAGCGTTGTTAATTTGTTAAGTTGTGTAATAACAGGGATAATGCACAGGGCCCTTGCATTGCCCTGAAGGCATTATCCTTTAGACATTGTTTTTAGATCAACAAAACACATGCAAGTGCAGTTTTTTCCACATAATAATTAATTGAATGATATATTAAACAATATATATAGTGTGTAAAACATCAGTGTTGATTTGCTGATAGTGTACTCCTCCAGATAGCTAAACCACATCACTAAGATTGATTGCTTTTTGTTGAAACTGTTTATATTTTCTCTCTTGGTAAATTTAGAAGGTCATTCCTTAAACCTTAAACACATTTCTCGTTGACTCATTTTTTCAGATTGCAAATCTGGTCAACATTGCCAGCTCCAAGCAACGTTCACTCCAAGGGAAACAAAGCTTGTGGAGAACGTGTTTACGAGTGGTTCTGATTTCGTAGAAACTGACTCCAATCTTGTTAGAAAAACAGCGATAAGATACGATTTACGCAGACCTTAAACACAGCCAGAAATCCAAATGGCTACTTTCTAGTTGTTGTTACAACCCGGCCCTAATTTGTTTAAGACAAACTGATTGAATCACAACAGTACCATGTTGGATGTTGACGTTCGGAAGATAATTGTGATGCACAATTAAGTACCAACTAGTTTATTAAAAAAGATAAACATTAAATAATAAAAAAGCCTTAGGTTGACATGGTAATTAAATTTGAATGGGTCCTTGTTGTCATGGGAACTGGACACTAGAATGTTTATGTGATGACTCTAGAATTGTCAACAACCACTGCATATTTGCTCATGACCTTGCTGCCGTTAAAATGTCTTCTGTTTCTGCTGTTGCCAGAAACCCGACTCTTAAGTCCGGTCAACAGTTCGGTCATTTAATCTACTTGCACTTTTATGGTGAATACCTGGTTCATTAAACACAATGATAAAAGAGAGACAAACAAAGTACAATAACTACAGTAAAGTGATAATAAATGTTTTAAAAAACAGATGTTAGCATCTTATTTCTATGATAGGTGCAGTATGTAAGAAACCCTTGTTATTAATGACACCTGTGGCCGTTAAATGAACTGCAGCCAGCTACCTGCTGCTCATGCTCACGCTCGTGCACACGCGACATAGGGACTTGAGTGAGCGAGCATCAGCCAAAACAATGACAGAACTTACAAAGAGACAGAACGTGATTTAGGCAGCATAATTAAAATGACACAGTTATGATTTTTTACTACAAACTTTGCGAATGTATATTATACAAAATAATATACAAAGTGTGGATAGTTTGAAGTAATCACTTTTCTTAGCAAGATATATTGACTGCATTTATATGATAGCTTATGTCAGAGTTAGCTAGCTAGCCAGATTTATAAATAGCTGTTTGCTAAATTTGGTGGATGATGACAGTAGCTGTTTATAAAATATACTGTACATTATAAATATGTTGACACAATTCAGTATTGATGTGATTCCATCACAACTGTCATTTTGAGATATCGATGCGCTATTGCTTTATAATAATAGATTGTATATATTTTCTGTATAACCAAGTTACGTCACACTGATGAATGTTTTTATTTTTGCATAATCTAGAACATTGTCTAGCATTCATTTCATATGTTATTGTAGTTTAGATAAAATTACACAGATCAATCCTTATGGCACTATATTTCACATGCTTTGCAGTTATGTAAGCTTACCTGTCCAATAAGAAATATGCCGAACAAAGGTCCCTCCAGGAATCAAATGCCCTGCCGATGTTCACTATAGTTTTCGCTCGACCACAATCACGTTTCCTGTCAACAATCACAATCATGTTTTCTCGGTAACATTGTTTTAATTGGTGTTAATTGGTAATTCTGTGATGTTTTGTGGTATTAGATGCATGGGTTGTCTCACTCAAAACATTCCACCCCGTTTAATAAAATGACAGAAATTGCACACAATTGGAATAGCACACAATTTTGGAAAATAGGTTATTTTTTTCTACTAAAGCATTTTTGCAGTTCTAAACTATAGAAATGACATTTTACATATTATTATAGAACTTCATTTTATGCATCTCTGACATTTTTTTTCTGATTTTATTTGGTTGGTGTTTCTTCACATTACACAGAAAAAATCCTTATACATTTATAACAATGCAAGACATTTACGTTATTAATTTTAAATAAACCATCTTTTCATATAAGCGTTTTTATACTTGTGACCTATATGCTGATGGTATGTAATTTGGTCAATATCTGGCTGATAAATATAGTTGGTCGATAAATAAGTGCATCCCTAGTTAATATAAAATTAAAAAAGATATAAAATGCAAAAATTTTAAAAAATAACTATCAAATTTAAATTCAAGTTGACACCCTCATTTAAGAAAACTCTCAACTCCATCCTGTCAGGTTCAGTCCTGCTAAGTTTCTCGATATTTTATAATTTGTCCAGTTACAGTTCCTAAAGTTTAAGTCTCAGATCTTGACAGGGCCGTTTCTAGCTATTAGCGGTCTAGGCGGCCACTTAGGGCTCCCGCAAAGTAAAAAAAATATAAAAATTATTTGTATGATTTTAATATACAGTACTCAAAGCTGCAAGAAAACTTAGGCAGCTCAATTAGACAATTATAGGGGGCCCCCTTGTGGCCAGAGAGGGAAGGGAGAATGTAACTGCAAGGAGTGAGTTGTAGCTGAATGCGCACCTATAAAGTCGGGGTGGTGATCTGTGGGGCGTCCAAGTAGAATTTTGCTTAGGGCCCCCATATGCTCAGAAATGGCCCTGGTTCTTGACCAGAGCATATTTCTGAAAGCCTGGTTCCACATGCAGTAAATTAGTTTTCTTATAGTGAGTTCCATCCAGTGGCATTAAGAATACTCAAAACACATGTCTTTTGTCTTAACTTTTAAACAATAGACTATTCTTGCGATTTATATCTCATTTTATATCTCATATCTCGTTTTAATAGTAGTCAAGTATCATTCTCTCCAGAAAACATACTAAAATCATCTCAATTACAATGGCAGTGTAATAAATGCTGAAAAGAGTTGGCCTGGATCCAAAGTTAAGACTTCCCTTATATTTGTTTTGGTTCTCAGGACAGTGCAGTGACTACTGTAAATCAAATGCACGATTAGATGAGCATGAAATCTAACTGCTGTCTGCTCTCTGGTTGCAGTCGTCACCTTGACCAATTTGGGCTTATAGCTGAGGATAATGATTAAATAGCAATCCAAAGTAATCAACCATATAATCAGTTTCAAAATCCATCTGCCAGTTTGTCAAGATTTCATCATATCTAAATAATTGGGCAGTTGATTGCACCTTCTGAGAAGTTAAATATGCATCAGGGTATTGGGTGGGTGACTAATTGTTGGGGTTTCTGTTGGCAATGATTTCTGATTTTCATAATGCTAAGCTAACACAATGGAGCATTCAACTTTTTGGCCTTATATTTATAAAAATAAAAAAATAATAAAATTCAACTTTATTGTCATTGTGCAGAGTACAGGTCACAGAGCCAATGAATGCAGTTGTTTTCACATATCCCAACTAAGCTGGGGTAAGAGCGCAGGGTCAGCCATGAAACAGCACCCCTGGAGCAGATAGGGTCAAGGGCCTTGCTCAAGGGCCCAACAGTGGTATCTTGACAGTGCTGAGGCTTGAACCCCCAACCTTTCTGTCACTAACCCACAGCCTTAACCGCTGAGCCACATTGCACCAGGTTTGACATCAGTGATGTCAAAATATTTGGTTCTCGCATGAACGTTTGGCTGGTTAGCATTAGACACTTTCACCTGTTTGTAAATGCCGTTACAACACCAGATTGATTTCATTGTGAATTTGGTAACTGTAGGTCAAAGGTTCTGCTGCTGAAATCATTCTGTGCTTACTGAAATTCAAACCACTGCCCTCCAATGGCCAAAGCTGAAAGTGTCGTTAAACGTAAAGGCAGATTTGAGCTCCAGTTTCTGAGTGAAATGTCCACAGAGTGGCGCCAGTGGTGTATTTTTAGTTGTAAATTATGTAATACAGTCAACAGGAATTGCATATTTATATTCTCATACCCAAACCCTAAACCTAACCATCAGTGGATTAAAATAAAAATTTTAGAGGGGGAAAATTGCAACCTCCAGGTCATACTCCTTGTTGTTTATGTGAATACGTTACCTTCCAGGTTCCCATGGGACAGAATGGGGTTGATTTCAGGGTACCTGAACATTAGTTAGCAACATGTCGATTTCCAGCATGATCATGTTGACTACTTGTATGGGGGTAAAAAGCACCTTTCTCCATTCAAATGTTGCCATGTATTCTTCTGAGGATTTTCTTATTTTTTATTTTATTTTCAAGTAACTTTAGTAGTTTAGCCAGTGGTTGATTTTTGTTTGGAGGGCTCCTAAAATGCAAAAAGTTACATATATTTTTTCCCTTTCTGCTGCCTTTGACATCACAGCTCAGGATAATTGCTAGTGAATTGGATTTGGGTTTTGCGTTGTGTTCCCTGTGGCTCCAGAGTAGCAGTTTGCAGCTTGGGCAATAGCTTAACAAATGCCTGGAAGCCTCAGAGGAGATGATTTTTCAGTCTCTTTCAGGTTTGGAACAACATGAGGATGAATAAATGATGATTCTTAGGTAAAGCGTTCCTTTAATACATAATACCAAGAAATAGACTGTTCATTTGATTTTTTATTGAACATTGTAATTCAAATAGTCAATGTTAAAGCCTGCTCAAATCACTTCCATCAACCTAATTAAGTTTTTTGCATTTCTATGGGTAACCATAAACGTTACTGAATCATTGTGGGGGAAGTAAATTAATCACCCTTATCATCACACAGAGACAGCTCAAACTGAGAAGATGACATCCCGTTCTGATGGTTTTATTTTTGTAATGCTTCAAGTGTGTGTGTGCGGTATGTGGGTGTTTGTGCAGGTGGAGATCATTACTGAGAGAGTGAGGAACGTCTTGAAATAATGAAAGGGAGCGAGAACATGTAAAACAAAAAAAAGAAAGAATGGATTGCCCAAGACGTATAATTACGGTTTTTACATCAATATTGTTTTCAGTTTGTTGACTCTTTCAGACATGAACGCTGTCTGAATAAATCCTCACAACTGCTTGATCTCTAAAAGAGACCTCTTTGAAGTAAAAACATATTTTAAGTGCACTTTATATTTAGTTTTATGGAGTTGGTGATGCAAACATTAGGATGTGGTTAGAGCAAACATCATCTGAATTAGTTTCCATATTTATCTATTTATCACCATTAGGAGCACACCATTGGAACACTATTTGTAACACATGACTGTAATTTTAACTTAGGGCTACTTAAACGTGTTAGCAGTATTTATCAAAGATTACGGATTGGGCATTTAGCCTTTGAAACCAGTATCAGTACAAATCATGCATATGCTTGGATGACCTAAATGTCAGATGTGCTTAAAAAAACACTATTGTATTTCAACAAAAGCACTTTGATTCAACAAGTCTAAAAAGAGAATTTAACCTTTAGAGTCATTAGGATTCTGCTTATCGTCATCTGTACTCTTAACATTGTCGTACGTTGGAATCACAAAGCATGCATGATAAATCAGCAGTTTACTGATAAATTACGCAGCCGATTGCTTGTTGGAAGCGAGCGGTCCCTTTAGAAATGATAAGAACTTTCATTTTGAGGACCAGCAGTGTTAATACTGCTGTGCCAGATGTCAGACCCCCAAAAACATAACATAACATTTTCCCCAACATTTACCTTGGGTAATGGCCGTTGTGGTCACTCTAATGGGGCTTTTCCACTGCACTGTACAGCTTGACTTGACTCAACTCTGCTCGCTTTTTGGGGGTTTTCCACTGTGGATAGTACCTGGTACCTGGTACATTTTTTCCAAGCTAGCCGAGCCGATACTAAATGTGACGTAAAAATCCTCCAGATCGCTGATTGTTCAGAGAGAATCGTCACTACCGACGTCACTGGATTTGTGACACGGGACATCAACCCGCTAGTTTTAAAGTTAGCAACGGCGATAGCAGTATCGTTTGTTCACGACTTTCGGATTGTAAAAAGAAAGGGCTGTGCGCAAAACCGCGGCATGGTCAATAAACGAGGTGCAGGTGTTACTCTCGTTAGCGACGAGGAAGTATCTCAGCTGTTGGCTGCACACGCTACCACCGAACCTACCAACAGTGTAGGGAAAAGTTACAAAAACGTAAAAGTGACTACAGAAACATCAAGGAACACAACCGCCGGAGTGGTTCAAACAGAAGAAAGTGGAAGTGGTTCGACCAAATGGATGCTATCTATAGCAACGGGAGAGATAGTGCCTTGGACTCGGCCACGGCGTTATTGGAGTCCACGATGGAGGATGGTACGTTTTGTTATGTTAACTCTATATTCTAACTTGAAAGCTTCACTTTATTTAGATGACCAGCTACTGAAAAGCTTCTAAAACAACCAGGCCAATTTAACTGTTACATTTGTGTAAAATCACCATGCAACAACTGCTTTATGCAGCACAATGAGCTAGTAGATAACAGCTAGCGGTCGTGTTATTGTTTATGGTCAGTAATGTTTGTGTCGCGTTTAAGATGATGTCACGGCAGTAGAGGCGGTGCAACTATGAGGATCAGCCTATAATCCTACCCACATTGAGGCGGCACTAAACTGCAGTGGAAATGCAAGCTCAGAAAAGTAAAGCGAGTAGAGTCGAGTCGAACCGTAACGTGCAGTGGAAACGTCCATATGGCTCAGTGTACTATTTTATGAAACAAATTATACAGAATATTTCAGCAACATTTTGTAGGTTTTGACTAACAAAGGCTTTGTTCTGGAACATTGTTAAATAACTGCTTACATCATCACCAGAACTAGTCTGCAGCGCAGGAGGTCCTAAATAAGTGAAGGTGCCAACCAATCACAATTCCCAATCAACGTCTGACAAATCACATTCAAGGATTCATTCAGACTTACATCACATTTGTGACCTTTTAATTAATCTCCTTAATTAACACTGCATTTCTGGGTATGAAACACCATAGTATGTTTATGTCCCCAATATAATATCTCCACGAATCATGCACTTTAATCTTACATACCGTAACTGTTCAGTAAATCGCAAACAATGTACACAATTAATGCAATTAAATCCTACAGTTTGAGGGATGACAAGAGCTCTGTAAAAGGACAATGGCGGAACTGTCCAGAAAGATGAATTGAGTGAAGTTTCAGTGAATATGATTCCTAAAAGGGAGCTTTTATTCTCATTCTGCTCAAGTCTAGACTGAATTAGGATCATTCTATTGATGTACAACAAAGATTTGATCTTCAGATTCTACATTAGGACACTACACACTGTCTAGTCCTTACAGACTCAGCAGGCCTGATTGAATCAGGCCAGCAGAAATACAGAAAAGCAATGCAATCTTAATGTGACCTAAGGACATTCATCGACATGACAACATTAATATTGTATTGTTGGATCTAACAATTCCTGACTAAAGAGTATGGTTCTGTGGTTGATAAATAGCATTGACTTGTTTTTTTTTCTCTGTCAAAATTAGGATTTTAGGCTAAATTTATCTGAATGCATAAAGGGCAGATTATATTGTAAATAGTGTGACTGTTCACCATTGTAATCGGGTCATTCTCGGGAAACCATTGTATGCTATATATGTCCCCATGACATGCTACTGA
The DNA here is from genome assembly GCF_025860055.1 of Xyrauchen texanus. Classification (NCBI taxonomy): domain Eukaryota; kingdom Metazoa; phylum Chordata; class Actinopteri; order Cypriniformes; family Catostomidae; genus Xyrauchen; species Xyrauchen texanus. The sequence continues at coordinate 42,436,743 of NC_068288.1, forward strand.
TGTCATTAACATAATCACAGTGTGATGCTTGTGATTATTTTTTTCAAACATCACATTACATTTAAATGTTATATTGAATATTAATAATAATAATACAAATTCTGATTCTAAATTCAACATTTTGATTTTCTAAAAACTTTTTTTTTTAAATGATTTTATATTATTTTAATTCTTTAATTTGTCTCTGTCACTTTCTGTTTAACCCAGGTGGGATAATACTATAATATAGATAGTAAATTATAATATATATTTTTTTATTTAATTAATTATTTTGAAAGACTTTATGTAAAATTGACCTGCATTTCAAAATAAATAAATAAATGTAATTTGGGAAAAGTACATGTTTAAATAAATAAACAAATACATACATAAATACATATTTCTGGCAACAAATGGCAAGGTTTCCTGATAAAAACCCATTCACTTTTTTTTAACACTTTCCACTTCTTAAATAGTCCTGCAGTGAGACAAATAATTTTTTAGTAGTATAACAGTACAATTATAAGGTCATTAACACTGCCTGCCAAATGATTATAAAAGTATTACAAAATGTTATTTAACACAGTTCTAGATGCAGATATTACAGAATGTTACACTGCAGAGCACTGCTGCTATTAAACTACAACTTTTAAACATACATTTAGGTGATCCTTTGCAATTACAAAGGGCCACGATTGCATAGATGCTATTTGGTCATATTCTAGAAAGAGTGCCAAAACTCTGACCTGCACCATAAAAGAGCTATGTCAATATTGTCAAACACCTCACATAAAACTGAGATGTAAGCTTCATTAATCGCAGCTACCCATGAGTAAAGGAGAGTTATGCACAATGTGTGAAAACAAATAAGGAACAATCTGCCTATGGTATTCCCAAAGGAAAGGTGAAAAACTATGTGTACATTTTCACCAACAGAAAAGGGCCCTAAAGTTTCAGTAATTGAAACTTTTCTTCGGAGTGTTCTGGCATTGCCTCTCTCTCTGTCCCATGTTTCCCATGAGAATGATTTCAGTCGGGGCAAAGAGTCACTTGGTTTGACCTCTATCCCCAAGAGCACAGCCTCGCCGCAAACTGAACCAAAATAAGAATTATGTAAAAATAAACAAGTGGGTAAGGGGGATAGTGCATTAAAAATGTAATTAAAACTAGCATCAATCTGCAGTCTGAAATAAGCCTTCAAAAGGTTTTTATGAAATCTACAAATGAAGGTGAAATTTTACAATTACTTTAAACTGTATTCGTGCCATTTCTGGTTCAGAATTGCATCTTAAAGGGATGAGGGTGCTCAAATGATGATGACAGAACTTTTATTTTTGAGTGAACTATCCCTTTAAAATATGCAAAAATATAATATGTTAGTCTAAATCATTTTCAAAGATGTTCTGGGCAGTTCTGGGCAAAATTAAAAAGCGCCCACCTCAATATTCTATGATATTAAGGGCTCTCCATCAAGTATATAGGATTTTTTTTCACAAGTTTTATCATCTGCAAGGTGAAAATATAAAATAACATGAAGAATTAATTAGAAAAGAAATAGCTCTCCTCTCCTCAGAAAGCCCCATGATTTGAGCTATCATTCTTGTCTGTAAACTGTGTAAAAAAGTTACATACCAAAGTTAAATAATTTGTGTTATGGGGTTCTTCAAATCTTTAACGTTAGTATGGCAAATGTTCTTGCTTTAGCAATGATTAACTATCACTACTTATTACTTCAGTAAGCATTTTTTTCTGGCTGTTAATGAACAAAGTCTGACCAATAATCAGTTTAAAACCAGCACAGAACAAAGAGAAGGAACTATCTATCCTCCAGACAAGGGGGTGAGGAAATGCTCCAGAGCAGACGAGAGACAGAACGTGTGTTGATGGACCTCCCTCAGTCTCCCCCCTCTCCTCCACAAACCCAAAAGCTCCCTCGCTCCCAGATAAGAGGGCAGAATTCTCTCACTCTGGCCATTTCACACACCGCTTTGGGATAGAAATAAAAGTTCTCCACTCTTGTTTACCTTTTTCTCATGTTAAGAGCTTACAGATTTGGAGACTCATTTATATGGACTGTCTCCGTTTCTCCTTGTGTTTTTTCATTCCCTTCTTATATATCTGTTAGTGTGTAGTGTGGTTACTAAAGGGTCAGAAACAAAGAACACAACCCAACGCATTCAAAGGTTTTGCAGCAAAGAACGCAACCCAACGCCATCAAGGGTCCTGCAGGAAAGAACGCAACCCAATGCAATCAAAGGTCCTGCAGCAAGGAATGCAACCCATCACCATTAAAGGTCCTGCAGCAAAGAATGCAACACAATGCCATCAAAGATCCTGAAGCAAAGAACGCAACCCTACGCCATCAAAGATCCTGAAGCAAAGAACACAGCCCGATGCTATCAAAGGTCCTGCAGCAAAGAACGCGACCCAACGCCACCAAAGGTCCTGAAGAAAAGAACACAACCCAATGCCATCAAAGATCCTGAAGAAAAGAACACAGCCTGATGCTATCAAAGGTCCTGCAGCAAAGAACACAACCCAATGTCCTCAAAGATCCTGCAGCAAAGAACGTGACCCAACGCCACCAAAGGTCCTGAAGAAAAGAATAGGACCCAACGGCATTAAAGGTCCTGAAGCAAAGTGTGCAGCCCAACAGCATCAAAGGTCCTTGCCACAGAACGCAGCCCAAAGCTTTTAAATGACCTTAAGCAAATAACGCAGTCCAACACCATCAACAGTCCTACAGCAAAAAACGCCACTGAATTAAAGGTCCTTGCAACAGAGAACACAACCCAAAAACTGCAGTAAGTGACGGAAGCCTCTACATCTACATCTAGCCACGTGTTCCTCTATTGAAGGAGTGCAAACTGGCTGGCACCTTTTGTTGACCGCAGGTGACCTTACCAGAGACGTGAACTTTGCTCTCGCTGCCATGAGGCTTGCCAGAAGTGGCTGGCACTTGGCACTGCTGTTGGTTACGACTGGCCTGGTTAGTTGCGGAAAGGGGAGGCGTGGGGGAGGCGAAAGGCGGAAGAAACTAAACCAGGTGCAGCAAGGCCAGTGCAGCTATACCTTCATCTTGCCGGAGGTGGAAAGCTGTCACGGTGGAGCAGACCAGATTAGTGGAACTAAAATTGTGCAACAGGACGCCCCGCCGGGAGACAGGGAGTTGTCATCTCAGAAGCTGAGACATCTGGAGATGGCCATGGAAAACAACACGCAGTGGTTGCAGAAGGTGAGAATGACATCATAATGGGATACAGATGACTGTTAATATTGTTTGTTCCTTGACTTACTCAAGTGTTGCTGTATTTTACTGGTGTAATGATGCCTTCAAGTCATGTCGGAATAATTGCATGCACAAGATGAGAGCACATGAATGCCATAACAATGTCGTAATTATCAGTGGGAAACCCAGGTTTTAAACGTTATACTTCAAAAGTTCTGTGCATGTAAAGCACATAATCATTGTAGAAGCAAAGTAATATTGGCCATAATTAGTTGTTGATTTTGGATATTAAACGATGTTCAATTTAGTTTGTACACATTTTGAGTTCTGTTGAAGCAGCTGAATGGGAACAATTATCTGTTTGAACTCTTAATACTGCATCACATTCAAAAATACAACCCGTTGAAAGGCAACCCAGTCACTGGACAAATTTAATGATCTCTGCTGCTTTTCGTGTTGCCATGTGCGATTTCCATTAAATGACATTTGCAGTTTCATCTCCATTTTCAAGTGCAGTAATTAAGCAACATTTCAAACATCAAAGTGAGCTTGCTAGAATGTTCAAATATGAATAAATAGATGAAACGCTCTTTTCAACAATATTCCGAGAATGTTTTCCCGTAATTAATCAGTAGCCAGATGACAAAAGAATTTGATCTCCTTAAGTGACTGCAGAGTGATTTATTACTCCATTCAAATGTGAAGAATTCAAGGCTTGATTGGCACTTCAAGGGAATTTTTCTAGGTGACATTAATTGAGCTAATGAATAGATGAAGTGTTGCAGTGCAGAATGAAGGTTTGCTGTGATAATGTCTATGTGTTCAGTGCACCACCAAAGTTGGCAATCTATACCGCTCAAAGAAAAATCTCTCACACCTCCAAAGGAAAGAGGCATGACCCTTGACTCTGGTTAAGAAGAGGTCAGATTGCGATAAGAGACCTTTTAATTATAAACACTTGCTGTTTATAATTTAAGGGATATTTCACACAAAAATGTATATTATGTCATCATTTTAACACCCTTCCAGAACCGTATACATTTATTTCTTATGTGAAACATAGAGGGGGATGTTCGTCTATATCCTCAGTCACCATACACTTTCATTAACATTTTATCAATGCCATGAAAGTGAATGGTCATTGAGGTTGTCAGCCATTAACAATTATCCTTTTGTTTTCAAGTGGCACTAATATATATTAGATTTGATTAGATTTGTTAGCAAATAACAAACCAAGTGTCATCTGCAAACACATGATGCTAGAGCTTTTCTCAGAACTAACTTCACATTTCTGAGCCAATTTTGCAATTACTTTTAACCAACTTTGGTCAAGGCGATTTTTAGTGGATGTATTAATTCAGTTTCCTTTAGAAGTTTAACATTCAGAGTAAACAACGGTGTGATTCATTACATTATCCATGGTCATGTTTCTACGTTTGACTACAAGAAAGTGTCAAAATAGTTTTTGTCTTCATTTTGAACTGTATATATCTTATCATTCAAAACCTAGCAATCTTGTTTTTGTTAAATGAGTTGCTTTAAAGTGTGCTTGTACTCTTTCTTTAAACTCTCTTGATTTTAAATCTTGTTATCTACTGCAATAACATTCATACATTTTTAAGTGTGGCTCAAGTGTCCAAGTACGTTTTGGGGCCACTGAATATACACACCAATTGTTTTAGAAAATCTTTGATTGGTCTACAATGCTAACTTGCACAAAAGCTATAATTTGAACTGTGCCTCAAAGTTCTGACTTGAATGTTAGGTGTCCTGCAAGCTTATTGAAATCTTTTGAGGGTCTGGTACATGTGTTGCCATGGCTGTATAATTGGGTAATGTGTTTATGGAGGAGGAGTGTGCAGCGAGCGAGGGGGTGGGGGGTGGGGGGCGAGCGATGAGGGACGGCTGGGGAGAATGAACGCAATCAGCCGGGAGAGGGATAAGGTGGAGCCGGAGCCGCAGCTTGAGAGAGAGTCACACAAAGCTGTCTGTGTGTGTCTGCATGTCAGTGCGGTGTGTGCTGAAAAGCTGAAAACCTTTTGTGTACTGCTGAAAAGCAGTGTTTAATTGTGTGACACTGAAAAGTGTAGCAATAAATGTCTGACGTGGATTGTTCACCCAGTCCCCACTTCCTTCTCTCCACATTATTAACATGGTCTGATACATTGGTGCCAAAATCTGGGAATTTGGAAGAAGATGCGCCATCAAGGAGTCCTCGCCGATGACTGAGGATCGCAATGCTGAGGAAGTGCTCGATCGGTGGTGCTAGAGCACTGTGTCAACCAGCAAACGAAAGGGACAGCTGAGGGGTCCAGTGCCATCGCCCGGCGTCGCGGACGGAAGCAGTACAGCGGGCTGAGGACCGTCTGACAGCATGTAGGGAGACTGCCGAGTTTTTTCCTTTCTCTCTCTCCTCTCTCATTCTCTCTCCCTCTGTCTTTCTCTTTCTCGAATGTCAGAATAACTGCATTTACGAATAATGTCGTAATTATCAGTGGGAAACCCAGGATTTAAGCTTTATGCTCCAAAAGTTCTGTGCATGTAAAGCACATAATCATTGTAGAAGCAAATTAATATTGGCCATAATTACTTGTCATATTAGTTGGGGCATGGCTGAGCGATGAGGGATGAATGGGGGAGAATGATCGCAATTAGCCGGTAGAGGGATATGCTGGAGCAGGGGCAGGAGCAGTTCGAGAGAGAGAGAGAGAGATGCACAAAGCTGTCTGTGTGTAGCTGCGTGTCAGTTTGATCCGTGCTAAAAAGCAAACCTTTTGTGCACTGCTCAAAAAGCGGTGTCTTATTGTATGACACAAAAAGTGCAGCAAATGCCTGATGTGGATTGTTCACCCGGTCCCTGCTTCCTCCTTTCCACATTAAGAACTTGCTCTGTTACAGGGTGTTTAGTTTACTGGCAAATGATTGAAACTAAATGGATATGATGCCTTAGATTGCTCCCGCAGCTCACCCCTTAACTGATAACTGCATTCACAAGCAATTGACAACATATCATGCTTCTGACTCCATTAGTTGGAAGCGGAAAGAGGAGTAGGGGTGGAATATGGTGTATATAGGGGTATATGGAAAGCATGAGGAGCCATTTGAATCTAATGGCTAATGGCTATGAAACAAAGGCTCTCTGGAAAAGAGTTCTTCAAAGGCCAGGGGGAATTAGTGATTGTATGTCCCATTTAATGCAGCATGAGATATGGTAAAGCCCCAGAACCCTTTGAGTGGGAGCCCCACTGGATGCCGAGTAACAGAAACGACAAGAACTCTACAAACCTCAATTCACAACCTTTTGGCTTAATGCTCTGATTGCATACAGAAAAACACTTTGGATTTGCTTTCCAGTAACCGATTCCATCAGTCAAGAAATAAAGATGCAATTGTTAATGTGAAGAGTATTTGAGCAGTTTGTAAAATAATTTGCTCTAGTTTAGGCATCTTTCTGATGTTTATTCATTTAGTTTATATTTATCTACTGTAAGTGGGGCTTTACCTTACTTTGCTCTCCAAATACATGTCAGCCAACATAATGTTAACAAACCCAAAAACATTTAAGGCATAGAGCATTCCCTGATTGGCCTTAAAAGGGCCGCTCCCCAACTCTCATTTGCTATTTACGGCTGCCACCGGTGAAACAGGTATGATTTCTCAAGATCTATTTAAAAGATATCTGAAAGGTAGTAGGTGTCACGGTTTCGTGTCGTCCGCACCATGTTTCATGTCACCTGCACCATGTTTCATGTCACCTGCACCATGTTTCATGTCACCTGCACCATGTTTCGTGTCGTCCGCACCATGTTTTGTGTCACCTGCACTGTTTCTTGTCGTCCGCACCATGTTTCGTGTCATCTGCACCGTGTTTCGTGTCCTCTGCACAGCGTTTTCCGTTTCACCCTTCACTAGTCACGTTCCATGTCACGCTCCCTTGTTGTCCGCCCCATGTTTTCTGTTTTACCGATCACGCTCCCTGTCATGTCTTCCGTGTTGTTTACCCTACCCTCCGTGGATGTTCGCTGCCCAGTCACTCCTGCACCCCTCCTGTGTTATATACGGTATTTTTAGTTCGTGTTTTCCCATCGTGGATCTTTTCTTTTGTTCCAGAGTTTGTTTATTTTGTGTTGCTACTAATAAAAGCCGCATTTGGATCCACACCCCCCATCTGCCTTGTCCTGCTTCCCTCACAGATCATTACAGTAGGGGTATTGCAGAAGCATAGTAATCCAAATGAAAGAAACTGCTTACAGCAGCTTTAATCCTTGGGGTTAGGGGTTTAGAACAAACCTCTACCCCTATATGAGTAATGGCATTTTGTGATGGTTGTCTTAGACAACAAGATGCCACAGGTCAGCAAGCCTCACAACTGAAACAAGCAATTTTTTAATGGCTGTGCATTCGTCACTCTGCAAGAGTTTGGATACTGTGAAAAACATTTAGAGCAGAACACACTCTAAAAGTTTGAGCAAAGGTTGCTACTCCATAAAAAAAGCCACTTAGAAAATGAAAGAAGGAAACTGAATACTAAAAAACATGCTGTAAAACATCTCAGCATGTGATAGGTTCTGATAATACAACATCACATTAACAAGCCTCCTGTGTCTCTGATAATAGTTTCTTTCTCTGGACTATTACTTGTTTTATTTCTCTATGGAGAATTGATAGAGAGATAGATTGAGCAAAGGATTGCTGGAGGAGAGGTTGTGAACACGGAAAGCCTGCTGTGTTTACAATGTCTTGGTACTCTCTTTAATGACCCTGTAAAATGCAGCGGTTATGGGGCTTCCTTGAGAGTAAACTAAGAGCCGGACTGTTGATTAATCACGATGTGCAGAATCAGAGTCGTGCACATCAAAAGCTCACTCAGCACATTTTCCTCTGAAGAATGTTCTCTTGGTGCTCCAAATAAAAGCCATTCCCTGAAGGAAAACATACAAATGTGTTGGGGAAACCATTTGAGAAATAAGTCTGGTCCAAGACTTCAAAATTGTTTCTATGTTGGAAGACCATCTTGATGAATTATGTTGTAAACACAACGTAACTTGTTATGACATATCTTTTGGTCTAGATAGAATTGAATGTCTGTTTTGATTAGTTGTACATTCACTTGAGTCTGCTGTAGAATTCTATGAACTTTTTTGACAGCAACGAATGATTGCTCAAGCTAAATGCTTGTCAGAGTTAGAAGAGAAAATGGAACACGAGGGAAGGTATTTTAATGTCCTCTTTGGGCTCAAAATGTTCTGGATCTCTGCATAAGTCCATTGGCACAGCAAGACCTTGAGTGTGGATATTAATACTTACAACAGGGGTAATTTAATAAATAAAAGGTGCATGCGTGCATGAATGTGGGGATCAAAAGTCTGAGACCCCGAGTGTAAATGCATTTTTTAATTATTATTATTAGTTAATTAATTTTTGAAAACATAAGTATTTTTTGTATTGGATATGTCCCTCTTTTGCTTTACAGACTGCATGCATTCGAGCTAGCATGGAAAAGTTTGTGCAAAACCTGATGATCCATGTTATCCCAGCATGATTTGAAAATGTTCCAAAGAGCATTTTGTGTGCTTCAATGGAAATCTGACCTTTTGGACAAAAGTGTAAACATGGTCATTGTCACAAATTTGCTTACATTTGATTAGTGACCTAGACATAGTCCAGAACCTTTAATTGTTCTTCTTCATTTAACTTACTCAAAATCATAAAAAAAGACATTATTTTTTATTTCTAGGTTTAAATTAAAATAAAATCTGTGATTTTCAACATGCTCTTCGACTTTTAGAGTGCTTGTCTCTTATAGGTTTCGACTCTCTCTGTATGTCTTTATTTCTGTGCATACAGTGCATCCGGAAAGTATTCACAGTGCTTCACTTTATCCACATTTTCTTATGTTACATCCTTATTCCAAAATGGATTCAATTCATTATTTTCCTCAAAATTCAACAAACAATACCCCATAATGACAATGTGAAAGAAGTTTGTTTGAAAAATAATCACATGTACATAAGTATTCTAAGCCTTTGCCATGACATTCAAATTGAGCTGCATCCTGTTTCCACTGATCATCCTTGAGATGTTTCTACAACTTCATTGGAGTCCACCTGTGGTAAATTCAGTTGATTGGACATGATTTGGAAAGGGACACACCTGTCTATATAAGGTCCCACAGTTGACAGCACATGTCAGAGTACAAACCATGCCATGAAGTCCAAGAAATTGTCTGTAGACCTCCGAGACAGGATTGTATCGAGGCATAGATCTGGGGAAGGGTACAGAAAAATTTCTGCAGCATTAAAGGTCCCAATGAGCACAGTGGCCTCCATTATCTGTAAATGGAAGAAGTTTGGAACCACCAGGACTCTTCCTTGAGCTGGCCGTCCGGCCAAACTGAGCGATCGAGGGAGAAGGGCCTTAGTCAGGGAGGTGACCAAGAACCTGATGGTCACTCTGACAGAGCTCCAGCATTTCTCTGTGGAGAGAGGAGAACCTTCCAGAAGAACAACCATCTCTGCAGCACTCCACCTATATGGTAGAGTGGCCAGCCACTCCTCAGTAAAAGGCACTTGACAGCCCACCTGGAGTTTGCCAAAAGGCACCTGAAGGACTCTCAGACCATGAGAAACAAAATTTTCTGGTCTGATGAAACAAAGATTGAAATCTTTGGCCTGAATGGCAAGCATCATGTCTGGAGGAAACCAGGCACCGCTCATCACCTTGCCAATACCATCCCCAAAGTGAAGCATGGTGGTGGCAGCATCATGCTGTGGGGATGTTTTCAACGGCAGGAGCTGGGATACTTGTCAGGATCAAGGCAAAGATAAATGCAGCAATGTACAGAGACATCCTTGATGAAAACCTGCTTCAGAGCGCTCTGGACCTCAGACTGGGGTGAAGGTTCATCTTCGAACAGGACAACAACCCTAAGCACACAGCCAAGATAACAAAGGAGTGGCTACGGGACAACTCTGTGAATGTCCTTGAGTGGCCCAGCCAGAGCCCAGACTTGAACCCAATTGAATATCAGATCAGGAAATGGCTGTGCACCAATGCTCCCCATCCAACCTGATGGAGCTTGAGAGGTCCTGCAAGGAAGAATGGGAGAAACTGCCCAAAAATAGGTGTGCCAAGCTTGTAGCTTCATACAAAAAAGACTTGAGGCTGTAATAGGTGCCAAAGGTGCTTCAACAAATGATTGAGCAAAGGCTGTGAATAATTATACATGTGATTTTTTTAATTTTTTTTCCCGTTTTTTATTTTTAATCAATTTTGCAAAGATTTCAAACAAACTTCTTTCACGTTGTCATTATGGGGTATTGTTTGTAGAATTTTAAGAAAATAATTTATTTAATCCATTTTGGAAAAAGGCTTATAACATAACAAAATGTGGAAAAGGTGAAGCACTTTGGATACTTTCCGGATGCACTACGTGTGTATATTAAGTTTGACTCAGATCACAGCAGAAGGCTTTGGTTTGTTAAACAAACATTTAGCTCATGTTTATCATTCTTGGGGAAGTGTCTTTGAGAGCAAAGAGTTGTCGAGTTTAGCGAAGAACTGAATGTGGGCTCTGTCGTGTTGCTTTCACTGACATCAGTAAATATTAGGAGAATTCCACTGGAGCCAGAACTCCTACAGAGCGACAATAGCCTCAATGAGAGCAATGAACTTTGCAGCTCTTTTGGCACCAGCACTCTGAACTACACTCTGTTGAACAAATTTAGCCAACATTAAAATATTACTGAAATGCTGGTCTGCATCCACAATTGGAGACCTTAAAATTATTGTGTTGGTACATAATAAAGAAATTATGTAAATGTTGTGCCACTTTGAGTGTAGACTGTTTTGTTAATTAGAATAATGAGTGTCTAGTTTTGTCAATCTAGTTTTGTTTGCAGAACTTGCTTTAGTTCCACTTACTGACAGTTTTTGTGGGCCTAGTTGACTATGTATTGCGAAAGGTAGAGGTTTCCAATTTTATTTGCCAGTAAATAAATAGAAAATAAGCACACTGTACTTATTTGAAAAAGTAACATAAGTATTAGGGGGTCAATTTAACATGGTCAGATTACATGGTCCCCGCTGAACCCCTCACTGAATATTGAATCAGTCTGGAATTATAAGAAGAGACAGATGGAATTGAGACAGATGGAATAGAACTGTGGCAAATTCTTCAAGAACCTTGGAACATCCTATCTGGGGGGAGGGGATTGGGTCATGAGTCGGGCGATGGAGGAGTGTGACTAAATGAGTTTTGCATTTGTGGAAGATCTCGTTGGGTTAAAACGCAGACACTGCAAAAGGAAACCGTAAAAGCCAGAGTGCATTCAGTGAAGGACAAATGAAGTCCTCTCGGCTAAGCTGAGAGGATAGAGTTGACAGTGGTTCCATATTGTATGATTTGTCTGAAAACCCAATTTTGAGTAGGTTGAGACACATTAGTGACTATACAATAATTGATACCACATTTACAATTAACAAAGCATAAAACAAACTCTTGATTATGACTCATCAATTGGCGTGTCAATCTTTTGTCAGAATACCATCTTAATTGATTATTCACTGTAACATTTTTAAGAAAAATTATGCATCTGTGTTTCACTAGGTCCCCCAGGAAGATATTACACATATTTCCTCCACATACTTGATAAATGAGGCATTTCATCGATTTGGCTAAATATTCTAAATATTGATTTCATTACTGCTTGCAAATGTTTTATGGCATTTAAGTATGTACTGTATTCATGCAGTAATATCATATTCTTATGGCCTAATCATGGTTGTAATCTGGAGTTTGTCTCAGTAATGATGAGAGACTTAAGGCAATCATGGTTCACATAAGCATCGGCTGTATACAGAGTGGTTTAAAGACCTGGTTTTGCTTTCATGGCTTGTTTTTTATAACTGATAAACTGCTCTAACACCAGAAGTGTCCTGAAACATGTGTTTACGGCTGCTTGAGTCAGTACTTCAGTACATCAGGTTTTTGAAAATACTCCAGTTAAGATGGTATATATATACAGTATATACAACAGTTTGTTCCAGTCCTCTAATCTGATTGGAGGAGAGAAGTTCCATGAGTACTGATGGTCTAACACCATCAGCTTCACTGTTTGTATCACTCTGCTTGTGTTCATACTGGTCTAAACAAAAGTATAAGAGCAGTGCATTTGTGTTAAGAGTTATATGTGTCTCTTTACCTTTTATTTTGTGACATTACCTATTTTAGCCAGCAGGTAGTGGAAAAATGAAATGTTTGTCTGTAATATGAGCCAGTTAGGTGACGTGAAGTGAGTCAGCGTCAGTCAGTATTTTCAGTCATCAGTACTACGTGATTGCTAGGATTACTACTACACTACTAAAGCTAGGAAATAGCTTTAAATGGCTTTAAACAAACAACATCAGCATTAAATGGTCTGCACTTATATAGCACCTTTTTAAGCCTTAACGGTATTCTGTAGCACTTTACACTGCATCTCATTCACACACACATTCATACACCAATGGCGGCAGAGCTGCTATGTAAGGTGCTAGCCTGCCATTGGGAGCAACTTGGGGTTCAGTGTCTTTCCCAAGGACACTTCAGCATGTGGAGATGTGTGGGCCAGGATTCAAACCACCAACCCTGCAATTAGTGGCCAACCCGCTCTACCAACTGAGCCACAGCCGCCCATTGAGCATTAAGGCTCATCACAGCTGAGAGACACAACAGACTGATTAATTACACAAACTCAAGGCACTTACTTCTTACCGGAGTTTCCACATTGGAGAGGACATACTGTTCAAAATGGCGGAGGAGATTGCGGTTTATATAGTGATTGAATCTTGCGCACCAGCTACCGTGGAAAAGGGAGGAATATTTCCATTGAGAAAATAGGATGAATTTGACCAAAATGACATTATCTTCAGAAAACTGACTAACACACTACAGCATTTCAGCTTGGGAGTGGCAGGAGGTGATCGTACACGCTCCATCTCTCTCTCTCTCTCTCTCTCTCTCTCTCTCTCTCTCTCTCTCTCTCACACACACACACACACAAACACACTTGTTTCTCCAATAACTTGTTAGAAAGAACCCAAGCCAAGCTAGTTCTAAAGTTGTATGTAAGCCATATTACACTCGCAATCATGCTATATCTCCCTAAATCAGCACTGCTGTAATTACCTATGGCCTCGTGCCTATGGCCGAATCACAGCAGTGCTGATGTAGGCCATATCACACTCTTGCTTGTGTGATATTGCTTAATATATATATATATATATATATATATATATATATATATATATATAGCTTACTGGAGCATTGTGGCTTTAAGATTCTTTTTGAGGTCTCAGACTTTTGGATCTCATTGATCAATGAGATCCAAATGTCTGAGACCTCATAAAAAATCTTAAAGCCGCAATGCTCCAGTAAGATTTGACTTAAGAAACAGATTCTGTCCCACATCTGGCAATGCAGCTCCTTGGTCTTCTTGTAGTTGTGTTCTTCAGATTAAAGATGAATGATTGAACGAGTCTTAAGGTTTGCTGTTTGCTCTAATGAGGCACAGAGTTTTTTATCTCAATTTGATCAAAGGCATTTTTGTAGGTAAATTGTTTTTAACTGGTAGCAGCAATTTACTCGCACAATTACGCACATGCAGTACATCTTTAAACTGAGATGACTGTCTCCCTTCATTTCCTTTAAAAAAATTAATGATGCATTTTAAGAAGAAGAACAGCACAACAGGATAATAAATGTTCATCTTGTTTTAGCAGGACTCTAACATTTAGTTCACATGGAAATAGATGCTTTTACCTTGTCCAGTTCCCACTTGAGAGCCCATTAGTTTTGCAAGAACAAGGGAAGATCAGTCAAGTAACAGACCATCTATCTATCTATCTACTCCGTCCATCTTCCTGCCTGCTTGTCTACAACATGAAGAACATTTTTAGGCTATCTTACAGAACATTTTTATATTATACAGTATATGTAGTTTTCTAGCTATATGTCATTGCAAGAGTAATACAAAACCGATTTTTGAATCTTAACCTTTTACAATAAAGCAAAAAGTTTCATAGTGCCTCATGTATTACCCAATCAGCTTCCTGTCATCCAGGGTGGATGGTCCCCAGCCTCGAGCATTAGCCCACAGTTTGTTTGGTTATGTTAGCTCAGAGAGCAAGAGAGGAATCACAGTTCTGGCTGCACAGCTGCACTCCCCGCCCGCCACAGGGTCAACAGCCACTCACTGATTGGTTGCAGCTCATTCTGAATTGCAAAGAAAACATGGTTGTCTTCCAGAGGAGCAGTACATTTTGATAATCATAATGGATGATAGAGTCTGACTCAATCAAATATAGTCTTAACCCTTCCACCTTGGAGTAATTATAAGCCCAGGATTAGAAAAAACCTCAAGTGACTTGTTCGACTTCTCTCGTCTAAGCAAACAGAAAACATTTAGCAACGATCTCCCAAGTGTGTTTCACATTGAGATCTATTGACATACATGTCAGATAATTGCTTGTTAGAATACAGTCGGGTTCAAAAGAGTCCACATTGAAAATCTGACATTTTGAAAAATGTGAATCAAAGCAACATTTTGACGTAAAATGAATAATAACTATTTTAGATTACTATTTAGATTACTAATTTACTACAGTTAAGTGCTAAAACAATGCAAGTTCTCATGGGAACAAGCTTCTCTCATGCAGTCATGACTGACAAATGGATGTCAAGATTTACTGAAACCTATTGTTTGCCTTTCAGAAGACTTGGAATATATGGACTAATTTTATGTAGTTTGGAATGACATGAATTAAAAAAATGCATTTTCACTAGGACTATTGGACGCTAAGTGTATGTGTGTTCTTTGTGCTCAGGCAAATGGATCCATAATGATGCAAAGTCACTTTGTGAACTCAAAGCTTTTTTCAGTTGCACATGAACATTATACTCAGTGAAACAACCCTTAAGCTTTAAAGCAAACAGGGTTCTAAACAATGGAAACCAAAATGGACAATTAACATTATGACAAATAATAATAACAAAAACATTGATTGAAAATGTGTCCTTACCTGAATATATCAGAAACACTTGCAAAATAGCTGTTATTAACACAAACTAATAACAAGAATGAACAATGAATATAGACTGGAGTTACTCATGGGAAACTGAAAACCTTAACTGATGCCACTAATCTAATAAAATGCCTTTAAATCATTGTAAACATGATATATAATCTAAAGTGACTGTTCATAATGACCTCCAAGACTTGAGGTAAACATAGCTGTGACACTGATAAGTTTTGAACTGGCTTGAGGTCACCATTTGTCTATTAATTTATCATCTGATTAGTGAAAATGGTAAGAGTTCACCAAAATCACCATTTTCTCTCTGATAGTTGAGGAAGAACTAATCACTGTATTTATCATATGTTTTAAGATTAGTAGCATTAAATCTTTAAAATATATTCAGAGTTGTGTTTGAAACATTTAATAGCAAGTAAACTAGATATTCGTGAGCAGAATTGTCAACATAATCACATGGGAAACCGCTTCCGAAATTTCTTGTACCCTGAAATCAACCCCATTCAGAATTACTGACAAGCGGCATGTCCCATCAGACATTTATGCATCTAATGAAGTGTGAGGACATTTCCCTTGAGCGCTACCGACGGTGTGCCGAGACAGGTGTTCTGGTCCCATGGAAACCAAAAGTATATAATCTCGTTCACATAAACAATTGTAAATGCAATTCAAAGGGTGCATTTCCACTCAAAAACTGCATTTTTACTCCACTGATGGTTAGGTTTAGGGTTGGGGTTAGGTGGTAGAGCTAATAAAATATGTATTTCTATTAACTATATTACATCATTTACAACTTTAAATACAACTAGTTTTTGGTACCATTCTGTGGACATTTCACCTGGAATTTGGAGCTCACCTGTGCCAATACAATCAAAAACACTTCCAGTTTTGGCCACTGGGGGCAGTGATTTGAATTTGGTACACAGACCGATTTCAGCAGCAACATTATTTACCTACTTGTCACTGAATTCACAGCATGATCAGTCTGGAATTGTATATTCTGCTTTGTTTTTGGAGTGCTATGTCAGCGAAATAATCTGTGCTTAAATTACACATTTTCTGCTACTTTCTTCTGTGTTTCGTGTACAGTCGTCCGTGTCTTGGCAGTGCTTAAAATTATTGGAATGAGTTTTTCCATGCTGGTGTATTATTGGGGTATAATCAATTCAAGATGAACCTGACTGAAAACTGGACATAAAAACTTGTGAAAATAGTCTGATGTTTTGCATTTTATATGTTGAAACGCCAAGCCCATTATTCTACCCATTACAACAGTTAAAAGTATGCTATTATTATATATACTGTATGTAGGTATGAACACTTATATACTGTATATATGGATTGAATATTTGGATGCCTGGAACAAAAAACACAGTCAAATACACTACACATTCCCAGATTAATAGAAAATCTTTACAAAAATACATAAAGAGGAAACATAATTCAGAACTGCATATATAAACCATTGAATGTTATTGTTTATGGCTGATACATTTTCAACCTTTTTCTGATTGCATTACCAGAAATGGTGACTTTATACAATAAAAGTAATATGACACGATATAATATCCATTATTTCCTTTGCTAGTGACCCTTTCATTTGTTGAGCGTATGACGGATTGCTTTCTTCCCTGAAGGCCTGCTTGGCAGACCAGATTATCAGCTGTAAAACAAATTAACATTGACAGACAAATAATATGTTTTTTACATCTTTTAACACAGCTCTGGATTTTGGATTTGTTTTTAGGTGCCTTTGTTTTTATAAATCTGTTTGCTCAGTGTTTGAAGCATCACCAACTCTGTGGGTTGATCCAGATGATAAAGAAGAAACCAAAAGTCCTGAAATCGTAAATGTGGCCAACCACAGTAATTCCATCTTTCTCGGATGCTAATTCTGGTAGTAAATGCAAAAGGGAATAACTTGCCTTCTTGTTAGAAAAGAATGAATAAAATAGGAAAGCTATATCACTCCCATAGCGATTTTAGCTGCACAGCATATTAACTCATTTGTACAAAAGGTCAAATTTCCTTGCTTCCATTGAAGCACACAAAATGCACTTTGGAACATTCTCAAATCATGGTGGATATAATGGATAATCAGGTTTTGCACAAACTTGTGGAGTTCATGCCAGTGCGAGTGCATGCTGTCATTTAAGAAAAGAGGATGTATAAAATACCTCTAAAATGCATGCACATTTTTCGAATCAATGTAACTTTTCTTCTTTTTTGGGCCAGTGGATATGTGTCAATGAGAACAATTTATGCAAATGTCATTGTCGTTGAAGTCTCCGGTGTCTGTGGCAGTGGGACGGCTCTCTGTGGCCTTGCTGATAGAAATTGCAAAAAGATTTTGTCAGACTGAGGGCTATTTTTGGAGC
Organism: Xyrauchen texanus; assembly: GCF_025860055.1. Classification (NCBI taxonomy): domain Eukaryota; kingdom Metazoa; phylum Chordata; class Actinopteri; order Cypriniformes; family Catostomidae; genus Xyrauchen; species Xyrauchen texanus. The sequence goes on from NC_068288.1 coordinate 42,454,401, forward strand.
ATTCAGTACAAGAGAATAGAGTGAGTGTGTGTGTGTGTGTGTGTGTGTGTGTGTGTGTGTGTGTGTGTGTGTGTGTGTGTGTGTGTGTGTGTGTGTATTTATCACTTTGTGGGTACCAAATGTCCTCATAAGGATAGTAAAACCCGAAATTTTTGACCTTGTGGGAACATTTTGTCGGTCCCCATGAGGAAAACAGCTTATAAATCATACTAAATTATGTTTTTTGAAAATGTAAAAATGCAGAATGTTTTCTGTGGGGGTTAGGTTTAGGGGTAGGGTTAGGTTTAGGGGATAGAATATAAAGTTTGTACAGTATAAAAACCATTATGTCTATGGAAAGTCCCCATAAAACATGGAAACACTACATGTGTGTATGTGTGTGTGTGTGTGTGTGTGTGTGTGTGTGCGCTATGAACCTGGCAACCCGAGTTCGATTCCCGCTCATGGCCAACACCAGTGACGACTATCTGAACCGGTCCCGGGCCTCCCCTAGGTCGACTCAGTCTAAAATGAGTACCTGGTGTGGTGTGTAAAACACCGCCACTGGGGAGACAAGGCAGTCGGGCGTGGTGCTGGCCACCCACCCCCTCGTGTACCGTTCCGGCCTTCATAGGTGCTCGCTAACAGCACTTGCCCCTACAGTCTGTTAAGGCTAAATGGGGGATCTTTGTTTTTTGTTTTTTGGTGTGTGTGTGTGTGTGTGTGTGTGTGTGTGTGTGTGTATGTGTGAGCGTGTATTTATCACTTTGTGGGGACCAAATGTCCCCATAAGGATAGTAAAACCCGAAATTTTTGACCTTGTGGGGACATTTTGTCGGTCCCCATGAGGAAAACAGCTTATAAATCATACTACATTATGTTTTTTGAAAATGTAAAAATGCAGAAAGTTTTCTGTGATGGTTAGGTTTAGGGGTAGGGTTAGGTTTAGGGGATAGAATATAAAGTTTGTACAGTATAAAAACCATTATGTCTATGGAAAGTCCCCATAAAACATGGAAACACAACATTTGTGTGTGTGTGTGTGTGTGTGTGTGTGTGTGTGTGTGTGTGTGTGTGGTTTATGAGGACTTTTTATAGGTGATAAACAGGTAATGAATAGGGTATTATGCAATGAATGTTGTTTCTGAGGACATTTCTAGCATCCCCATAATTCAACTAGCTTAAAAAACAGACACAAACTATGTTTTTTTGGAAAATTTAAAAATGCAGACAGTTAGGTTTAGGGGTTAGGGGATAGAATCTATAGTTCGTACATCATAAAAATCATTATGTCTACGGAGAGTCCTCATAAGGAGAGCCGCACCAACGTGTGTGTGTGTGTTTGTGTTTGTGTATGTGACCCCACTCTGAATGTCTGAGCATCTTGGTTGTAGTGTGAAGGGGAAGTTGGAGGCATTTCATTCTTACAGTGCACATTCAACAGGCTTCCCCTCTTTGAAATCAGGCCGAACACTTCAGCCATTGAGGGATACATAACATCCTTCACTTGGTTCTTAAAGAAACTGCCCTCCTGTGTAAATGATAAACTGTAAATAATATTTTCAAAATCATACAGGGATGATGCATTAATGACACATTCATACAGGCATCTAATGGAACAGCAAATGTATCTTGTCGTCAAGATAACAGTGTCACGTGATTTTGATGAATCTAGCTAGACAAGCTGGAAATATCTGTGTCCATTCTGTTTCCTTTGCACCACATTCTTTCTTCCCCATCAACAACACATTGTCATAATGGATTAGTGGCACAATGCCACTGTCAACAGCCCAACCATCAACACAGTTTTTTCATGCAATGTTTATTCCCCATTTACAGTACACTTATACTCTGAGGTCTTTGAAAAAGATCTTTGTATAGCTCTGGAAACAATAAAAACATCTAAAGGATTTGTGGAATTTGGAACCAATCATAAAGGATACAAATGAGAATATCTTATAGGATTCAAAACAAAACACAAAACAAAACGTAAAATTATATTACTCCTATCGTCACAGTTCCGAGGTGAAATCTCCACTCTGTGGTGCTAAAAGTGAGTCAAATTTTCTCCAAAACAGATTAGGTTCTTAAGGTTTATGCTCTTTCGAGTTTTAAATCAACAAAACCTTCCCCCCTGTCCTAAACTAAACCTAACCGAAAGTGTCATAAAAGCAAATGTGATATAAATAACGCAATTATTGAAGCGATTACCATGGCACTTTTGGCTCGCGTGTCAACTCTCATGCTCTTCCGGACACATACACCAGTCATTTGCATCATAAATACTATGCTTCATCAATTGAGCTATCACATCAATTGGGCCGGGTCGTGATTATACACACCCGGTCCCTTATCCGGCTAATTAAGCCTCCTAGAGGGATAAAGGCCGATTTCGGACGGTGGTGCGAGAGAGAGAGAGAGATCGTTTATGTCCGTAAACGATCTCTCTCTCCTTTTTGGTGTAAAAGAAGTGGACTGTTTGGGAAAAATGGATAAAACCAATTCTTTGGAAAAGAAAAGGAAATTCTGAAAAGACTCAACAGCACAGACTTTATCCATCTGCATTTGATTTAAGCCAGAGATGTGTGAGATGACTGTTGCTAGAATTATTCCCTGCAGGTCAGCCCCGGTTTGGCTCTATCTGCCCCTACAAAAGCCACAATTTAGTGCAGTTGGTCCAAGTTCAAAAGAGTCTCTGAGACTTAAGCAGTCCTGCTGTTTAGCTCAGACCTAGTCATGTTAATCATGTTAGTCATGTTATTAGTTTTGCTGCTTGGCCCTGACATTCTGTCTTACGACACGGTGTCAAGCCGAGACATGAAAGGTCAAGTTTGTCAAGTCGTGTTTTGGAGATGTCGGGCATGCCGAAATCTTAAAGCGGAAAGATAACAGGATAAAAATGAATATAGAAGCAATCAGGGGTCTGTACAAATATCTCATATTTCGACTATTTCTCACAGCTAAAGTTTTACAAATTCAAATCTTTAAAGGGAAGTTATCCAAATCTTAATACTATAAATATAATAAATTATTAGATATTAGAATAGTATCCCCTCATGAGTTCTGTTACGAGTGGCTTCAGGAAGTGTTATTCCAAATTAAAACTATCAGGCTGTGTTTGCAGACATTAAACACTAAACAGTGGTTAAACAAAAGTGCATATGAAATGAATGTTTTAATAAATAATACATGATTGAGGAGAACACATTACTCTGAGGTGCAGGAAGATAAACACTTCTTTTTGTAATGGGATGTTGTAAAATTGAGCAATGTTAAACAATGATTCATTTGACCACTTCTGACTTTCACGTCACTAAAGGCTGAAACATAATTTACGCAAGGACGTGAACACAGATGCAAGCTCTATTTTGTGCGTTGCTACGTTACAAAATGTGACAGACCACAATTCATGACACAACGTAAGTATGTGTTGCCACAAGGGCGCAAAAGCAGGCATTAATGTGAGCTGTCCGCTTATGGCGAGTTTCCTCTTTCAAGAGGTGGAGCAACAGTTTGAAGTTAAAGTCAATGTATTTATACTAACTTACCTGAATCATAACACATCCAGTTAAATGGCACAGACTTTTGAAGGTAAGTATATCACCCCCTTAAGTCCTGAGGTTTGTTACCGCCACAACACAAAAATCGAGCATTAAAGGAATATTCCGGGTTCAATACAAGTTAAGCTCAATTCATAGCATTTGTGGCATAATATTAATTACCACTAAATATTTTTTTGACTTGTCCCTCGTTTTCTTCTTCAAAAATCTGGGTTATGGTGAGGCACTTACAATGGAAGTGAATGGGTGCCAATGTTTGAACGTTAAGATACTCACAATTTCAAAAGTATTGCACATAAGTATTGTAACTTATTGAAGCCCACCCAAAAGTAATTTCCAGGCTACGTCCTTGGTTTGACCCTTCAAATCAGATGCAATTTATTTCAACTTAATTATTATTATAACATATGGGCAGGGCTAGACTGGTAATCTGGCGTACTGGGCATTTTCCCGGTGGGCCAACGCACTGTGGGGCCGATCAGGGGTGGACTGGCCATTGGGAGAACCGCAAAGGGGCCACGATAAGCTAAAATGAGCTGCCACATTATGCAGAACGGACCACAAAATGATATGCACAATATGCAGAAAAGGACAGTGAACACCCCCCTGTTTTCCGCTGTTTTGAGCAGCTATACAATATATGTGTGAAATGTCACAGCTGAAGATAGAGAGACTGACCACCTGTGCTTGTACCAAAAACAGACAGTAAGTTTGTAATTTTTTGTAAGAGCGGAAAACCCTTTTTATAGACCACACAGATTTTATGACAAAATTACAGAAGGACCCTTCACAGAACTTTCCGCACACAAGCCTGTCAAAATCCTGTTTTAATGCCTACAAAAGATTAGTATTGCTATTATTACATAAAACATGGAAATAATCAAGACATATGTTCCAATTCACACACACAAAGGAAAACAATTTCCCTCCACAGGTCATCAACACTGCCAGACCTAATTTGAAATGATTTGTTGTAAAATCTGGTGCGCTGAACCCTAAAAACACTGCAAAGGACAATATGCGCTAAACTGAAGGGTGAACTTTCTGACGAGTAGTGTCCTAAAGCTGCCTACATGAATATAGCAATAGACAGTAACAATAAGTGACCCATGACCGCTTTTATGAATGATGTCAAATCATGACTCGATAGTCTAAGAAACACTCTAAGTTTACATATTGATCTTGGAGATGTTAAATGAAATATGGCAACAATTTGAACTCAATTTTATATTTGATTAAGGCAAGCATCACTATTGATCATACTTGAGTTTTGAATAACCCCACAATCCAATTGTAGCATACCTCAAAAACGATATGACTCGTTGAGGAGAGGTGAGTTATTACTTTTCTTAGCAATCAGATTTACTGCTTCACTCATTTTATGTTCCTCATAAGAAAGAAAGTCATACGGTTTGTAACAACATGAGAAAATGATAACAGAATTTGCACTAGCACCTTTAAAAATAATAGTATTGTTATGAATTCTGATATATTTTGTACAGATCTCATGTATGGAGCTCAAATGGAGAACACAAGCCTTGCTTTCCCCAACCTCTGATTGACACTATGACCTGTGATATGATGAATTTATGACTTCCTGAGCAAAATACTGAACTGAAACAAAAACCTCTATCCACACATCAGTAACATATCCCCATAACTCATTCATTGTCTGTATTTAATTACAGGAAGGTGTCAGGGAAAAGTCCCTCCAGTCATTGATTCAAAAAATGTGTTCATGTTTATTTCAACATACTAACACATTTTTTAAATCAAATATTGTATATGTTAACATTAGTTTAATATGAAATAACATGATTTAACAATGAACAATTGTATTTGTATTAACTAACATTAACAAAGATTAATGAATGTTGTTGATGTGTTCATGATAATTAATGCATTAACTATTGTTAACAAATAGAACCATATTGTAAAGTGTAACTGAAAATCTACTGTAAAAGTGCAAATTATTACTCTATGATTTAAACTGTGAACATCCAAAAAAAGTGAAATAATTGTTTTTTATATATTTATTATATGAAAAATAATCAATATAATTTGTTTTTAAATACGACTGTCCAACAGTTGTCGCATCAATTTAACCACAACCAGGGCTGGACTGGTAATCTGGCATACCGGGCATTTTCCCGGTGGGCAGATGCACTTTGGGGCCGATCAGGGGCGGACTGGCCATCGGGAGAACTGAGTGGGCCGGGGGTCGGCCGAGAAATGTGCAGAATGGGCCGCGATAAGCTAAAATGCACCGCCTCGTTTTGCAGAACGGACCACAAAACGGCACAGTTAACACATTAAACAATTAGCTCCTTAGAAACTGTTTTATCAAAAGTTTATATAATATAATTTGCCAAATTATGCAAAAATTGTGAATATACTATTTAAATGTGTGTATTTAGGACACATAAATATGTTGGACATACACTGTTGGACGTTGTTAGTATAAAAATTGTAACATTTAAAGACAGCGTGAAAAATTTATTTCTGGAAGTGTACAGTTCTAAATGTGCCCGACGTTGATGAAACCCATATGGTTATAGCGACAAGACGCTCTCGTTTTAATTAATGAAATTAATTACAGTACACTGCAAACTGTAAATCTCAAATCACACGATTGTTTGATGGTTGAACAGAATCAAGCATGTTAAACATCATAAACATTAACAACAATGTCCCAGTGTTGCTAATAACTTCGCTATTATTAGCTTGTTACATTAAACCATTTTTAATGTGGAAACATTCACCAACTCTGTTTAGAAATCATAAAAGATGAATGCAAATAAAAGCCAATTTCCTGCCTTTAAGCGCATGTATCTTTCGTACATGAACTTCAGCAAAACTCTATAGTCCATTAGTTCTATACCAAACATTTGTCTTAGCATATTTCTCTCTGTGTTTAGAAAGATATTTGAGACACCTCCCATCTATTATGCTCAATAATACACATTAGAAAATGAATACCTTAGCTTCGGGAAACCTTTTCAATAATCCACTGCATTCCAGGACCCAGCTCTAGACAAAATTTGCAGCCCTTGTCCTGGGAGGGTTTGTAATGTGTGTATCTAGAAATACCCCTGGAGACTGAACAAGAAGAGAGAGTGGATTAAAAACTAAAGGCTATGCTGGGCCTGAATCAGAAATAGCACTGCAGGAAGTTGTTGCTGATTGTGTTGTTGAGATGGCAGAGGCCCCAGAGACAGAGTCCGGCTTAGAGGGGATTTGGTCAATGTAGAGATTTAGACAACCAGCAGGGAGACAGGCCTACCCTCCATCCCACACGCTCAGCTGTTTGCCTTTGAGTTCACTGCTGTTTTATTTCAGCTAGTGTTTTATTTAGGTTAACCAATTCATTTTTTTGGCTTTCCTACAATCTTAAAAATAAAGGTTCCTGTGGAGCACAACGGTAGGGTTCTGAAGTAAAAAAGCTAAGTCATTTTTACAATATGCAAATAGATTTTTAATGAAAACTTTTAAACCTTTAAAGACAGACCTATTGTGAGCTCTGAGGTTGCTAATCAATTGTATAAGCTTCTGTTGAAGCAATCAGTCCACAGAAATCCTCCAATCACAGAATTGCAGCAATCAAGTTGCGCCAAAAGAGCTCTGCAGCAACTGCTGGTGAGTTTGCCTCCCTACACGCTCAAGCTCCTATTATTTTTGCATACATCAGAATATTTTGAAGGGCTGCAACGTGTATCTGTGCCGAAACAGATACAGGGCCTTTGGTACAGTACACACAGTCACACAAATGATTACATACTGAATCTTAGCATGCTTGAAGCCAGTATTAAAACAACATATAGCGAACAACACAAACCACGTAGAACTAAAATGAAAAAAGTTTGCAGATCAACACGGGACAGCTAATGACCAAAAGTTAACAGAACAGAGCGCCACACAGTACACTAGAAACTACGGATCACAAAAATGCTTGCTTAACTTGCTTAAGCGCCGTGTCACCCATGGTGGGTATAGGCGATATCCTTTGAAATCTGTCGCCATTGCAGTCTGTCAGCTGCGACTGAAGCTAGATGTTGTTGCCATGAATTGTCGTATTGTTTTTGGCTGAGGCCGAATGGTTTCATAATGAATTATTGTGCTTCTTTGTGGAAGTATCTCTGGATCGTCATCCGGACGCCACCTTTCGGACGTTTCCAGGTTGGTCCAGGTAGTGCTGTGAAAGTTTGTATGGGGAGACGGTTCGGATGCATCCGCAGGACATGTCCTATCCATTTCCAGCACCGTAAAGTTATTGTGGAGCATAGGGGTTCTTTTAAACCACAATGTTCACGGACACGTTCATTGGAAATGTAATCTGCCCAGCTGATTTTGGCTATGCGGCGGAGACATCTATGGTCGAAGGCCTCTAATTTCTTTAACTGGTCGGCTTTTAAGGGCCATGTTTCTGAGGCATACAGGAGAGAGGCCGAACACAGTAAATTCTGACTTTGGTCTTAATTTTTATATCACGCCGATTCCAGAAGCCTTTTGTATACGTGATGGCGAAATGTGACTGCCCAAGTAAATGAAGTATGACTGGGACAAAGGGGTCATATATTTGGATTTTGCACAGTTTAATTTTAGGCCATCAGCCTCTGCCCTCTGGATGATTTGGTTTATCATTGTTTGCAGTGATTCTAAGGATTCAGCTAGTACAGCAACATCATCTGCAAGGGTTAAGTCAGTAATAGCTTTCCTTGTCAGAAAAATTGTAATGCCGTCTAAGTTACCATCCAGTGCATGTTTTAGGACATGGTCAATGCAAATGTTATGCAATGCAACACAAAAATGCATGTGAGGTTTATACTAGCTAGCTCGCTATTTTTCCCAACTGTGATGGAACTAAATTACAAACATGTCTGACTTAAATAAGCCAGAGATTGAAGACCCGCCTCTTTCTCTAAAATCTGTTGTTTGGGAGCATTGTGGTTTTGCAGTAAACTACAGTAAAACTGGTAGTTTAGCTAAATGACAAGTTTGTTTAAAACAAGAAATTATTCATTTTTATTGTGTTGTTTGTGGTGAAGCTTTCTGAGCAAAAGCAAAACATAAACCAAACAATTATGTAATCTGTTCTCTCAATGTGGCTCTCTGAATCTTTAACCAAACAAGCTGACACTTTCTTGCCAAAGTGATGTCTTCTAAACATTTGTGGCTGAGGTGAATGATGCCATGAATTCCCATGCTGTGACTCCATGCAGAATGCTATGACTCAACAGAGGCAGTATAATGATAAGGAAATGGACCAATAAAATAAGGGTTTCAACCCCCAAGCACCTTTTTAAAATATTACATGGATTTTTATTCATCCTACTGATTCAAGTCTTTTGAATCTGTTCACCAAAGTGATTTGTTCACAAATGCAGTCAGTAACCATTTCTTTATATTACATCTTTGCACCAATAGTGTGGAGGCAAATGTGTGTAATGTGTAAGGGAGTGAGTCTTTGAATCGTTGATTCAACTGATTCGTTAAAAAAACACGTTTTCATACGGTAAATGGACTGATATTGTCTTATATTCTTTTTGAAGGCTAGAAGTTCCAGTCAAAATTTGATGAAATATCTGGATTTGATTAGTGCTTGTTATACTGATCCAACTGAATCCAGATCAGTGTTCCCAAGCTTTACATGTCTTGTTTGGTTTTAATCCAGGGCAGAAAGCTTGGGTCAATTAATTGGTCAGGGCACACAGCGTCTTTGGGGAGTCAACTGCAATAACAGAAAAATCCCAAACTTTTGGTTTCATGTTTGTTCAACATTTTTGAAAACATTTTTCTAGTATTAACTTGTGACTATCAGAAGCCAATGCACTGAATAGACTTGAAAGGGTTTGGTATTAAAATGCAGTGTTTGGAAATGTTCTTAAACGTAACTATGCTACTAACTTCACCCAAAAAAACTATGCTATTATTTACTCTCTTTCATTGTTTGAAACCAATATATGACTTTCTTTCTTTTAGTTACAACATACTTTTTCCAATAAATAGCAGAGCAGCATGACAAAGTGCTATACAGCTGTTTTCAGTGTAGAGATGTTCACGAGTCTTCCATCTGAAGTCTGCTTTTAGTCTTTAACATTAGAGTCAATTCTCTAATGAATGTGTCTTTTGTCATGAGTCAGAGTCCAGTCTCAAGTCACTAAACCTTTCATTCATATATATATATATATATATGTGTGTGTGTGTGTGTTGGTGGCGTAGTGAGCTAAAGCACATTACTGGGTTGCTGGTTCGATCCCCACAGCCATCACCATTGTGTCCTTGAGCAAGGCACTTAACTCCAGGTTGCTCCGGGGGGATTGTCCCTGTAATAAATGCAATGTAAGTCGCTTTGAATAAAAGCGTCTGGCAAATTCATAAATGTAAATATGTTTTTTGAAAAAATGCTATATACTATTATAAATGTACGATCTTTGAAAAATCTGGGAAACTAATAGGATTCTTCCTGAACTTGTAAAAATGTATTTTATTTATTTCATTTTATTTCACAGACTTAATTAACTTTTCCTTAACGTTTTATTGTAATAAAGGTGCCACAGTTTTCCTCATGGTCAGTTGAACAAGGCTCAGAAAGCCAATATGACTTGAAATATCATGTGATATCATTTGGTAGGTCTGGGTGATTTGGCCAAAAAAAAACACTATTTTTTCACACGATATATACTGTACGTTTCATATCATTAATGGGGTCAGAACTGTATTTCACATGTTTGTTAAGACTCAAAAATTTCATTATCCAATTTCATTATCTTCAGCTGATGTTTGACTCCACTGAAAGACTTTCTTGTGACGTTTCACTATCCAGCTCAGTAGGTGGTGGTATTGCATCATAAACTGGATTGCCAACCAGCAATAAACATCACCAGAAGAAAACTTTCTTGCCTGTGACAGCGCTATGCATCATGAAAAAAACGTTTGATTAATAGCACATAAATAAACTGTAATGGTGATGTCGCAATTGTTGTTGTGTTCAGTCGACAGCTGTTGTATTGCATTGTCAGTGCTGTCTTGTTCGATACACAATGATAATAAATTAGCCGGATAGCTAGCTAATGGATAGCGGCTACCAAGCCTGATTGGTTTCCATGACAGCAGGGCTTCCTGCTAATACTTCCTAACAGGCTGATTTCATGTCTGTGAGTCAGTTAGCTAGTTGTGTGTATTACTTTGCAGAACATCTTGTATTTTTAGTGACACGTACATGTTTCGATCAGCTACTCTAAATGTAGAACATATTCTAAATATGGAAAATTTCTCAAAAGATTATCATCAATATCAAAACCTTTTTATTCCCCCGATAAATATCGATATAGTTTTATTGCCCAGCCATATCATTAGGTATAATTTTGACAAAAAACTTGCCATCTGTTTTAAGTCTAAAAATGTGGCTCTGATTGAATAATAAATTATTTAACTGGATAGTTGTATATTTAAAAAGAAGTTTTTTAGTTAGCCACTTTTTGTTTGTACCTTGTAGCTTGGCAAGTTTCATAGTAGTCACCAAGACATATCTATGTAAAGCAGTTCAATTGAAAGGAGGACATGAGAACCAGCTTGGCAATATAAATAATAGTTTAATGAAAAACTGAACCAAAAACACACAAATAATATACACTGTAATTCTCTCTCTCTCAAACCGTTGCCACCGGCCACCTTTATCCCTCGCGCATATCATCAGGCTGATTGGGGACCGGCGTGTGTTGTTCCAGTCCGGCCCCGCCCTCTTCCGCTCTACAATCAGGCAGTCTCTACATCAAACATATCTTTATTCTCCATCTAAATTCTGACTGACCACATCAAGCACAAATCTCTCTTTAGGGTTCAACGTGTTTATTCCATTGTGATAAAATATTCTTAATTAGTCCCTTTCTCAGGGTCTGTGTGAGTCTGCTGATGAACAGCATATTTGTTTTTGCAGTCTTGGATTGGATTTTGTCCCTGAGGAATAAAAGCCCATTGACCAGGGAGTGTTTAATAAACTTTTCGGCTCTTACCCACCATTATTAAAGGATGCTGGGGGGTCTTATCAGGCTTTGTTAATGTAAACAAAGATTTAGTTCAGGTTGTCGGAGCAGAAATGGTCACAGATCATTTGCAGTATTTGAGGATGTCAGGTAAACCGCAAAACATTTGGCCAAAAGGGTTCCTCACTGATGGCAATGAAAATAAATTAGAATGCTGTATGGTTAGAAGCCAACACACTGTCATTCTACAAACTTTCTTTAGGGTTTTTTTTCTTCATAATCCCTATACCAAGACCCACACTAACTCATCCTAGAGCTTTTGAGCTACATTCACCAATTTCAGCAAAGACCTTCAGGCTATCCTTAAATGGGTGCTATGCACTGATCTATATATATAGATCAGTGGTGCTATGTCTTTTTGAAAGGACATATGATTTTCATGTACAGTGGACAAGAAAAAATCTGAAAAATCCCATAGACTTACATTGATAGAATGTTCAAATGGGCCAACAGAATGTTCGTGAATTAGAACTCCAACTGTCAAAAATTCAAATGTAAACAAACCTACTTATGTGGGTTAAGTAAGGAATAATGTACAGTCAGCCAGTTGTTATTGCACAAGCCCCAACAGAGTGATCAGGACCTAGATGCGAAGCAGAGTTCTGTCCATCTGACTCCTCGATAGTTAACCTATTACAAGGCTATTTGTCAAAAAATCTATAAAAATATGAAACCTTGATTTGCACTGAAATTATGTAATTATGTGAGAAGAAATAAATTGCTGAACAGCTGAAAGTTCTGTAAAAATGACAGTTTCATCAATATTCAGCCAATTACAAGACTACTTTCCAAATAAATTAATAAATGCACATGAAACATTGATTTGAGTTAAAATTATTTTATTAGCTTACTTGTAGAGATCACACAGTGATCTGAGAAGCAGAAGAAATGGCTCGCAGAACCCAGATGAGTGGTCTGATACGTCTAAATCCCCAGATGTGCAGTTGTTACAGAGCAATATCTGACCACTGGATGGAGCAATTGAGACGTGTAATAGGTAGATTTATGTGTATTTATGCCTCATACATCGATGTGACGGTATTTCAATGTGACATATCTAACTAGTTGGCTAGCTGTTTGTCTTAGTGTAATGTGAACATCAAACTTAAAACGTCTATCTAGTTTCTGTTTGAAAGGGATTGCTCATTATTTTCTATTGTCCCCTCATGTCGATCAAAACCTATTAGATTGAGTTTTTTTTCATGGAAAACACAAAAAGATATGTTTAACAGAATGTCAAATTGAAAATAGACCACAACCATAGCTGTCAAGCTCCGGTCAAACACACCATGGGAAATATTGTAATAATTGGTATATAATAAGAGAAGTATAGCAAAAATACAGTAATTTCCTCATGATTTGAGCGTCAGTTTTTGCCAGTTGCAATAACACAATCACTACATCACTTACTCTGTTTCTCATTCTATTTTATTTATTTGTTTTGTCAACAGTTGGAAAACTACATTCAGCAGAATGTAAAGACAGGAATGGTGCATATCCAGGCAGATGCAGTCCATAACCAGACAGCCACGATGCTGGAGATTGGCACCAACCTGCTCACACAGACTGCAGAACAAACCAGGAAACTCAATGTAGTTGAGGCCAAGGTAATTATATTTCACACCAACTGTCACAACATGCAAAACTGTGAAAAAGCAGATTTATGAGAATCACAGAACACAGTCTTTGCATCAGTGGCAATACATAAGTCAATATGAAATGTTTTATTTAAGTTATTTACTATATTTTGATTACACACACACACACACATATATATATATATATACAGTATATATTTCAAATCTTCATTAATCTCATGTTCTTAATACTTTTTTGTTTGAAGGTTATGAACCATACATCAAGAATTGCAATCCAGTTATTTGAGAATTCGTTATCAACAAACAAACTGGAGAAGGAGCTCTCGACACAGATTACTGAAATTTCAAAACTTCGAGACAAGAACAGGTTAGGTTTTATCTTTTATCATTTTAAGATTTTATCTTTGAATTTGTGTTTGTTAAGCCAACAAATGTATTTGCGTAATATTACTGCATCAACCTGACAAGTTGGAAAGAAAAAGACTACAATGAGATTAAATGAAGAGAAAATGTAGACTTTTGCAGTAGTCTCCTGCTTCTCAAATGCTTCTCCGTTGAAAAAGACCCGAGTAATCTCAAATACTGAGTCTCCAATATAGTGTTTCAAAATAGATATCAACAATGTATTGATTTGCCATGGTCTGCAACCCAACATCTGAGATTTCAATATGAACTTGAACATTTCTCATCATTCGCTCATCTCAGCGTTCACATTACTTTTATAGCTCTATACTGTTACTATATCAATTGTGTCTTTTTTGTCTATTTTCATTTCTCTTAAAAACAAAAAGTAGGAACATCTGAGACTAAATAAATACTCAAGTCAGGTAAAAAAAAAAAAGAAAATAGTTAAAAAGTTGCTTTTTACAGTTTATAGCAACTTTTGGCTGCCTTAGAGATCTCGTTGTGCTCAAAAACACTATTTTCCCATACCCGCCCCGCTCTGAGAGCGTTGGCATGGCAGGGGTGAAGCCTATGTAAAGGGAAATAATCAGCTACTTAATTGATTGTTTATAATGTTTAATAACTCCGGAATAAGCACAGCACACATAGCAGACCCCAGGCAAGTTTCCTTTGCACACTTACAAAGATGGACAAAAGGGTTTTCCCAGAAAGCTTTGTACTTGACTCACGCTAGATTAAACAGATAACACTTGTTGTCATTCAACTTCGACGACCATTTGAACTGTGTTGTAAGCAGTGTTTTGGTAGCTGCATGGGGCATCAGACACAATTATAACGGACCACTACATTACAGATGAGCCAAAGCTATTCAATATTTGGAAAGAAATATTGTTTGCTTGTATTGAGTGAGAACAGAGTGTTGTCGACCTTTCCAAGCCCACGTACAACTGTGCAAGCAAAAGTGTTCATAATTGCTTGCAGAATGAATGCTTGTTTGGCAAGGGTCAGCTTTATAGCATAATAGCCAATAAACAAACGTCCAGAAGATATTCAGTACAACACTTAAATCACTGTGTACACATTTTAAGCTCTGGCGAAGAATATAAATGGGGCTTGCCAGTTGACTGAGCCAAAACGATTTGTGTAATCAATCATGAATGATCAGTTTTGGGTAGTTTATAAAAATAACCTTTCATCAGCTGGCAACAAAAGCATCTATAATGACTGTCTACTGTAATTTAACAAAGCAAGCATTGGGTTACATGACTAGATGGACCAGTTATTTTCGGCTTCGACTCTGCGGTGGTGTTATTTTTCAACACTTACACACTAATTCACAAAGAGTTAGAACACACAGGTATCGGAATTGGGTCCAATACTGCGCTCATGTATTGTACTTGCACCTGTGCTTGTAAAAATTTTCAGATACCAAAAATTGATACCATCTGATGTTGTTAAGAGTGAATATAATTTATGACAGTCCAATGCGAGATTAATAAGATTACTAAAGTGCAATGCTAATGTATATTGATCATGAGCGAACTGTCGTGAAGTCAGCCTGGTGCGGTCCTGATGCTGCGATACCACCTGCCTGATGGTAGCAGTGAGAGCATCCCATGTCTCGAGTGGCTGGAGTCTCTGATGATCCTCCAAGCTTTTTTTCACACACCGTCTGGTATAGATGTGCTGGAGGGAGGGAAGCTCACCTCAGATGATGTTGTCACACCACACTTTGCAGGGCTTTGCGGTTGAGGGCGGTGCTGTTGCCGTACCAGGCAGTGATGCAGCCAGTCAGGATGCTCTCCAAAGTGCTGGTGTAGAACAGTGTGAGGATGTGGTGGAGTAACCGCAAATACAGCGAAAAGTCACAAGATGGGAGACATTAGCACCAATTAGCGCTGATTCGTTTAATACACTGTCAGTCAACCAATCCGATAGTGCCCACCTCTCATGCTCTTGCTCTCACAACGTCATCAGCGTCTCTGCAGATGCCTATGAATGGGATGAACTGATGGAAGTACAGAAACTATTTGCACAGAAAAAACCGAACTGACAGACAACCGCAATATTGGTCACATCAAAATGAACTTAAAATTACTTGAAATCTGAATGGTATTCGAGTGACACACTTTTTAGTTAGCACTCGCTCTTAAAAGTACAGATACTTGCCATCACGAACCCGTGTTTACCAAGGAGTAGATGCAGATTAATCAAAAATAAGATGACTATAAAAATAATAGGTGGACAGATTAAATATTCATGAAAGATGCTTGTTGCTGTATTCTAATAGGTATTATTTGACGTGATGAAAATATAATAATTGTAAAGCAATACATACACTTGATGAGTCTTTTGACTTGATTTAATAAATGTGTTAATATCAACTTACAAAAATAAGTATTTCATGCTTATTTACAGTATCAGTTCATATGCCTTCACGTACAGAAATCTGATATAAGGCAATTAACATATATAATCTTTATGTATTTGAGCATATACTGTATGTACAAAGCCTATACATATTTTATATTAGTAAACTGATTCAAGTAAACGATATGTAACATATAGAACAACAACCATTTTTAGTGTTTTGTTATTATGTTGTATTTATAAGTAAAATGTCACTTTTTATATTATATATTTGTATGTAGGCTATCATGTTTAGATGTGTGTTCATGGTTATTCTCTTGGTTCATGTTTTCATGTCTTGTCATGTGATTTCATGTGTCTTGTTTCCATTGGTTCATTGTTAGATTACTTTGTTATTAGTTCTGTTTGATCATTGGTTTATGTTCCCCCATGTCATGTATTTAAGCCCTCATGTATACCATTGTCTTTGGTCTAGTATTGTATGTGAATGTAACTTTGTTCTTTAGGCCAGGCCAGGCCAGGCCAGGCCAGGCCAAGTCAAGTCAAGTCAAGTCTAGTTTATGTCAAGTTCATGTTTATAGTTAGGGTTTTGGGATTTCATGTTTTGTTTAAATAAACTGCACTTGGGTTCATCTTCACATCTTCTTCATCATCTTCATCATTGTCCTAGCCAGCATTGTTACACAGGTGTACTTTTTCATAACATATGTTGTGATAAATCAGATTTCAGATTTGTATGGTATTAACCTGAAAGCTATTTAATTGTAAAGAGGATTTTACTTGCCTGACCGGACAAGTAGCCTGATTAAAATCTTAATAATGAGTGTTAGCTCAATAGCACGGGATTGTGGGGATTAAGCAACATTTTAATCATTCCCGCATGTTCCACTTTCAAAATGCGGGGAATTCGCCTTCACTCGTGGTGCAGCGTTCAGTAGCTTGTGAGTGTGAGCATGGGAAGCGCATATTTACTGAACTTTAGATTTTGCATGTATAAATGGGTATAAACCTGTTAATTGGACATGCGAGTGGTGTTGTACCTCATAGAGCGATGCGATATAAATATTGCTTCTGTTTATAATCAACAAAGCTGTCTTTATGGCAAGCGTGCAAACTTGGAGAGATCTAATTTTATCTCATCACATTGTGGCGCTCCCTCATAAAACAGCAACAAAGGTAGAACGCTTTGTGTAATAATAATAATACCATCGGTAGATTGAAGAGAAACACTTAAAACAGACTTGCACCTGTTATAACTCTCATCTTTCTTGAGCTCCATCTAATTGTATGTATCCAAGTAATTTTCTCTGCCATGTGAATCAGTGGAATATAACAATGTATATTATAATAATATTAATACAATAACATTAATAAATAACAAAAAATGAAAACAATTTTCTATCTTTAATATGCATATCTGTTTTGAATATACAACATAACAGAGTTAGCTGCAAGGTTCTTTCAGAATTATATCTGTTAACATTTCCAATGCATAAAGGTTCCATAATGTTAGTTAGCTACATCAGTTAACATGAACTAACAATAAACACCCTTTTTATATCATTTATTAATCTTGGTTAATGTTAATTCCGAACATACAGTATGATGGTAGTTTGTGAATGGGGAGGGAGATCAGGAGATGAGAACGTTAAGGATCATCACCTGGCAGTGATTGTCTAACAGCTGTTTGTCATTGCAGTGTGAGTGGAGACGGGCTTTTTAAGAGAGAGCCAGATACTAGTGAGGGGGAGAGAGCTGCATGGAGCAGAGTGTTCCAGCATGCAATAGTTCTGTTGTGCTGAAAAGCATTATTGAGTCTGTACACTGAAAATTGTGATTTTTGAGTCTGTGAAAGTGTGGGATATAAAGCCCCTTTTGAGTTGGATCTTGCCGTCTTCCGCTTCCTCCTTTTCAACGAAAACTAAGAACTTTGTTACAAGTATATTAATATATTTTTAAACACTGCCAGCCAAAAGTTTGGAATAATGTACAGATTTTGCAGTTTCGGAAGGAAATTGGTACTTTAATTCACCAAAGTAGCATTCGACTGATTACAAATTATAGTTAGGACATTACTAATGTAAAAAACAGCCCCATCACTATTTGGAAAAAAAAAATACATTTTTAAACAAATCTAGACAGGCACCATTTCCAGCAGCCATCACTCCAACACTTTATCCTTGAGTAATCATGTTAAATTGCTAATTTGGTACTAGAAAATCACTTGTCAAACACAATTGAAAGCTATTTGGTTTGTTAAAGGAAGCTTAACGTTGTCTTTGTGTTTGTTTTTGAGTTGCCACAGTATGCAATAGACTGGAATGTCTTAAGGTCAATATCAGGTCAAAATGGCAAAAAATAAACAGCATTCTCTAGAAATTCGTCAGTCAATCATTTTGAGGAATGAAGGCTATACAATGCATGAAACTGCCAAAAACTGAAGATTTCATACAAAGGTGTACATTACAGTCTTCAAAGACAAAGAACAACTGGCTCTAACGAGGACAGAAAGAGATGTGGAAGACCAGATGTACAACTAAACAAGAGGATAAGTACATCAAAGTCTCTAGTTTGAGAAATAGACGCCTCACATGTCCTAAGCTGACGGCTTCATTTAATTCTACCCGCTAAACACCAGTTTCATGTACAACAGTAAAGAGAAGACTCAGGGGTGCAGCCTTATGGGAAGAATTGCAAAGAAAAAGCCACTTTTGAAACAGAAAGAAAAGGTTAGAGTGGGCAAAGAAACACAGACATTGGACAACAGATAATTGGAAAAGAGTGTTATGGATCTTAACCCCATTGAGCTGTTGGGGTTAAGATCAGCTAGACTGTAAGATGCGTGAGAAGTGCCCGACAAGACAGCCACATCTATGGCAAGTGCTACAGGAAGTGTGGGGTGAAATGTCACCTGAATATCTGGACAAACTGACAGCTAGAATGCCAAGGATCTGCAAAGTTGTCATTGCTGCACGTGGGGGATTTTTTGATGAGAACTTGCTATGACTTTCTATCTTCCATGGAACTCAAAAGGAGATGTTAGGGAGAATGTTAGTTTCAGACTCAGTTCACTTTTATTTAATGCAAAAAGATGCAGTGCTAGTGAATAGTGACTGTGACAAACATTCTGCCAAAAATGTTGTGTTCCTCAGAAGAGAAAAATTCATACAGGCTTGGGGGTAAGTAATGATTTACTGTCTTTCTGCACTGTGTTCTTAATCTCTATTAGGTGTAAATGATGATAATGGAGGCTTTTCTTCTTTTTTCTTCTTACATGCTTTCTTTTGTTTTTGTCTCTGGACAAGTCACTTTTTTACTTGGACAAGTACATGACAATGCTTAATGTTGAGCCCTGTATATTTATATAAACTCAGCAAAAAGTCCTCTCACTTTCAACTGCTTTTATTTTCAGCAAATTTAACATTGTAAATATTTGTATGAACATAAAAAGTTTCAACAACTAAGACATTAACAGAACGAGTTTCACAGACATGTGACTAACAGAAATGGAATAATGTGTCCCTGAACAAAGGGGGAGGGGTGGATGCATCTCCTCCTCATGGACTGCACCATATTTGCCAGTTAAATGTATTGCCCTGGCCACATCTGCAGTCCTCATTCTTCCATGCAGCATGTCTTGTTCCCCTCGAATTTTCATCTGCACAGTCTGGCCCTTAAAAGAAAGAAGTTGTAGAGTCCTGTGTTTTTATATTATTTTTATTATTATTTATTTTATTGTATTATTATTATTATTGTTCTTTTTAAAGTACTTTCCTCTGATTTGGGTAAAAAAAAAAAAAAAACATAAAATTCATAAAGTCCAGACATAAGAATATGTCAATTTATGTCATTTATTTACCCTGCTTCAGCCACAAATTAACACCTTAGGAGACATTTCTTTAACAAACTTTTATATCAGTCTTTCTGTCCAGGGGGTCTCACAACAAATTCTAAACTGTATTTTTTAAAAGGAAATGGGCACAGAGCAATATACAGTCAGGGGTCCCAGATTACCTTGCTACGGCTCAGGTTATCCATCACAAGGAGGCCTAATAACAGCATCCTTTCCTGCTTCATCTACATATATCTAAAAAAAAAAAAAATGGTAGATTATGACCTCATAAGATTTCAACAAAGCCAGAGGCCCTCTAAAAAGCTTCTCTTTGATTTTTGGCTTAAACTATTGATAAAAGGGTTTTCATGAATCACATGCCCATGCTAAGTTTACAAACTGCAACAAGAACCATCCCTTCAGTCACTTGTGAATGTATTATATGTTGTGTTATTTTCTTAGTCGTTTGGAGAGTAAAGTCTTAGTACTGGAGTCACAGCAGAGGACAGAGCTGGAGGACATCAGGGAAGAGAAAGAGAGACTGCGAGACCTGGTGAAGAGACAGACAGCTGCTATAACGTCTCTAGAGAGACAGCTGAGAGCAGCCAGCAGTAATAACTCAGCCCTGCAGAGACAACATCAACAGCTCATGAAGTCTGTACACACACTCATTGGCCTGGTGTCTGCGGGAACAGGTAACAATACACACACTCGTTGAAGAATGCACATGTGAACACATCTGGACACACTAGATTTCGTTAGTTCTTTGATGTAATGTGTTGTTTGCTTATTAATGTCATCACAAACTGTGGGAAACGTTATAGCACATCAAATTATTCACACCGGTCAACAGAGTTGTAGTCGAGACCAACTCACTCGAGTCCGAGTCGAGACCGAGACCAGAGAGAGTCGAGTCCGAGTCGAGACCGAGACCAGAGAGAGTCGAGTCCGAGTCGAGACCGAGACCAGAGAGAGTCGAGTCCGAGTCGAGACCGAGACCAGAGAGAGTCGAGTCCGAGTCGAGACCGAGACCAGAGAGGGTCGAGTCCAGTCGAGACCGAGACCAGAGAGGTCGAGTCAGTCGAGACCGAGACCAGAGAGGGTTGATTACCTAATTTACTTTTATTTACTTAGTGATATTGGTTTAAAAAAATATTATCAGTTTAGGGTAAAAAGGCCACATAGTAGGTGGTGTTAAAGTAATTTTATTACAATTTGTCAGTATTAAGTGCTCTTGTCCACATAACATCATTTCATTGTACCACTATATACATCCATATAACATTTCTAGTACACATAACATTACTGTACCACTCTATACTGTAAGTCCACATAACATTTCTAGTAGACATAACATTACTGTACCACTCTATACTGTAAATCCACATAACATTTCTAGTACACAACATTACTGTACCACTCTATACTGTAATAATGGTCGATTTAGCAGACATTTTCACACATTGCTAGAGGCTCACATCCTCCCTACCTGACCGGAATCTTGCTGCCTTTGCGCTAACTAGTCTCAAGTCATGCGCAGTTGCGCACTAGAAAATCACCAATCACTGGGCGTGTCAATCAATTTAAAGAAATATTATATACATACATTAATCCATCCATCCATCCATCGTCAACCGCTTATCCTGTGTACAGGGTCGCGGGGGGCTGGAGCCTATCCCAGCTAACATTGGGCGAAAGGCGGGGGACACCCTGGACAGGTCGCCAGTGCATCGCAGATACATACATTAATAATCATGAAAAATATTTTGAATTGGACTCGAGTGGACTCGGGAATAAGTCCGAGTCCTAAAATGTTCGAGTACGAGTCAATACCGAGTCAAAATGCACACGAGTCCATGACAAGACCAAGACCATTAAAATATGGTCTCGAGACCGAGTCCGAGACGAGTCCGAGTCTCGAGTACTACAACACTGCTGGTCAATACATGTACAGCAGAGATTAGGATAAAATGCCAGTTTTCATACATGTAAACAAGATTTTCTGTAAAATGTTCAGTTAAAAACTAGGGCCTGATTGTTTTTCGCCGTCATTTTAATAACGGTTTACCAAACAAAATATAAGGTAATTCATACTTTTTGCATTAAAAAAAACAAAAAACATCATTTTACAGTAAAATTAAAAAAATTACAAAATAACATTTTACATATTCCATTATTATTTTTACCTTATATGGTAAGGTAACCATATCAAAACAAAATCTGTAGTATTCTTAACTTCTTTTCAGTTTTTTTTTTTTTTTTTCCAAAATTATTTAGTGTAGTGACAAAAAGATAGTAAGTTATTAATTTTCAATTAAAGTAGATGACTTAGGACAGACAGATAGGCAGATAGACAGATAGGTAGACAGACAGACAGACAGACAGACAGACAGATAAATCCATCGATTAATGAATATGTAACGCCGTCGCTGGCAATGACAAATACGATGACGTGTGATGAACCCAAGTGCAGTTTTATTATCAAGTGTGAAATTCCAAAGCCGTAACTCCCAACGTGAACAAAATACAAAAACATGAACTTGACTATAAGTTGACATAAACAATCCAACAATGTTACACTTACAATACCTGACAATGGACAATGGCAAACATGAGGCTTATATACATGGACAAGGGAGAAACATGACAATGATAACAATGACTAAACAAAACTGATAACAAGGTAACAAGACAATAAACCAATGAAAGCAAGACACATGAACATGGAGGGAAACATGAAATCACATGACCAGGGGACCACATGACATGAAACACATGAACATTACAGAATGGGGGTTACAATAGCTTGTAAATCTAGTGGCAAATTGTTATATGATCTCAAATTTCTCGTTAATTAAAACTGACACTAATGATAAATCGGGCAGCCATGATTCATAGAGAGAGAGAGACAGAGAGAGAGAGAGAGAGAGAGAGAGAGAGAGAAAGAGAATAAGCTGCTGATGTCTTAAGCATTGTGCTCTCGAGTCTTGGATGAAGTTCACATGCATCATAACAGAATATGCTGATAAGCTCTGCCAAATTAAGACTGACTATTTATACAACCTGAAAACATGTCAGGTTATGAATGCCCATGTGGAGGTTCACTCTAAGAACCAAATGTACAGATTTTTTTCAAATAAGCTTTCAGAAGCTTGATGAACAAACGCATTATGTTGGAACGAAAGTGTTTAAATGACTCATCTCAGATCAGACAACTATGATTTTTATATTTGAAAAGATGAAAATATGGAATGAATATCAATCTTATTTTTAGAACTCACAGTGGGACTTCACTAAGAATAAACTGTGCCTGGTAAAAGCGCTGTTTATTTGCAGTAGCAGTAATTCATCAAATGATGAACAAATGATAGAGCGCTATAACCGAACACACTGTATGTCCAGGCACATAGTGTAGTCAAGCACACTTTTGGCATTTTAAAGAGCTGATTCAGTTGTATGGATCACAGTGGTGTGCATGCAAATAAACAATGCTATCAGTGGCCACAATTCAATCTTGAAGACTTCCCCCTTGTAGGTTCAGATGTTTTTTTCTTTTCACTTCTTTAATTTTTTCTGATTCAAACCAGCATTCTCACAATAGCAACACAGCTCAACCTGTCTGAAGCACATGTATGAATCACTACGCTACAGCTCATAGACATATTTGACTGTTTTTAATCTTTGCTTGGCTGATTATCTTGCAGTTAAATATGCATTTTGAACCCCAATGCCTCTATATTTCTCCCTTACAGGGTTCTTGCCAAATGAGCAGCGGTTCCGAGACTGTGCAGAGGCCTATAAATCCGGTCACAACACCAGTAGAGTCTACCAGATTTATATCGGATACATGATGGAACCAACTAAGGTGTGGGATGATTTATTTCTCAAGTATGGGGAATAAGAGTTTAATCTTGGCTGTGATATACAGCTTGTAAAATATTTGAGAGTAAAAGAAAGGTGAAGAGAGAGACTCTGAGATGTATTATATTGTTCTAATAGGTCTTCTGTGATATGGAGACAAGTGGAGGTGGATGGATGTTATTCCAAAGAAGAGTCAATGGAAGTGTGAACTTTCAGAGAGGATGGAAAGACTATAAACTGGTGAGTGCTCTGCTCATACAAAGTAAAAACTGGAGAAACACACACACATACCCAATGCTTTGCAGAGCAAGTTGCTTTGACAATAGAAAATAATTAAAGGTGCATTTTTTCCACTCACAAATATTTCACACCAAAAGAAATTGGAAGTACTTTAGTAAAAATCCTTTAAATTATGTACCACCTCTCTTCGCACTTAGATTTTCCAGCAGAAAATGTGAAAATTCATATTATAATTAGAGAGAGCTTTATTACCAAGTATGCTCACATACATACATACACAAGGGATTTGTCTGTGGTGACAGAAGCTCCCAGTACACACAGAAACATGACAGCGAGACACATAATATAGTAAAAATTAAGGAAAGAATATTTGCCACAAAGTGCAACTATTTGCACCCCAATAGACTGGTGAAACCACAGGAATATAAGACAATATGTATCGCTGCAGTGGCGTGGGGTGTAAAGATGTTGTGAATGTGTAGTGTTGTCCTAGCAACCTTGGTTAGAATCCGCCATTTGTCACATTCTTTTTCCCATCCGATTTCCTGTTTCCACTCTTAATATTTCCTTTAATACTACTTAAAGTAATCGAATAAAATGTATATAAATGTTGATTTCATCGCAGTGATTTGGTCATGGTGAATGTCGGGGAGTGTAGAGAAGAGATTGATCCGGGGGTGGGGTGTGTCGATCGCACTCGTTTACGTGGCTCGGCATCACTTGTGTGTAGATTGCATCACTGTATTACTGTAGTAATATTGTAGTAACCATGTTTTGTGGCAGAAACCATAGTTTTAATGCAATTAACCACTGTGTTAGTACAGTTGTGTTGTGGTAATATAGTAACCATGGGTGATTTTGAGGTTACTGTAAATTTACAACAAAATACCATGGTGAAACTGGTTACTATAGTAAAACCAAGGTTATTTTTTCTAAGGGAAGTTTAAGGTTAGTGTGGCAGCGGGGGTGTGGTCAAGTGCCCATCCGGAGAGAGGGAAGTGGTGAGGGCACTTACACCTTAGCCAAATTATGTCTAACACCTGTCTCTAATTTAAGTGAGCACGGGGAGAGCGGATAAAACACCCACGCCACGGGCAGTGGGGGAGAGAGAATGATACGTCATTCCAGTGTTGGCGTGTTCCCCGAAGTCGGAGAACTTTTATGTTTAATGAGTTTGTTATTTGTGAAGCTGTGAGCTCTGCTGCGTGCCCATTAAAATCCTTAGCTGAGAGGAGCAACTCGTCTTCGTGTCCTCCTTATCCTTCGTAACTTTTTACACTGGTGCCGAAAGCCGGGAACCAAGTACGCCCCATGGAGCCCTCCCAGTTGGCCGAGATCCTCCAGTCCCTTGCCGGGATGCATCAGACACACCAACAATCCCTGATTGAGCTGCACCAAGACCAGGAACAACGGTTCTTTGAAATCTTGCGGGCTCAAGCAGAAGACCGGCACGCGATCCAGAGCCTCCTTGGTCAAGAGAGAGCCCCGGCCGTGACCCCCGACGTCCACATCCAGCTGCCACAATTAGATATAAGGGTAGGGGTAAATGTAGTGTGTATGTGGGACTCTAATATAATCACAATAAGCACACTACAGTGATGCCCATACTGTGTGTTAGTATGTAAATATGGGTGCAAATCACTGATCTATACAGATCTATACAGATCAGTGGTGCAAATAGTATCGGACACTATTTGTACTAGGGTTCAGATAGTATCTACTTTTATTTTCAACAGGGTTGGGGTGTGTAACAAGTTCACAGAAATGAGGAAGCGGAAGACAACGATTTTCAAACTACAACCTTCTCTTTTAATTGTAAGACACACTTGGGGGAATTAAATCAGGGCAGTGTTCAGTATAACGGCAAAGACTAACACACAAACTCTCCCTCACACTCTGTGAACTTGCCCTTTATTTTCCCCCATCTCTCAGTACAAACAGAAATAAGCAATTACCAGAAATTAATCTCAGGTGAGAACCCTTACCGCTTACTCTCTTCCGGACAAACGTTCGACCATGCCATCACCTCCACAGGGTGCAAATAATATCTGCCACTATTTGCACTGGGGTATAAATAGCATCTGCCTTAAATTTGTCTGTCAATACAATATGTTCATTTTGAACATGGCATGGGTATCTCTCACATTTGTGAGACCATGAATGCAGAAAGATATGTAAAACTTTTGGAGCAACATATACTACCATCCAGCACCGAATTTTCCAGGGATGTCCCTGCATTTACCAATAGGACAACTTCAAACCACATGCACTTTGAAGTGCATGGCTGTGTGAGCAGAGAATGTGGGTGCTAGATTGGCCTGCCTTCAGTCCTGATCTATCTCCAAAAGAGAATGTGTGGCACATTATTAAGCACACCATACGGCAACGAAGACCCATACAATTGTGCATCTAAAGGCCTACATAATGGATGATTGGTAGAAAATTCAATTTTCTAAACGGAACAAACTTGTGTCTTCAGTGCCCAAATGCTTAATAAGTGTTATTAGAACAAATGGTGATGTTTCACAGTGGTAAACACTCAACTGTCCCAACTGGTGGTGTAGTGGGCTATAGCACATAACTGTTAATCAGAAGGTCACTGGTTCGATCCCCACAGCCACCACCATTGTGTCCTTGAGTAAGGCACTTAACTCCAGGTTGCTCCAGGGGGGGGGGATTGTCCATGTAATAAGTGCACTGTAAGTCGCTTTGGATAAAAGCATCTGCCAAATACATAAATGTAAATGTAAATGCTTTCGATACAGCAAAGGGTGAATATAATTTACAAATCTCTTAATTTTTGTGTTTATTAGCATTTTTTATACTGTCCCAGCTTATTCAGAATTGGGGTTGTATAATATGTATTATATATGTATATACTGTATAATTATTGATAGTGTTATATACTGAATTATCTTTATTTTGGGGCCTTTCTTAGTAAATACTGAAATGCGATTAATTGTGATTAATTAATCGACACATCATGTAATTCATTTTATCAACATTTTAATCGATTGACAGCCCTAGTTTCTATTCATACAGGGATTTGGTGATCCTAGTGGAGAGCACTGGTTGGGTAATGAGGCTGTTCACCTGATCACCAGTCAAGCCCAATACTCCCTCCGGGTGGAACTAAAGGACTGGGAAAATAAGGACACTTACGCACTGTATGACCAATTCCAGCTCGCCAGTGAAAAACAGCAGTACAGGTATCATTTTGTCAATTTGCTTTGACATGACAGGTGGATTTTGACTTGTTAAATTGTTTGAGAGACTTTTAGATAACTATGAAAAAATTATTACTGTGAACCTGATTTTCTCTTTCTTCAGACTCTTGGTAGGGGGCTATAGTGGAACAGCCGGACAGCTAAGTAGCTTAGCATCAAACGGCACAGGCTTCAGCACTCGCGACGCTGACAACGATAAGTGCGTTTG
This sequence comes from Xyrauchen texanus, assembly GCF_025860055.1. NCBI lineage: Eukaryota > Metazoa > Chordata > Actinopteri > Cypriniformes > Catostomidae > Xyrauchen > Xyrauchen texanus. Next base: position 42,481,723 of record NC_068288.1, read on the forward strand.
CAAGTGTGCCCTCATGATGACTGGAGGTGAGCTATGTACATTTTCACATTTCAACTTCTCTGAAAACACACAAAAGTTTAAGAGTTCTTGGGCAGCTATTGTATGAAGGTTTTGGCTTAAGAGTCCAACCAAAATAGTAAATGAATCATTTACAGTACTCACCCTCATGTCATTCGAAACCCACTTTCTTCCATAAAACATAAAAGGTGTTATTTTTCGGAATGTCCTATTCCATTTAAGGAAGAATGGTGTGATCCAGAAATTACAAAAAATTTATACATTACATCTTGTGTGCTATATTCAAAATTTTCAGAAGACATATGAGCTTTTGTATGAGGAACACACCAAAATTGAAAAAGGTATTCACTGAAAATCTCAAATCTCATTTACATTTATGTACATTCAAATATGGCATATGCATGAGGACAGATTTCGAACAATGACATTGAACGCTTTTGGTTCATTCCCGATAATATGTCATAAACCAGGGGTTCTCAAAAGGGGTGTTCAAACAATGCCATGGGGCGTTGAGAGCAAATTAGTAGATAGGGGGGCATTAGGTAACAAATGGGGGCCGTTTATCAGTCATATTAATCAAATCTATGGTCAAGTTCCTCTTTGCATAAAAACTTTTATCTAGACTTGGAATATAACAGTTCTCCATGTTTGTGCGCATTTGTATCGCGGTTCATCTTATTCTGAAGTCTAGCGATGCATCTGAAGTGTATGGTTTAGCAGCGTCAAATAGACACACCTGCATGGCTCTTTGGTTGGATACGGCTCAATGTACAGAGCAAAGCAGGGGCGATTTTACTTGCCTCAAACTCTTAATCACGCACCGTTTATCATTACAGCACTGCGAGAACCAGTGAGAAGCACGGTGCGAGATTCAGAAACCATTTAAATTCGCACAGAATTTACATCACCACACTTTAATTTACTATATTGTAACCCTAACTGTACTTTAGACAGAAATAGACTCATATTCAATATTATCATATCACTATTTGAGCTATTCAGTTTGTACATTCTACATTAGGGGAGTGAGAGAATATAATCCATTTTTGTTACAAATTCTTAAAGTTTATATTTTGTATTTATTGTTTTTACATGTGTTTAGGTTAGGACTACTGTTTATAATTACAAAACTGCTATAGTTTGTATAGTTTTTCTTGCTATAGAAAATCCAATGAAATAGAGGGATGAGAAAATGGTTGGGTAAAGATGTTCGATCGTTTGATTTTATGTCATACCTGTTAAAGTGCAGATTTTTGCAGATATTTTGTAGATTAATTGCTCAAATTTTCACTCTGTGTGAGTTTGTTGCGTCTTTATATCGGCAGTTTTTTAATTGATTTCCCCAGATTATTCTTGAGAAAAATTTTAAAGCCCTATGCTTTTACAGATGCTGGTTATTTTCTAAATGTATTCCTCTACAGATTACAGAATGCATGATGTAAAATGTAATTTGTAATGTATTCTGTTAGATTACTCAAAGTTAGTAAAGTATTCTAAATACTTTGGATTACTTCTTCAGCACTGGTAGATTTTTTCACTTGTTTTGACTATAAACACTCTGCCAGTACAGTCAGACAAAATACACATGTTAAAAAATACATTCTCTGAAAAACCTAAATATCTAATGCAGTGTTGTTTCTAAAACAAGCTAAATCTGAGTGATAATGTTCTAATGATTTTTAGATATTTTTACAGGAAAACAATACAAAAATGATTATCAAGAATATGATTTTTGATCTAATATCAAAGGTCTTAATAGAAAAAAGAAATTATGATCTAAAAGTTAATTTTCTTGATAAAAAAATATGATCGTGCCTGGTAACATGTGCATGTCAAATGGCTAGAAATAGCATTTTAGCTTAGCGTAAAGCTGACAATTTACACAAGGTTTATTTCTATTCCTTCTGCTCCAAACTTACTCCAAACGTACTTCTCAAACGTCTGCTCGTATGAATGTAACACATCATAAGAAATTGTTTCACTGCTGTTCAAATGCACTTTGGATCACATCATTTAAATGTATAAATGTTTTCCATCTGAAAGGACTAAATATTAAATGAAACAAATGACAATAAAATGTAAAGTAATCTCTTCAGTAATTAAAATAATGTTTGAATGTAAATGTACTCTAATTACAAATGATTTTAATTGTAACTGTAGTGGAATACAGTAACTTATATTTTGTATTTTAAATACGTAATCCTGTTACATGTGTTCCGTTACTCCCGATCCCTGTCCATTTGTCACTGAATGTCTCTTTTAACAACCTTTCTGTTCTTCAGTAAATTGTTGGTCAAATAAATAAAAAAATTGTTTTAATCAAACAGCTCAGATGCCGTAAAGAAGACATTAGACTCCACTCTTTTTAATATGCGCTCACCCACAACATTCTCTAAAATGCTCGCTGAACTGCTGCTATTCTTAAAGAGACAGTACCATCTTAGCATTTGTTCTAAATACGAATGTAAATCCTTGTAAATAGTACCAACTGTGCATGTAACAATATGTATAGTATATGCTACGTAATATTTGCAATTTCACAACTCTTATTTATGAATATTTATGGTGAAATACATGAGATTTGTACATATTTCATTTCTTTTTTTATTAATACTTTCATAATGTACCAAGTTAGAAGGTTCCCTGTATAATTAGAAGGATCAGCAGATAATTTATTTCATATATTAGAAAAATGTACATTATAACTGAAATAAACCCAAATTAATTGAATAGAGAGCTTGCGAATCTGAATCAAGTTGAATCGAGATATCTGTACCAATACCCAGCCCTACTTAACAAGGTGCACCAAATTTAAGCATGTGCAAATAAGGGTGAATAAACAATGATAGGATTTTCATTTATGTGTAAACTATTCCTTTAAAGGTGAAGGGTATCATTTCTGTGCCACTAGTGTCATCAAATAGAATTGCAGGTAATCATGTCCCAAACTCATGCCAGTAGCCAGAAGTTGGCATTTCAATAAAATAACACAATTGACATTTAAACAAAAAAAAAGTCAATACCTGAGAGCCCAATATTCAGAAGCATATAATCATTTTAAGTCAAAAATATAGGCCTATTGTTTTAATAAAGTCTCATTATATTTTTCATCCATTTAGGCTGGTGGTTCGATGCATGCGGCCTTTCCAACCTCAATGGAATCTACTACACAGTTGGTCACAACATCCGCAAACTCAACGGTATAAAGTGGCATCACTTTCGAGGACCTAGCTATTCACTCCAATCCACCACCATGATGATCCGACCAGCGGATTTCTGACATGGAGAAATCACATTGAATGTTGGCAAACTCGTCACACTGAATGACAGGTGTTCAAATCGGATTGCTTTCGGAACCCCAGTGGAGGCAGATAAACAGTGTACATTTTGATAAACAATCTGTCATTTGATGGACGAATGCTAATGTTTTACTGCAAATCATACAGTTGGCGAGGACAAAAGAGATCAGCCTGAAAATGTTAGCATGTTTCTCTTTCACATGCACAAACACTTACAAGCTTCACCATCACAGCTACTCTTTTTGCCTGGATTAATGCAGCATTAACAACCTGAAACAATTTATCAATGGCCTTGACGATTTCATTAGACAACTACTACATAGTGTCAAGAGTCAATTGTTGTGGCATCAAATAATTCCCATGCAAGTGTAATGGAAGCCAGCTGGTTCATGATAGCTGTGCGGTATGTGTAAACCTCACTCCCCTGGCCTCAAGAGGTGCACTAGCATCTGACGCTAGAGGCTGTAGCCTTTAGCCTCCTCGCTAACATGCCTGTCTCCCATGCTGGAGATGTTGGTTCAAATCCCATTCGGAGCAGCTCAGGCAGGACCAGTCACAGTGCTACTGTGACCGAATAGGAGTTAGGTTTAGGGGGGGTGAGTGTAACGGTAGCCAGCTAGCATGTGCTGTGCAATGTGTAAACATCACTCCCCTGGCCTCAAGAGGCACATTAGCAACTGACACTAGAGGCTGTAGCCGTTAGCCTTCCATGCCGGAGACGGCGGTTCAAATCCCGTTCGGAGCAGGTCGGGCAGGACCGGTTACACAAGGTGAACTTCTCAAACTAAAGGAGGACAAAAGGGATGAGAAACACAACCTGATTCTGAAGAAAAGACTCAAGCAGATTTCTTAACTTTTCTTGATGTTACAAGCCAAGAATTTAGGCAGACATGTCCAGATATGGACCAGGTGCACCTTTATATTCTTGGTTTGACAATATTTTCGAAACCAATGAACGAACAATAGATTAACAGACAGACAGACAGACAGACAAACAGATAGACATTCATCAAAAGTGATATTACCTAATTTCTTCAATTACCTCTTTGTTTTTAATAACAGGATATTTTTTAATTGTGCATCTCTTTCAATAGGCCTCAAAAACACACTCTATGCAAGTAGAGCAATGCATTGGCTAAACATATAGGCATAAAGCTTTTTGTGAAGGTTAGGTTTAGGGGTAGGGTTAGGAGTTTGTGTACAGTATAAAAATCATTATGTCTATGGAGAGTCCACATAAGGATAGCTGCACCAACGTGTGTGTGTGTGTGTGTGTGTGTGTGTGTGTGTGTGTGTGTGTGTGTGTGTGTGTGTGTGTGTGTGTGTGTGTGTGTGTGTGTGTGTGTGAAAGATACTATATTTTGTATACTGATTTCTTTCCATGCTTTATATTTGGTATGCTACCTGTTGTTCCCATTTCCAAAAACACTTCAAAAGGATGCACTTTGACTGTTTCTAACTTTGTACGATATAAATGCATTAGTTGCTGCTGTTGTAGATTCATTATTACTTTTTGACCATGAACTTTTCAACACATATTACTAAATTGACCATAAATCTGTCATCATGTACCATTACGTTTTGGAAAATAAAACCCTGCAACATGAAAAGATCAGCTTTACAGTCAAACTGGATAATAGCTTTCAACTACTCCCAGTTTATTTTGCTGTCCTGAACAAAAGTTGGAGACACCAAAAGCTTTCCTGTCTCTCTGTTGTCTGAGCTTCCGAGTTCAAACGTTTTTTTGTTTTTTTTTTCAGACTAAATTTATTTTTACTTCCAAGAACAGCAGGAGCATATGGAACACATTCCCTCTTCAAATTGTTTTCCCCCTCTGTAAATTGCCAATTTGTCATGTAAGATATGCATTTTGTTTTGTGTTTTAAGAGGTCTACATGAGCAATAGTGCTTCTTACATAGATGTTGTGTGCATTTTGTTGTCACCACCTTAATCAGTTTCACACTACATTAATTTATCTAACATCTTACAGAAGTCAAGCTTGACCCACTAGCATTGGCAATATACATTCTATTTTGGTGAGTTTTTTTAGATGAGTAAGAATGTGTATCTTCCAAATGTCAAACCTGCTCTTATGCAAGTGTCCATTCTCAGCTTTCTTGAGCTGTACAAGCAGCTGGTTAAATATCTGAGCTGGTAACGGGTTGCACGTTCAAACCTGTCAAAATGAATGGCATGGTAATAAGACAAAGAATGATTTTATCAACTTACAGAATAAAAAACTATATATATATATATATATATATATATATATATATATATATATATATATATATATATATAGAAGTTTTCAAATTTAGGGTGTAAAAGAGTCCATTGAAACATGAAACACTATTAGCTAGATTTGTATGTATTTTCGTAAGCATCGTCTTAATAGTAGGGACAATAACATTGAATAAAACTAAACCTGTGGTGCTGGAGAAAACTATGACATATTAAAATGACTACCACAAGCATAAACAAAAGCAAATGTTGCATTTCCCAGACAATATTTCAGCTTCAATATATACTACATGTATACTCTTCAGCAAAATCGCAAATTTTAGGACTTGTGACTTGAAAACCAGCGACTCGAGACTTGCCTTGACTTGAACTGCATGACTCTACAGTGACTTGAATGTTTTTGTATTATTATTATTTTCAATAACTTATAATATACAGTATTGAAATGAGTTTTAAAAAACATTGCAAAAATGTTAGCCCGACAGCACCACTGATCTGCATCTGCGCAGTTAACGCTGCGCTCACAACGCGCCAAAATGACAGATGATTATTGAGTTACAAAATAATCTCCTTTGGATATAAAGATTTTGAATTGGACCATGTGAATTAAAAAAGATTTGCCAGATGCACAATATGCACTGCAAAAATATCCGATACAACCACCACAACCTCGAATTTCATCATACAAATCAAAAACCACAAGGAAAGGTAAGTAAATCATTTCGTTATCATTTCATTATCCATCATTTATAGATTAATATGTAAAATTACTGTTCAAATGTTTGAGGGTTGTCAGTAAATTAAAATTATTCACGATTAATCTCATGTTTTCTATATATATATGTGTGTGCGTGTGCGTGTGTGTGTGTGTGTAGTATAACAAATTACTGTTATACAATTCATATAAAAATGAATGTAAAGATAAATATTTATTTTAAAAATGAACCTCTATTTATTTTAGAACTGTCTGCACTGGCCATCGGGAGATCCGAGCGGGCCGGTGGGTCTGCCACGAAATGGGCCGAATGGGCCACGATAAGCTGAAATGAGCTGCTGCGTTATGCAAAACGGACCACAAAATTTTTCTCTTCCCATCCAACCCTGTTAGGAGACATGTTGAAGATTTCATATTCCAGAACAGGCACGTGCAGAGGGGGGGGGCGTTGGGTGCTTGAGCACCTGCCCCTTTGCCCCTTGGTGCCCAAAGTGCCCTTTTGTCAAATAAAAAATTCCTCTCATTTTTTTTATTTATTAAAGGCCCTTTTGTGAATGCCTGCCTATGCCAAATCTAAATATTAGTAAAATGTATGATTAATAATTTAGCCTTAAATAAAATGATCCAGATGATGACCTTTCACCTGACGACGACCTCATCCGGGACTATTCCTCACGCCGCACGGCCGCAGCACGCGCATTTTTTAATTACCGGAAGATATCTTCAACACCGCGACCGCGGCAGCTGGTAAGTGGGGATTCATTCCCAGTGAAGTGATTTTGATGTTTATTTACTTATTATTTTACAAGAACGACGTGAAGAGAGCATGCAGATATGTTGTAAATATTGCTGTGTGTAGCCTGTAGAAGTAACGTTACGTTAGCTTGCTGTTTGAGGGAGAAAAGTTTCACTCACAGGCGTCGAGGGGTCTTGTCTTTTTATGCCTTTTGACTAAATTAAACTATATTATTATTATTTCAGTATTTATTTAAAAAAAAATGTAGAGTGCCTTAAAATAATTATCACAACAACACTGATAAGGCTTATACTGATTTTCTCATTCTCTGAATTATCATTATAAAAATAAAACAATTCAGAACAGGATTAAAATATAATTATATTTTAAATGACAAAAATATTTTCTTTCTACAACAGCAAAGACCACTATTCAGAGATGCTTTAAAGGAGGAGATAATTCCAAATGGGAAATATTGCATGCCTTCCATTGCCTGACAGTCCCAGAGAACTGGAAAACAGCTAGCATTCCAACAGCTGCACTCCAAGCTGTGAAGAAACTGTGCCAGTTCTACAATATTGAAGATGAAGACAAATTGCAGACAGAATTGAAGGTCTTCCATACGTCATACTCATGCCCACCACCAGCCAATGTGTCCTCTATTCTGTCAGTGGTCAAGGAAACCAATGCACATCTAGTTTTCCCCAACATGACTCTGCTGCTGAAGACATATGGCACACTTCCGGTGTCCACAGCAACTGTGGAACGTTCCTTCTCAAAACTGAAGCTTGTGAAAACCAAACTTCGCAGCCTTTGCAAAGAGGAGAGATTGTCTGACCTTCTTCTGTTGGCCATTGAGAAGGACATTCCAATAAATGACAATAATGTCATTAACATTTTTAGGGACATGGCCAACAGGAAATTTCTGTTATAAAAGTCTACAACAACTCATCAACACTTATTGGTAAGATTAATGCTACACTGTGATTTTTAGTAGGTGCCAACAGAATGAACACACACATACACATTTTAGTTTCTTTATTTATATTTTTGATTAGACATAATCAATCAAAATCCAACTACATCTCAGAGTCACAATGCAACTTGAAATCATGATCACAGTATTGTGTACTGTAGACAGACAAGCACACACACCTCTGTCTATATAGATGTTTGTGTCTCACTCTCACCCCTGCCATGGCCACCATCATCCTATCCCCCATTAATGTTTTTTTTTTTCTCAGATAATTTTACTTTTTTGAATCTGGTATCTTATTTTCTCTACCTGCAGCTCTTGGTGTGCAGCAGCCTCTGTGAGCATCTCCCTCTTATTTTCTTGGAGCAGTCAGCCTTGGCAGGTCAGTGAGCCAGTTCCAAACACTCTCAGCAATCTTTACATCTTGTCATATCTGTCAAACATATTTTACTAGATTGTCCTGGTCTTAACACAAGTAGAATGCTCTTTTATGAAGTTACCTCGTTAAAGGACTTATTTAATGAGATTGTGCCTGAAAAGGTTTTGGATTTCTTATCATATATTAATCTTAAAAAAATATTGTATAATATGACTTGCTATTTATATTTGTTTTGTTTTTATTGTATTTATATGATATTTGTTTTTTGTAATTGAATTCTTGCCATGAAAATAGCTTTGATCGCTGACATGGCATTAAATAAAACATACTACTACTACTACTACATCTTGTCATGGTAACATAACAATTGTTTAATCAGCTAATATATCTCCTATATGTTTGTTGTTTTAATGTCTACAGTCTCTCAGATCAACTCCAGTATTAGCAGCAGCAACAGCAAAGGCAGCATACTCACTCAAGGAATTTAGTAAGATTTTACCAGAACAGGTATCACATTAATGTACAAAATCTGTTGTATTTGCTGTAAAATAAAATTGCTGTATTTTTTCTGTTTGCTTTGTTTTTGTTTTTATTATATTAATGGAACTCTTGTATTTTTGTAATTCAGTTTTTGCCATCAAAATAGCCACAAATGCTGACATGGCATTAAATAAAACTATACTCTACTGTACGAAACATGGGCCACGTTGATTTTACTATAACGGCTGTTCTTAATTATTCTGTATAACAGAGAAGAAAAAGCCATCAGGTTGGTACAACTTAAGACACTTCAGTTTCTAATTATTCTGGACAGAAAATATTTTTTTAACTTTTAAACTTAAAATTGTCTTTTCTGTTCTGTTTCTTTTCCAAAACTGCATCACAGCATTTGCTGCCGTATCAATACAGAATCATCCGTATCGATACGCGAATCAGCAAGGAATGTGTCACGATATATTACTGTATTGATATTTTGAGCACCGCGCTATTTAAAGCCTTGTTCCATGTGCCCCTTTTATACTTTGAGCACCTGCCCCTCCAAAGGTCTCTGCACGGCCCTGTTCCAGAACTTTGGTCAGTGTGACATCTGTCCCTGTATCGATTGTCCCTTGTTTTAAGTTGTATGTGTATTGTTGAATTGTTTTATGCAGCCATTTTGGCCAGGTCTCATTTGGAAAAGAGATTTTTAATCTCAAGGGATTAACATGGTAAAGCAAAGGTTATAATAATGTATCCGGTATATTCCAATACCGATTTGCTAATGAATCACTCATTTGAATCAGTCACTTTTTGAGGAATCATCCAAAGAGTTCATGATTCAGTTTGAATCTTTAGAACGGTTTGGTGGTGTACTGAATTGTTTTGAATGGTGACCAAAGCTTTAAAGTTGCAAAAAGGCAGCATAAAAGTAATCCATTAGACTCCAGTGGTTTAATCCATGTCTTCTGAAATGATCCAGTCAATTTTGGGTGAGAGCAGACCAAAATTCTCCTTTTTCACTGTAAATCTTGAAATCAGCAGTTTCCTTGTCGATCATGATTTCAAGCTTGATTACACTCCCAAGCGTCATCTAGTGCTCTGCGCATGCATCAAGCACCAGGAACTGTAATCGAGCTTGATATCATGATCGTACCTCATGATTTCAAGACCAATTCACTTGCATTTTATGGACTCACAGAGCTGAGATATTCTTCTAAAAATCTAAATTTGCAGGTGAAAGAAAGTTATACATATCTGGGAAGGTATATGGGTAAGTAAATCATAGCATAATTTTCATATTTGGGTGAACTATTCCTTTAACCACGGTGACAGCGTTCAAACGCAACGTCTATTGTCTTGATGAGCAGTTATTCTCTCGCGCCATCTGGTGACCAGCCATGTTAATACACTTGATATAAACTTAGCATAGCTTGTCACCTCAAACGTCTCAGTTCTGCCAATTACATTATTTATAAAACTGCAACGGTTTTATCTCAGACCTGGTTGAAGAATTCTGTACTGACAACAATTTTAGATCAAGGAGGTTCTCTCTGGTTAATTTTGTTCTCTCCTTCCCGCCCTCCCCTCTTCGTCCGACCTCGATTCTGTCTTTTTTTTTTGTTTTGTTTTAGCACTTGTTCCTCTTGAGAAGCTTGAGGGAAATCCAGGTCATAATGCTATTACTAACTAAAAAGTAGAAACTTCTCTTTGTTCTCGTCCACAGATTTTTCACTTCTAGATGCTCAGAAATCATTCCATGGCTTATTTCTCTTTAACAATAAATTATTTTCGAAATTCATAAAATTAGCAAGTTGATTCAGATGTAATTCATCGATTGAGCTCATTCTGTAGAGCTAGCTATTTATAGGCAGGTGGTCAGACTTCACCAGTAGGGGGCAGTTAGTCATAGTGGTCTATTAGTAAGAGTAAAATGATTAGACAAAAGTCTAACCTTTCTTTGTATGGGGGTGCCTTTTCAGTTTCTTGATGAGAAGTTGGAAAAAAAAATGTTTTAATGAAAATAATTAAAATGTATTGTGGCATAACAGGGTGGAAATAATGGCAGGCATTTGTTTATAAATAAATCTATTAGCTATTTTGTTTTTGCAACTTCATGTCTAATAAAAGAAAACAACTGAATTTTAATAGTTTTCTCCTTGGTTAAATATATTCCACCTTGCTTTCTAACTGGGCAGTCATTTGAAGGCTAAATATGCTGCATGTCCATACATCAATATAATTTTCAATACTTAAAAGACATTTTACAATTTTGATATGTAATTGATTCCCAGTGAATGTTTACCTAACAGGGTGGAATTGTGTATGGGTTGGACAAGGTGAAAATTATCATAGAGCATTAAAACAATCACAAATTTAAAGGAGGTTTGGAACTTGTCAGGTTTCCTTGTTTCCTCATTTCCCAATTTCTCTTGAAATCAGTGGCGGAGCTAGGGGGTGGCCATGGGTGGCCGTGGCCACCATGGACCGAAGCCTGGCCACCCCATTGGCCACCCCACTCGCAATTGCTGTTTTAGCCACTTTTGTTTTGTTTTTAGGGGGGTTGGTAATTTTTTTGGCACAATTTAGTTCTTTTTTAAGTGAAACTTAACATGTGCGCACACCAAGGTTGCCAAACCTCTCTTTCCCGGGTGTCATTGTATCCACTCACCACCACTCACCAACACACACACATATATATATATATAGTGTTTAACCTGATAACACACAATCAATTATATAATATTCTCACACTTTTTCATAATCTGGAAAAATTACATCTTAAATTATGGCCAATAAAAATATTCTTCTCACAGGTGATATTTACCTTTATTATTATAATTTTTTTTCTTGAAACACAATCTGTCTTTTATTTCAAGCACACTAATTTTATAGAAAAAACTAATTATTAGGGGTAAAAAAAAAATGATGTGGTGTAAATGGCACCACAATTATGGGACAGTTGTAACTTAAAAAATTTATAGAAATAATTTTCACAAAATGAATATTGAAATGGCTGATGTGTATTTCACTCTTTGATAGGATTCATATTTAATGTCTGGATCTGGGACATGGCTAAAATTGTAAAATCTATTCATAAAAGGCATTTAAAAAGTAGCAAAATAAACGATGGCCTGGTAACTAATAACACCCATCTACTTTATACTGTATATCAAAAAGAGACAATTGAAACCTGTTCGTTTGAAGAAACCCCTGTATCGGTTTGATAGCAATCCCCCTTTTGGGAGCACTTTCAGTCTATGTTTTAAATGCAATATGCATGATTTTCATTAGGGACAAAAAAGGCACCACATACACAAAATGCTAACATGACATGTAATGTGCCAATAAATAGACCCTGTTGTGCTTTATTAATCTCAATTATCAGGTAGCAACTGGTAAGATAATGTAAGCACAATTCTCCCTGTGCACCCTGTCGCTGATATGACCTATGCCCATGTGCCTTTGGTATGGAAAATTGTCCGCAATGTTGGCATGTTAAACACTTTTCCAAAACAGTGTTTGGTGATGCAGCTGCTCAAGCCTGTCATTCTTAACGCATCTGTACACACACTAGAGTGATCGTAAAGATTCTTGAGCGAATTCCAGGACACTCACCTAATTTTGATCTATATTTATTTGGCTTGATGTAATACAGTTGCTTTTAATTTATTTTTTACCACACACTGAAACATAATTATTGGTATGGATAATTCAAAGTCTTTTATACTGTACTGTTTGCTTGTTTTACTGCATAGTATTTATTAAGCATATGATTTTATATATTTTGTTTAGCTTTATTACTACTGTATGTTTTCTTATTACCATGGTAATATCATGGTATTCTTTCTGGTATTCAGTTACGTTGGATTACAAAGTAAATATCACTGTTACATTCCTTTTTTTTTGCAAGGGTACTTGTGTTAAAGTGTCTTATGAATGGAGGTTATAGACTGGACCATCAGGACTTCATTTAGAAAAGTGATCATCAAACGTCACACTAGTCTATGATCAATAACTCAATGGCTCTCTTCCACTGACAAACTGACTCATTGAGGTTAAATTATACACTCACTGTTACTGTTACTTTGTCTGGCTCCTAAAATAACACCTGTTACTGATCTTATCTGAACTGAGTAAGAAAGTCCTGCAAATAAAATAAGTTTGCATTACATAACGTAGTATATTTACAAGCTTGATCAAGTGCAATCCAATTGCACTTGATCAAGCTGACAGTGTTGCACTTGCAATGCAAGCAACTGGGGTACAGGTCCTTCATCTCACTGTTTGCTTTTAATGACACTGTCGTTTATGTTTAGGGTAGGGAGGGAGGTGGGTTTTGTTGATTTAAAACTCGTCAGAGCATTTAAGGAATAGTTCATCCAAAAATGAAAATTGTCTCATCATTCACTCACCCTCATGCCATCCCAGATGTGTATGACTTTCTTAATTCTGCAGAACACAAATTAAGATTTTTAGAAGAAAAATCGGCTCTGTAGGTACAAACAATGTAAGTGAATGGTGACCAGAACTTTGAAGCTCCAAAAAGCACATAAAAGCACCATAAAAGTAATCCACACGACTCAGTGGTTAAACGCATATCTTCAGAAGTTATATGATAGGTGTGAGTGAGAAACAGATAAATATTTAAGTAAATGTTAAGTAAAGTAAAAGTAAAGTAAATCTCCCTGCCCAGTAGGGGGCGCCTGCATGAAGAATGTGAATCACCAAAAACACAAGAAGAAGAATGTGAAAGTGAAAGTTAAATTCGGCATGAAATGAAAATCTTTTTTCTAAATGCATGTTATTGATCTTATTGTGAAAGATTCATCCATGCATATGTTTTTATTTTTTATATTTTTTCGATCTTCCGGTGAAACAATAGACTTCACTCTGGTGAAGTATGCAGGACTTCTCCAATCATTTAGTACACTTAAACCCTGCTCCTTTCTTCTAAATACCTGTAACGGATCTCTACTTGTTCGGGAAAGGAGGATGCGGGAACAGCGGTAACAAACAACAAGACTTTAATTTTAAAAAACGCTGAACTGATAACATAATGACACATCGACGAACACACAAAGCGGCCCCTTGCGTCTCTCTCTCTCTCTCTCTCTCTCTCTCTCTCTCTCTCTGGTACCTCCTTTATCCCTCTCCCGCTGATTGGGCAACTCAGCACCAGGCGTGCATCCTCTCAGCCTGGCTACGCACTCCTCCTTGTTACATACCCCTACCTTCTTATTCAGGCCAGGGATACATCGTGGTTATGTACGTAACCTCGGTTCCCTGAGACTCAGTACTTTTGACATTGCGTAGTAACGCATATGGGGAGTGCCTTCATACACAACCTATTTGAAACCTCTCTATAATAATGGCAATATTCTAATATTGGCTATTGTGTTTGAGCCCCGCCTGTTTTGGCGCGAATCTGACCCCTAAAAAAACAGGTGCACAGACACCATTTCCTCCGAATTTCTGACTGAGAACAAGAAACGCATCACTCGTGCCTCAAGAACTCTGAGTCTTGTAGTGTGGCTAGCGTTCGCAATGTCTCGTTCCCTTTGTCTCAGGGAACCAAGGTTACGTACATAACCGAGACGTTCCCTTGCGACTCAATACACTTGACATTGGTTATTAATGCATATGGGGAACAGAATCCCATCACGCCGCACTACACAACATAACTTCCCTGAGAGGAAACATGGCGGCGCAGTCTTATGGGATGACGACAGACATGAGCATGCTGCAGTGAGTGATCCTTGTGATGGCCAGGAGGAGAGCACTCATAACGAATAAACTAACTATAATCATATAGTATAACTAACTCCTCATGACTTTATGGTAATTATAACGGCCTGAATGCAGGCGGTTGTGTAACAATGGGGAGCCCATACTTAAAGGGAAGGGCATAAGTATATATTTATATGGCCAATGAATAGCAAGTGCTCTAAACAGAGAGGACTTGTGAAGAAAGAGACGTTAGGTCTAGGTTACAAAACCTTGTGAATGTGTTTTGCGAGGGTCATCCTGCTGCAAAACATATGCCTTGAAAGGACACACAATTTGTCCTTGCCCATGAGTCCATGCCTCTAGTTGAGTGTGCTGTAACACCAATTGGGCAAGTCTGACCCTGCGACTCATAAGCCAGGGTAATTGCATCGACAAGTCTTTACTTGGAGACGGACATTCCTTTTGTTTGTCCTCCATAGCATATAAAGATCTGATCAGAGAGTCTGAACTGGAGGGTGTGTTCAACGTATGTGTTTAGCGCCCGCACAGGGCATAACTAATACAATTGTACTAGATTGTACCTCATCTGAATTAAATGAAAGGTGAACCACCTGCACTTTGAAGGGTGTGGTCAGGACGTTTGGTACATAGCCTTTCCTGGGTTTGAGAGTAGCTTTTGAAAGACCGGGCCAAACTCGACATGAATTGTCGACTGATAATGCTGAGGCCAGAGCCAGCAGTAGTGCGAACTTAATGGAGAGCATGCGCAAAACAACAGACCCTACGAGAGCATTTAGGTCTAAAGTTAAGTCCCAAGTCGGGACTGTAGCTGGCCGAGGTGGGTTTAATCGTCTTGCTCCTTTAAGGAACTTTATGATTAAATCATGCTTGCCTATAGAGGTGCCAGTTTCATATGCGTGATATGCAGATATAGTTGCCACATACACTTTGAGCGTTGACTAGGTGAATCCTGCGTCTAATTGCTCTTGAAGAAATATTACAATTTCATGTAGGAGTCAGTTTACTGGGTCCTTTCTGTGTGAGAGACACCAATCACCTTCTATTTTAGTGCATAGAGGCGTCTTGTGAACGGTGCTCTGGCTTGTAAAATGGTGTTCATTACTGAACGCATCAGTTCTTGTGCGTGTAGTGCGCTCCTTTTAGGGGCCACACATGCAGATTCCACAGCTGGGGCTGGGGATGCCAGATTGTGCCTTGCGCCTGAGAAAGGAGATCCCTCCTCAGTGGTATTTCCCAAGGTGAGCTGTACATCATCTCCATCATTTACGGAAACCATGGCTGGTTGGCCATTTCGGTGCAACTAATAGAACAGTTTCCTTGTCCTCTCGGACTTTGCATATGACAGAGTGTATCAGGCATACCGGACGAAATGCATATTTTTGTTTCGCCGGTCATTTATGTGCCATTGCATCCCTTCCCAGTGGGGCTTGGGACTTAGAATAACAGAGGGGACAGTGGGCATTCTCCACTGAGGCAAATAGATTGGTTTCTGCTTTGCCAAATATTTCCCAAATCCTCAGTATAGTTTGAGGATGAAGTCTCCATTCGCCCGGAATCATCCCTAGCATGACAGTAGGCCCGCAACGTAATTCAGGCGGCCTGGGACATATGTCACTCTCAGGGAGAGATGATGCTCGCTCCATAGGAGGAGATGACGTGTAATTCTCGACAGTGGCGGTGAATGAATTCTGCCTTGGCTGTTTATTTATGCCACAACTGGCATATTGACTGAGCAAACCGGGACATGACAGCACACTATTTCTGACTGAAAGCCTTTAAGGCTAGAATTACAGCTGATAGCTCTAAGCGGTTGATGTGCCCTGCTGTGCAAGACACAGAAACAACATTTTGAACAATATTGTGAACAACAATATTCCTTTCCCGACAAAAAATAGTGGGGCGATGTGGAACAGTGTTTTGTGTCTCTCCAATCTAGCCAGTGGCTACAGCCTCTTTGTAAGCAAAGACCACGATGTGCTCATGCATTTTATGTTGTCATTTTGATCATAAATGTGTTGAGATGGCTGCTCCATTTCACCAATAACCGGCTCTGAATTGAGCAGCACGGTGGTAGGGGTGTGTGTGTCCGCTGCAAACTTGCATTCACATCTGCCTCCGTTCCACTATGCAATACCCATATTTTCACAATCCAATCAACAACCAATGGATGAACTTAAGTCCCTGCCCTCCTTTTATTTTTTTTGATAAGCTATTTCACTCAGAAATACGGACCTATTCACTTGCACCTATGGACCAAAACAGCTGAGAAATTTTTCTAAAAATCTTCACTTTTGTTCTTCAGATAAAGAAAGTCATTATAAAGTCATTGATAAAGATAAGAGCACAGTAGAGCAGACACATACAATTAAACATGAATGTTGCATACAAATATATATATATATATATATGCTATGCAAACCTGTTATGTTGTTTAATTAAATCATGCTCTGCTGATTTTTTTCTGGCAGTGTTTGCATGTCCCATGTTGTAACAGTAGACATGACACTGTTTTTAAATTTAGCATTTGCATCCCTTGCCTTTTATTACATGTTTCCAATCTGCCGTCCAAGAGGTTACATAGTAAATATATTCCGAGGCTATTATGGGAAGATCGATAAATCATTCGACCGACGCAGGCCCCTGTCTTGGGGGGAGCATGGCTCTGTGATCTCGCATATACACACATGCAAACACACAAATGACACAAAGACAAACCTAATGGAATCTCTCCTTTGATTGGTGCCACATACATCAAAGAATTCTCTGTTCCATCATCTTGCACTGCAAAACTATCAGTTTCATGCACTGCATACAGGCCACACAGCTATATGCTCAGGGTTTTGAGCAAAAGTGTAACACAAGTAAATGTACATGGCAATAAGATACAATCAATATTGTTCCAACAGTATTGACAACATCTGTTTTAACAATCATAATGAGCGTGCATTACGCAGTGATTTTAATCTAATGTACTTAACTTTCATTACGTCTATACAGTATCAGTGACAGTGGCGTTTAAGCACTTTTGTTCCAAATGATAACATGTTTTAGCCATTAATGTTGTTTTTTACACTCGATTTCTATTAACCCCTTAGACTGTGTATACATGATAATACTGCCAGTCAACTTGTCCCGCGGGTGAACTGAAATATTTTGTGAAAGTGTCTCGGAAAAAAAAACATCAAGTTAACTGGCACAAACTTTCGAAAGTAATTCTACCACCCCCTTGAGGACAGAAGCTGTTAAGCTGCGTACACACTGCCAGCGACATCGCGCAAGACAGCGACACCATCCCATTCAATTTCAATGAGAGCTGGCAACTTCCAGCGACACGAGCTGGCGCGACTGTTGGCCATGTGGGCATGTCCAGTGACGCAACAGAGTTGAGAGAAGTGAAGAGCGAATTGTGGAAGCGACAGCCTATACGAGAGAAAACGGTAGAGCTCACGTGATCCTTCTCTCTCTCTCTCTCAGCTCCTGCAGTAATGGAAAGATCAGGGGACCCACCCTCTGCAGCAGCTCATCATACTGGGTCCTGTCAAGCCTGAAGTACAGCTGGAACCGGACTTCATTTAGCCGCAGCTCCTGCACCAGCCGGAAGTACTCAGCGTGCTGACTCCGAGACTGAATGGTTTTGTGGACCCCGACAGACCGCTGTGGCAAAGAGCACGCCTTGTCTCTCGTTCATGTTTGATATAAAGCATTTTATGTACTGATTCCATTCATATTTAGTCTTTTCCCTACAAAATGTTTGTTTTTAGCAGCAAGAAAACTGATTCGCTGTCAACGGCAATGGAATGGCATCCATGAATGTCATTTATAAACACTACTAGGCAACCAGTAGTGGGAACGCCCACTAGCAACCTAACCGCCAGCCACTGGCAACCTGCAGCGAAAAAGTCACTGGCAGTGTGAACGCAGCTTTACTGCCACTGCCATGCGCTGGTCACACGCTTACATAGAGTATGCATATGCACGTTTCAAGCTTAAGTCGTTCAATATCTTAAGGTTATGTTATTTGTTATTAAATTCATATATTATTATGAATCACATCATCAAGTTCTCCGATGACACGACCGTGGTGGGTCTCATCAGCAAGAACGACGAGTCAGCATACAGAGAGGAGGTGCAGCGGCTGACGAACTGGTGTAGAGCCAACAACCTGTCCCTGAATGTCGACAAAACAAAAGAGATGGTTGTTGACTTTAGGAGAGCACAAGGTGAACACACTCCGCTGAACATTGACGGCTCCTCTGTGGAGATCGTCAAGAGCACCAAATTTCTTGGTGTTCACCTGGCGGAGAACCTCACCTGGTCCCTCAACACCAGCTCTATCACCAAAAAAGCCCAGCAGCGTCTCTACTTTCTTCGAAGGCTGAGGAAAGCACATCTCCCAACCCCCATCCTCACTACATTCTATAGAGGGACTATTGAGAGCATCCTGAGCAGCTGCATCACTGCCTGGTTTGGGACTTGCACCGTTTCGGACCGCAAAGCCCTGCAGAGGATAGTGAGGACAGCTGAGAAGATCATTGGGGTCTCTCTTCCCTCCATCAAAGACATTTACAAAAAACACTGTATCCACAAAGCAACCAGCATTGTGGACGACCCCACACACCCCTCACACAAACTCTTTACCCTCCTCCCGTCTGGCAAGAGGTACCGAAGCATTCGGGCCCTCACGGCCAGACTGTGTAACAGCTTCTTCCCCAAGCCATCAGACTTCTCAATACTCAGAGACTGGTTTGACACACACACACACACACACACACACACACACACCGTGTCCTGAGTTGCACTTTAATTACTGTCACTTTATAACTGTCTGCTACCTCAATAACTGCTATGTGCATAGAACACTATCTCATAGTATGTTATGTTTACATTTTTAGAAACTGTCATCTTTTTGCACTACTGAGTACTGGTCGGCGCTGCACTGTCTATTGTCCTGTTCATTGTCAGTAATTTGTTGTACTGTCCTGTACTTTTTGCACATGTTTGCACGTGCACTTTATATAGGTATATATAGGTAGTTTATATAGGTATTTTATTTCCTGGAGGAACGTTGTCTCATTTTGCTGTGTACTGTACTAACTGTATATGGTTGAAACAACAATAAAAACCACTTGACTTGACTTGACTTGACTATAAGTTGACGTGAGACTTTATTGCTCCATCCAGTTAGGTAATTGTCTTGCAGTTGTGTAAATAATCAAGTTATAATTAATAAAATTATGAATTGCATGAGTTTGACCAGAGCATATGTCTGAAAGTTAAAGGTACACACTTTTATGGAAGCACTTTCTTAAATTACTAAAGTACTGCATGGAACAGGATCAAAAAATTGATACAAGATCAAGAGAGGTGAAAACATCTCAACACATTTTCTGCTCTTTTACTTAAAAAACTACTTTGAAAACAAGATGCAGATTTTAAGGAAAACAATCCATTCAGTTATACTCTGAATGAATGGTTGTGAAAAGCCAAAATTTGTTTGCAAAAAGAAATCTTGTACCTGATAATCTGTCAAATTTTATCAGACGTGCAACAAAGCACAATCAGTGACTTCCATCTGCATGCGGTCGGGGTCGCGACATGCACCCAATTTAGCCCTGATTGCATCTATTGATATGAGAAAGAACCAGAGAAAGAACTCAAAAAATCAATAGACAAAAACGGAATCAGGATTCAAAAATAGGTGGTGGGAAGGCGAGAAGGGAAAATGTAAAGCAGGTTTATTTAGGGCTGGCGCATCTTGAGCAGGTGCTGCGACGTGCTGAGTGTCTAAGGACAGTTTGAGGATCCGATCTGAGTCACACAGAAATGACTCACTAACCACACCAGGCTTATCAACATGCAGAGAGAGAGAAAGGTCTGTGTGTCTTGACACCTTTCGCAGTACCTAGTGACAGTCTCTTATGTAAGCTTTGCATTTCTGGATTAAGTCGAACGCATTGGATGACTAAATGAAGTGGTCCTGATTAGATATCACGTACACAGTGATGATTAGGGAGTGGGTGTCTCAATGTGGTGAAATGCCATCTCTTTCATGTGAGCTTGGAGAAACTGGCACGCCCTCATAAATAGTTATATATAAATGTATTTATATACTATGGCAGCGCCATGGAGAAAGATATAGCTGCAGGCATCGCTCCATAAAGGGGCGGAAGCTCCAAACCACCATTAAAGATATAGGGAGCCCCTTACCTAACCCTTTCCGTAACCTTAACCGTGAGTGGAAGTGACGCCCCCTTTTGGAGTTGGCGGATCCCTGTTTAGGATTAACCATGCCCCATTTTGGAGATTTCCGGCATTGGAGCAATGGTATCAAATGTGGTAGGCTTACTTTGATGTATATAATAGTGCTAAATGATTACCATATTTTATACCATGGTATTTACATAGTACTTCAAGCTACTGCAAAAAATACCATGGTATTACTATGCACATGTCCAAAAACTTGGCATTGTCAAGTCCAAAATACATGGAAATATTGCATTTGTTTTATTTATTTTTTGCTAGTGAAGGATTATTATATTTATATACCATGGTATTTAGATGGTACTCCAAAGATTACCATAGTTTTACTATGATGTATATCCCCAAAAAAACATGGTTTTATCAAGGTATAATTTCCAAAAACATATGGAATGTCATGGTACAATGTGAGAAAACCATGGTAATATCATAGTACTTTTTGGTATTTTTGATTACCACATTCAATACTATAGTATTTACATGGTATTTCAAACAATACCATATAATTACCATGGTATTTGTACAAAAACATGGTATTACCACGGCACCATTTCCCAAAAAAAACAATTTCTAAGCTTTTTAGTACGTTTTTGTTAGTGAATGATTACCATATTCATATACCATTGTAACATAGCACTTAAAATAATACTATAATACTATAACACTATGGCACTGCACATGTCCAAAAATACCATGGTACCTTTTCATACATTTTTGACAATCAAAAATGTATCTGGCTTGGAAATTGATATATTCAGTACATCTGTGTGTATCTGCAAAAAGAAGAGTTGGTGAGAGAGAGAGAGAGAGAGCGAGAGAGAGAGAGAGAGAGAGAGAGAGCTATGTAGCTATTATTGTGACAGCACAACAAGCATGTCATACCAAAGCTACTGACAAAGCTAGGTAAAATAATAGGCTGTGAGTATACAGTTCAAGGGTGCACTTTGTAGGTTAGAGCGTCCGTTAATAGAACAGACACAAATACTAAGTGACTTCAACTAGCTGATGTCATTCTAATATTATCAATAAGGTAAATCTGTTTGAGTCATAGTAACCCAATATTAAAAGAGTAGTTTGGTCATGTTTAGAAAAACAAGAAAATATAGTCTAGCTCTGCATTCATGCTGTGGAAACATTTACACATAGTAAATCAACTATTGCTAATGACAAGGGAACAAACCTTACCAAAAATATTTACTGTAAATGTTGGTGTGAATCTCACAAAAACATATCCCATTTCACCCCAAAATCAAAAGAACATTTTGCATTAAACTCATTATATAACATAATTATGTATTTTTTTTATTTTTTTTAATTGGGACCCCAACTTTTCATTGCTTTAATATATGCATTGTTGTTTTACTAGCTTTTTGTGTTTGTAATTATCATTATTTTAATTATGATTCTTATTAGATTCTCATTACTGTAAAAACAACTTTAATAGTATTTTCATGTGGGGTGGGGGTTATCTCAAAGAGGAATCTGCCTGATTCCAGCCTTGCTGACGCACCCCCAGATCATCACCGATCCTCCACCTGGTCATCTAATGGTTAGACAGAGACCTGAAGAGGCCTCAAGCCACAGTGTCTCGTGCCCACTGTGAAATTTGGTGGAGGATCGGTGATGATCTGGGGGTGCTTCAGCAAGGCTGGAAACGGGCAGATTCATCTTTGTAAAAGATGCATGAATCAAGCCACGAACAAGGTTATCCTGGCTGAAAACTGGCTTCCTTCTGCTCTGACAATGTTCCCCAACTCTGAGGATTGTTTTTTCCAGTATGACAATGCTCCATGCCACACAGCCAGGTCAATCAAGGTGTGGATTTAGGACCACTGGATCAAGACAGTGTCATGGTCAGCCCAATCTCCAGACCTGAACCCCATTGAAAACCTCTGGAATGTGATCAAGAGGAAGATGGATGGCCACAAGCCATCAAACAAAGCCGAGCTGCTGTTGTTTTCTTGCATTATTCAAGATCTGAAAACACTGCATCTGTTTTGTTATTTTGACCAGTTGTCATTTCTGCAAATAAATACTCTAAATGACAATATATATATATAATATTAAATATTTTAAATCACCCATAATGTCACTGGTTAGCAATAACAGAAACAATTAGCAAACCAGCTGTGTGCTAATTCTGTGCTAAAATGGATGGCTGGCGTGTTCAGGATCGTGTTGAAGGGGATCAAACGGAGTGTGAGGACACTTAATTGTCGCATCCACACTGGTTTCTAATGATACCCAAGCTGTCAGACCATCACTGCTGTGTGTTAAAGTTAGTTTGCAGTGGCATGTAGTCCTGTCAATGAGACGATTCACTACTGTGCAGCGTTAGCATCACAGAGTAGCACAGTGTTGATTAGCCATTACTCACGGTCAGTTAATAAGAAGACGCCATTAAAGTAGACGAATGTGAAAGTGAGAATAAAGATTCAATCAGATTAGTAGCCATTGGAAATATCAAGGAATGTTGAATGTCTGCTCATGCCATTTATTACAAATAACAAATCTATGTTTTTTGCCCATTGAGAAATATTTTAAGGTGACCAGATTTCTGAAATGAAAAACAGGGACATTTCTAGTTCAGTGGTAATTAAATATGTCATTGAAAATTCACATGTTACTTATGTATGAATTAAAAAAGGGGGACAATTCGGATGCTATGTACTTGGATCATGGTGAATGTATTAATGTCATGAATTATAGTATATCAAACTCTGTTGAATGTGTCTTACTGAAATTCTGATACAGATATAAATGTTGATTACCACAAAAATCTGCCTTACATGACTCCAGCCAAGTCTCCTAAGCAACCAAATTGGTCCGGTTGCTAGATAGGGTAGAGTCACACGGGGTAGCCTCCTCATGATCGGTATAATGGGGTTCGCTCTCGGTGGGGCACATGGAGAGTCGTGCGTAGAAGCCGTGGTGGATGGCGTGGGCCTCCACAGGCGCTATATCTCCGTGGTATCACACTCAACGAGCCACGTGATAAGATGTGCGGGTTGACGGTCTCAGACACGGAGGCAGCTGAGATTCATCCTCTGCCACCCAGATTGAGGCGAGTCACTATGCCACCATGACGACATAGAACAAATTGGGAATAGTACATTACAAATTGGGAGAAAAAGGGGCACTTATTATGGAAGTAAATGTTAAAATACTCACTGTTTCAAAATTATAGCCACAAGGCGTTAAAAATATGCTGATACAATCACTTACTAATCTTTTCTGTCTAAAGTTATATCCAATTTTAAGACTTTGTTGCCATGACTACGTTACACTGTAAATCCTAAACCAATAAAGATTATGATATAAACAACTTTACAGCTCAAAATATGCACAAGTTTTAACAGAAGAATTATTATAAAATTATAAGTTTCACATTTCTGCTTTAAAATACTTCAAAAAGTGGCCCCATTCACTTCTATTGTGTAGAATATGTGTGTGTAGCACATATACGTAAATGTGTGTTGGGAAATGGACATGGGGGGCGGAGACAAGACAGACAGGGGTTTTGCTAGAAGAAAGCAACAATTGGGAGCGGAAAGAAAGGGGCCGGAGTGACAAGACAATAAATCGGTTCATTAAAGTTGATCTGACTCACACATTACTTTTGTACATCTACATATTGTAAGTGCCTCACTGTGAGACCACAATTTATTCTTTTTTAAAGAAATGGAGGGAAGAGTTGAAATAATTTTTGGTGATACAGTAATTAACATTACGCTACAAATGCTGTCGATTAAGCTTAAAAGAATGTTTGGGTTCAGTACAAGTTAAGCTCAATCAACAGCATTTGAAGAATTGTGTTGGCTACCACGAAAATTTATTTCATGAGTTCACAAGTTCATGTAATCTTTGAAATAAAGAGAAGGTAAACATTTGTGGCTTGCTGTCCATAATAGAGGGCTCGACCCAAGCCAAAGAAACCCCCCATACTTCCTTGTATATGATTTAGTGGTAACTAGCTATGAAGGTGGAGTTAGGGTGGCGGAGGGATGCTGGAAGAACTGTCGCAGGACAGAGGTAAGCAGTGGCTTATATGTGCTTACTCCAGCATTGATTGGTTGGATTTAATGAACATGCTCCTCCCGAACCATTGTTAAGAACTACATTTTGACTCATTCAAAAAATCAAGGTTACAGTGAGGCACTTACGAATGCAACCATTTTTTGGAGGGTTTAAACAGAAATGAGAAGTTTATAATTTTATAAAAGCACTTGCATTAATTATTCTGTTAAATCTAGTGTATTATTTGAGTTTACCCTGGCTGTGTAGAATTAGCCTAGCATTTTTGAGCCCTCCAAATTTCCATTGATTCAGAGTACCTCTTTTGATTTATGAGTGCATTATGGTTCATATTTCTTTCATGAGGCTTTCATGTTTTGTTCTAATGTACTTCTTGAAGCCACTAAGCTTTTTACATTTTTAATTTAGCTGTTAACTAAATTCGCTAATTTAGCGTGTTGATTAACATTGGTCTTGGAGAAACATTTGAGCTATTAAAGATATCTCTTTTGTGATTTTGCTTTCCTTTTCTGCAGGAAAGCCACTTACGTCTTAGAATGAGTTGAATATGAATTGTCTGCACACGTTGTTGATATCTTGTTTTTACAGCCACATTATAGAGATGCTGCATTGGCCAGCAAGTGAGGCTTTTAATAAGCATTAAAGTGAGTGTGTTGAAGCAGCATTGTGAGCTGATAAGTGCATCCAGCTGGTGGTGTTATAGCTGAAATAAGTGACGGTTTCTTTCCTCGGTACACTCCTCCATATGTGAGTCACCAAAAGTCAGAGGAAGCAGCAAGAGACAACATCCAGAATGGCAGTCGTTTTATTTTTGTCCCTAAAGCTTCAAGGATCTGTGTGGGAGCTAAAGCATGCAAAGACATTTACGAGACGGAAATATTGCTTACAGATTTTTGATAATCCTTTAGCAATTAAGGTATAGCATGACCGTAATTGAGTTATTTAGGGCTTTCTCTCAAACGCGTTAGCATGTTGATTAAGGCAGTGAAAACTGGGTCTGGCGTTGGACACAGGAATCCAGTGTATGCCTTTGAACTGTAGAGACTTTTATATGAGAGCGCATCAAAAAGGCCAAAGACACCCACAGTCAATGGGAAGTAGACCATTCAGCAATGCTGACATTCGGAGCATGTGGCAAGGCATTAGGACTATCACTGACTTCAAAAGTAACCCTGTCCCCAAGGTGACGTTGCACTGTCCAATGAGCTCAACGCCTTTTTCACTCGATTTGACATCGGCAATTATGTGACGAGTGCAGTAATCCCGGTTATAGAGGATGAACAGGCTCTCACACAGAGCACACATGATGTACAGCAAACACTGTGGATTAGGACGGATTAACCACCGTTCCGACTGGGCTGTTGCCCAGGGGCCTCTAAATTCCAAAGAACCCCGAGCTCTAAATCCATTATTTATATATTTTTAGATATATATTATAAATCCATGTAAATGTCAGCCTTATATGAAATACCATTTGTTCGGCCGAATGCGTGCCGGACAACAGGAGTGCAAGCATAGACACTCGAGTGCGCTCTCAGGGAATCTGCGTCTCACAGATGCAACGCGTTTATTTGATGGACTACGGAGAACAGCGTCTGATTTACAGAATGCTTCCAAAGATAAGGTCTAGCTTACCCTGGCTGTGTACAAAGCTGATTGTTTGAATGGTTAAAAATGGTTTAAAAGTGACAGAATATGTGCAGCAGTATGGAGGACTTCAACATTTTTAAGTCATGCATGCATTTAATGTTTAATGATAAAGTGAAAGATGCCTTAATACCCTAAATATGTGCACGGTAACTTTTGTAATATTTGGTTATCCACTATTTGTACAATCAATCCAAATTGGCCAAGCGTCTTGTAGCACATAATGGTGAATGTAGTCATATCATGGGGGTCTCCACGGTGTACCTGCCCATGGGCCTCTCAAGTTCTTGACTCAATCCAAGGATCAATCAATGCAAAGCTGCAGGCCCGGACAGAGTTTCATGATGGGTATTTAAAGACTGCTGAACAGTTAGCTGAGGTATTCACAAGTATCTTCAACCTGTCTCTGTCATAGGCAAAAGTGCCCAAGTGCCTGAAAAACAAACATCAGCAATCTGAACAATTATCGTCCATTTGCCCTCACACTGACAATAATGAACTGTTTTGAAAAGCTAGTCCTCTCTCACATTAAAACTATCATCCCTGCCACCCTGGACTCACACCAGTTCACTTACAGAGCCAACAGATCTACAGAGGACGCATCTCTCTGGCTCTTCACACTGCTCTGTCTCACCTGGAGAGACACGGCACATACGTGAGAATGTTATTTGTTGACTATAGCTCTGCCTTCAATACTGTTCTGATAAGCTCACCTCCAAACTCCATCAACTAGGCATCATCTCATCACTATGCAATTGGATTCTGAATTTCCTGTCAGAGCGTCATGTGTGTGTTTGTCTTTTAAGTTTATCATTAAAACTATTATTTATATTGTCAAGCCGGTTCTCACCTCCTCCTATTCAATTGACTTCTTTGCACTGGTGCCGAAACCCGGGAAGGAGGAGGGATACGCCATAGTAGAGTTCTCGCCACTACCGTCCACCCCAATGGAGCAGCTGTGGTCATCTGCCGGGGTACGAGGAGCCCGGCCGCTTCCGCCGACCGCGAGGGGAGAAGGGGCTCCTAACCAGAGCCGCTGCCAGGGGCGGAGGCGTTCCCTACCAGCCGCTGAAACGCAGCAGGGTCTGAGACCGCCAACCGCGAGTGGGGATGGGCTCATTGCCGACCGCCTGGAGCGGGAGAACTGCTGCCAGGGGTGGGGGAGACCCCTTCTGTTCCCCAAGAACGCGGCGGGGCGTTCCGTCCGCCAGGGGCTGGAGGTCTGCCTCCGATCCGCCCGGAGAGGCGTGTCTGTCGTCTGTTAGAGGGTGGAAGAGTGGCCGAGGAACAAGCTACGGCGTATCTGAGAACTGCGAGTAAGTGTTTTTTTTTTTTTATCTCTCTCCTCTCTCTCTCTCTCACTGCCGCTCCACATTGGCCTTTTCCCTCTCATTTAAATTTTACAGTGTTTCTTGGGGGGGTACTACACTGTTACAGGAAGTACCCCACCTATTTAATTATTTCTGTTTCCCTCCCCTTGTCCCCTCCCTCGTCCAGGTAGACGGGGATGACCTGCTGGCAGACGGGGCAAAAGGCACACCCCTCCCCAGGGAAAGAGGGGGGGTGTATGTCATGCCGGGGGCTCCCCTGCCTGAGAGAACGAGGAAGGAATGTGGCAGGGCGGAGGGCGGGGCCCTTATCAGGCTAATCAAGCCTCCGAGAGGGATAAAGGCCGACTGCGGAGGATTGTGCGGGAGAGAGAGATCTGTTTGTCTTTTAAGTTTATCATTAAAACTATTATTTATATTGTCAAGCCGGTTCTCGCCTCCTCCTTTCCATTGACTGCTTTACAGTCACTTAATACAATAAAGACCAGTGAGATAATTATCAGCTTTGGAAGGTCTTCATCAACTGAGACAGAGGGGAGCGAGTGTCCAGCTTCAGGTTTCTGGGCACACACATCTCAGAGGACCTTACATGGTCCACAAAAACCACGGCAGTGTTCAAGAAAGCACAGCAACGACTGTTTTTCCTGAGGATGCTGAAGAAAGATGGTCTGACCCAACAGATGCTGGTGACTTTCTACCGCTGCACCACAGAGAGCATCCTAACATACTGCATATCTGTGTGGTAACAGCAGCTGATAGGAAAGCACTCCAGCGGGTCATCTTGCAGAAGATCATTGGGATTCGGCTGCCAGCCATAGAGGACATCTACTGATCACGCTGCCTCAGGAAAGCTATCAGTATTTGCAAGGACTACACACATCCATGCCATCACTTGTTTGAACTCCTTCCATCTGGCAGGCACTATAAGGCCCTTTATGCCTGCACCTCCAGACTGAGAAATAGCTTCTTCCCCAGAGCTATAACTGCCCTGAATCAATCCACCAAGTACCCCATCAAAAACTGACTGTTTGTTTGCAGAACTGTCTGGTACAAATTTACTTCAACTCTCATTCATTCTGTCTGGAAATGATGATCGATTGCCACTGCTGAGCTGTCTGCATTATTTGTATATTACTGCTGGTCAATGTCTATTTTGTTATATACTGTGCATTTCCTGTATACTTTCTTTCTGTTGATATGATATAACTATTGATATGTGTTACTCTTCCACACTGTATGTTCTGTTTCTGCACTACACATTTGGGTTGTTGCAATATTTACCACTGCCAGACTTTGTATATACTGTTCGTTATTTTATTACTAGATTTTTTTTTATCTAATTGTTTATTTTATCTTAATTATTGTTTTATGGCATCGAGTAAGGAAGTTACAAACCTAATTTTGTTGTAATTGTGCGATGATAATTGTACTTATACAATGATAATGAAGATATTCTAATCTATCTCTTGCAAATTTGCTTTAAGGACCTATTGCATACGTTTTTTCGGTATTTGACATTTTAGGTAAAATCTTAAAAAAACCGAAGGCCGACTGCGGACGGTGGTGCGACAGAGAGAGAGCGTTTACGGGCAGCTGTCCGTCCTTTGTGTGTGGTTGTGTCTTTTGGTTTATTATTAAACTATTATTTATATTAAAAAAAAATGTACAATTTAAAAGAGAGGGAAAAGGCCAACACGGAGCGGCAATGGAAAGGAGGAGGCGAGAACTGGCTTGACAATATAAATAATAGTTTAATGATGAAATAAACCAAAAGACACACACATAGGACACACTCTGTCGCACCACCGTCCGCAGTTGGCCTTTATCCCTCTTGGAGGTTTGATTAGCCTGATAAGGGGCCGGGTGTGTAGAATCACGACCCGGCCCCACCCTCCACCTTGTCACAGGAGTGTTGCAGTTTGGTTCTGAAAGTAAAAATCCCATTCGTTTTGGAGCTATAATTTTTTTCTGCAGGGGAGTCATTTTTAACACTTAAAATCTAAAAACCTTCAAAGACAGACCTATGAGCTCTGAGATGGAGGTGGTGGTCTTCCCATGATCCTGAAGAGAACGATCCACTACAACTCTCCTCTGTGACGCATGCAATGATGCAATCGCTCTCCAAACACTTACAATTTTGCAATAAAATCTAAATGTATTGCTTCTATTCTTTAATAGTTTTATATTTCCCCATTGTTTTTAATTAAATTATGTCATTTGCAATGCTTCATGGGATTGTAATTCATTCCCTTATTAAATACGTTAAGTACACAGTTCTGTTTGTCTTTTAATCCATTTTTAAATACTGTATGCTTTAAATCAAAGTTTGTAATGGTGTGACTCACCTCATAGCTGGATGGTTTGGTTCATGGCTTACAACGCTTTTATGAAGGATTTTATGAAATCCCTTTTATGAAATAGTGCAGCAATATTTATCTCTCGAATTTGTTGAAAAAACGAATTGAAAACCTCAAGGATAGTTTGCAATTCAGCAGTTTTAGTGGTTTAATGGATAACTTTCTAAAAACATTTAACAGATTAATACTATAAAAAGAAACCTTAATCACCATTTTAGCAGCGCCATAAAAGAAACAGGCTGGATGTGCAAATCCTAGGCTCATCGCAAGTTTTCTCTCGGCACGACTCCTGCTTAAAATAGCCTGGCTTGCAGTTTAAGAACAGGCCTGTGTATCAATCAACAGAAGCCAGCACATGCACAATCTAACACTCAGTCTGCAAAAATAGACCATCACACAGACTGCTGGCACTCTGTACAAAAATATGCAACGGCAGTACAGAGCTGCATGCATTTGTAGCCATTTTCATCAGCATTTAAAGTGTGGTCTGATAACACAAATGCATTTTAATCAGGGGATACAGTCACACCAAGCCAAGTCAGTTATGATGTTATGAGCTATTTTCTCTTGTTGAAAAGGTTTGACAGAGTGATGTTGGTTGATCATAACTGGCCACCTGTTGTCGCCATTACTTTAGTGGGGAAATTCCATTAGCATGTTTGGGGTCATGGTGTACACCATGTGCACCAAAAGGAATGTCAAACCGCCCACTTCAGAGGAAACATCCTCTTCCTATTCTTATA
Source organism: Xyrauchen texanus (assembly GCF_025860055.1). Taxonomy (NCBI): domain Eukaryota; kingdom Metazoa; phylum Chordata; class Actinopteri; order Cypriniformes; family Catostomidae; genus Xyrauchen; species Xyrauchen texanus. The sequence goes on from NC_068288.1 coordinate 42,512,684, forward strand.
AAAGCCCACTGTGATTACCAGTAGCATGCAAACAGATTATCGAACCTAAGACGTGGACCTCACCACCTTACCAAAGCAGCAAGAGCACAAGTAGAACTATGAGTATGGCTGCCGTCCAGCAAAATCAACCTTTCAACAGAGCCATCAGAAAGATCAAGGTGGCTTCGACAGTGACCAGCCTTGCCAAAAGCTGGCAAAGCTGGGCAAATGACCACACTGGCAAGCAAGACACGATCCCAAGTGGTTGGATGCCTGACACCATCATTGAGGACGAGAAAGAAAAACAGAAGGAGAAGAACGAGATGAAACTTTTGGTCACACCTCGCGTGGTATCTGTGAATGGCATAGATAGTTTAGACAACATGATCAAGACGGGAACCGTGACTAAGGCTGTCACACCAAAACGTACCGAGTGTGGGAAAGACCTTGTGAGCACAATCAAGGAGAAGATCAACACCAATCAGTTGGTATCGGAGGACACAAAAAACTTCTTAGGCAATGAGTCTCCTACTAGGAGACGCTTCTGTGGTGGGAAAGCTGTAGTGTTGGCAAAGGCGCTAGGACAAACGGGATCCAGAAGTAGCAGTGTAGATACAGAGGACAGCGGACTTGGGGAGGAAGCGTCGTTGAGTGACAATAGTGATCAGAACGAGAATAAACCAAAGAAACACGTCAGCAGGCCCAAGGTATGCTTATCAGAATGAATCAAGCTATGTTGATAGCATTCGTTAACCCTTTATTAACAGACATTCAAGGCGTTAATCAAACCAAACAAAGAAAGGGAAATTTAAAAGAATGTTCTAGTCAAGCTCAAATGACAGCATAATATTGATTACCACAAAAAAAATTAAACTCGTCCTGCATTTAAAAAACAAAAACCAATAGCTATAGTTACAGTAAGGCACTTACAATGTCAATGGCGCAAGTCCATAAACATTCAAATACACGCTGTTTCAAAAGTATAACATCAAGACGTAAACATTATATAAGTTAACATGTTTTAGTCTGATAAACCACTTGCATGACAATGAAATGCTGTAAAACCTATTAGCTATTTTATCACACTAAAATCATGTAAAACAGAAATGTTTTCACACTGTCATCATGTTAACACATTATGTTTACATCTTGTGATTATACTTTTGAAACAGTGTGTTTTAATGGTAATGCACTGGTCCCATTTACTTCCATTGTAAGTGCATTATTGAAATCACTATTTTGTAAATAAACGAGGCAAAATTTATACAGTATATAGATTAGATTATTTTAAATTTAAATTGATTTACTATGTAATAATATAAATATACAGTATACTTAGTTGTACAATAACTCTTGGAATGGCAGCATGATGCTCCATCATAATCTCAGACATGTTTTGCAGCAATGGAATATATGTAAATAAATACAGTGATGGATCTTTCCATTTGACCTTCAAAAAGCAAAATGCATCTCAACTTGATGAGTGAGATCCATCACAGCTGTGTCACCGTGGTATTTGATTCAGTCTCCGGAATGTTGGCCTCACATCTCAAGTTTCGCAAGACGCATTTACACCGGTTCAAATGGCACCGTTTTGAAATAAGTGGCCCTTGAAGACATGTTGAGAAATATTGAGAAAGAGGCATGTTGGATAGTAGTGTAATGTGACTATATGGTGATAAGCTGGGTTGTCTACACCTTCAACAAGATCTGAATAAAATGCAATAATGAATAATGAAGCAGGTTAGGTTATAATAAAGCAAGCAACCAAGTCAACATGAAATTAAAATCAATGGTTCAATCAATTCAAAATCAATTCATTGGTTGAACCATTGTTGCTGTATCAGGATCATTGGGATGCTCAAACAGAGCATTGTTTGGAAAGTGCCACAGTGTTTATCATATTCGAAGGTTGATTCTGCACATTACATTTAACATAGAATAAATGATAAATGAGCCATAAGATTAGATTTAGATTCAACTTTATTGTCATTGTGCAGAGCCAATGAATGCAGTTGTTTTCACAAATCCCAACTGAGCTGGGGTCAGAGCACAGGGTCAGCCATGAAACAGCGCCCCTGGAGCAGATAAGGTCAAGGGCCTTGCTCAAGGGCCCAACAGTGGTATCTTGACAGTGCTGGGGCTTGAACCCCCAACCATTCAGTCAGTAACCCAGAGCCTTAACCGCTGAGCCCGTATGATAAGTTTATATGTTTGCAATATTATCTATACTAACAAGTCAATCTTATTATTATTTCCTTTCAGATTAAGGTAACCACAATGGGTGACCTGAGGAGCAGGTGGCAACAGTTTGCTACGAATCACATTGAAGGCCAGAAGCTGAATCCATTTAGTCAAGAATTCGACTACGAGCATGCAATGGCTATTCGACTCCACAAGGGCGATACAGGATACGGTCGCCCCAAAGAGGGATCGAAAACCGCCCAACGAGCCGATAGAGCCCAGAAACACATCTACCGTGAGATGGAGGAGATGTGTTTTATCATACGTGACGTAGGTCAACAGGACAAGCAGGGATGCATCTACGTTACCTTCGGCCGTCTGTTTGACCGCTATGTTAAAATCTCTGATAAAGTTGTGGGAATTTTGTTGCGTTGTCGCAAACACAAGATGGTGGACTTTGAGGGCGAGATGCTCTGGAAGGGCCAGGATGATGATGTCATTATTACACTCCTGGTTTGATGCTCTGGAAAGTCAGATAATCTTAAATGTATGCAACTTACACCAAAGTATGTTATAGTTAGAATGCAGTGTTGGGGAGTTACAAACTACAATTAGTAACGCTGCAAACAAAACTACGTTTCTCAGTAGTGTCATAGTAGCTGTAGCTCAGAGGTTTTCAAAAAAGCCATACAGTAGTTTTTCCAAAAACAAGCAACTTTTTTTGTCATACAGTTAGTATGACAAAATGCTACATCTCTGTCAATAATCCAACTGTGTTGCATTAGAACATCTGATTCATTTTAGGCCACGTCCAATCTAATACGTCTTTTCTTTTTTTGTTGCATTGATTTTGTTATATTTATGCCTCTCATCCACTTTTTTGTTAGAAACATGCATTGTAGCTAACTACTTCAAAAAGATTAGCTTTAATAGTTACTTTAAATTCTAAACAGCTTGTAGCTTGTAAATTACAGTTTCGAAGTTGCTTCCACAACACTGCTAGAATGTCTCTGATTATTCTATTTATAAATGATTTGGAAGTATGAAATAGAAGAAACCTGATTAGAAATGAACATGTGGTCTTCAGCATCCACTCTGGTGCATGGCATGTTTTGAAAGCGATGTGAAGGTTTTGTTTTAGTAGTAAGGAGCTTTACAATGGGATGCAGGAATGATGGCTCCTTGCTCACAGTTTACACAAGGGATTGAACGCCTCTCATATTTGTCAAACATCAAGCATCCTTAGAATGCGAAACATACGAGCCCTGATGTCCAGGCAGAATTTGTAAATGTTCTCATATTGCTTGTAATTCTTTCATCTGTATCACATTTCAAGATAAAATAACTTGGCTGGGGAGAATCTTGCTAGTCGATTTTAAAGTCAACATGAAAAGGTTTACTTACGTAATCTGACATATTTTTGACCGAAACAGGATATTCAATGAGAATGGATTGTAAAACATGAATGTTACATAACAGAACGGGCCGGGTGATTGGAGGGGAGGGACTGAATTAGGGATTGGTGACGTCAATCGATAAGGAAAGTTCTTTCAGAGGTGGAGCAAGTTGTTACTTGGAATGTGTATTAGGAAATTTAATTGGGTCAATATTTGTTTTTAATCTTGACTTTAATGCTTTTGTCACTAGTGCAATTATTTCCATGCGTACTTCATGTTATATTATTGTCCAGTATTTGCTGCTTAATATAATTACCTCTTTCACAATGAAAGCATGATGGTCTTCTTACAGAAGGATTTGTTGTAAATATTAGGAATTTTTGATTATGTGCAGTGTGTAAATCTAATGTATTGTTTTAATCTGGAATTAGTCGATCATGTCAGTTTAAGATGAAATAAAACTATTGTTGTGTTACAAATACAACACCGACCTTTTGAAAGAGGATGTCTGGCTTTTTTCATAATTCAACATAGTTATGTGTTTAAATCTTTAATATTTTTTATTTTTTAAGATTTAATATTTTTGCAAAATGTGTATGTGTTTACTTAGCTACTTTGTGGAGACAAATTTGTCCCCTAGAAGGTAACAAAATTTAACCAAAACTCATCCTTGACCTTATAGATAAAAACAATTTGTAAGTCTGTATGTTTTTGTTGTTATTATTATTATTATTATTATTATAAAATGCAAAAAAGTTTCCTTGTAGGTTATTAATATAATTGGCTTCATATGAAAACAACAGAAGACTCTGGTATGTGCTATTTTAGATAAATGTGTTGGTATGTGCATAAAAGTGACCTGAAATGTTCTATAATAACAATAGAATAGGTAAAAATTCATGTGTCCCATAGTTAATCACAAAACAACGGCCCACCCACACACACACATCTACGTACAAAAATGAAACTGTATCTCCCAAATACCAACATCCAGCTCAATTCTCAAATCAATAGAGCTTGATCTAATTTTCCTTGATGCCCAGACAAAGACCAAAGAGAAGCAGACAGTCTTTATAACTATTACATTCACGCAGTCAGAAATATCCAATTCCATCTGTCCAGCTCACTTTTATTTCCTTGTTATCAAATCTTATCAGACGGTTTCTGGATAAGGATACTTTACACATCTGTGACATTGAATTAAACCTATGAAGCTTCAGGGAGCTCGCACAAGGTTTTGTAAATCAGAGTGAGCTATTTTATTCTTTATTTCCATTTTCAACAGAGTAACAGTACATCAAATTGTGCATTAATTAACAGTGACATTTTTGAGTTTACGAATTCAAATGTACATATAATGAACAGTAATAAGGAATTAAACAAGTATCTCTACAAAGAAAAATATCACAGCATCCAATTTAAGAATATGTTGATTATTTTGCCCTATCGACCTCAACAAGGATAGTTGATGATTAATTAATTAGTTACAAAACTAAGTGTTGAAAAATGTGACTCAAATGGCCATAATACTCGCAATTTAAATCAAATAAAAAAAAACTTAAAATGAAACATTTCAATAAAGACAGGCAGAAATAAAGAATGAGAAAATAATAAATACAATACAGATGAAAACTGAATTACATTCTTGCATGCTTGATTCTCCGCAGTACAGTTGGCATCGTGTTAAGACCTCTGGTTTACGAGTTATTAAGGCTTTCCGAAAACCATTCATTTTCATTCAAAATATTGTTGAATAGACATATTCCATTGTATACAGTTTTATAACACCTGCAGTGTAAACTTGAGGATATTTAAAGTTGAAAAGCAATAAATACAGTATATCCGTTTCAGATTTGGCCATATGAACAATAACTTTTTGCCAAATAAATATATTTCAATCTGTCATTTGTGTTACTTTGCCACAGATTAAAGCCTAAAAATGCATTTATATAATCATTTCCTAGCATTGATTTCACCCACCATGAGTCTTATTTACAATAATTACACCAATAATATGGAACTCGAATCAAAATTAATTTTTCCAGCTGTAACACAGATTGACCAGTGAAGATATTCTGTACTAAACTGATGTATAACAATGTGCATTGTATATATGAGCATACAATGTATTGTTTGTTTCTATGTAATTCATTAAACTGTTCCAAATCATTCATTTTTATATAAACCCAACACACCTATAAAAGGTACATTTTTGGCACTAAATTCCCGAGAATCCCAAACATTCAGCCATTACTGTATACTGAGAATTGCTGTGTCTTAAACCAAGTATCTACTGTATTGCTACATGGATGCAAAGTTTCTAATGTAATGCGGAGACATATTCTGGCTTTACTCCCTGTAACGCATAAAGTGAGCAAGTTATTGCTTCTTAAGACAATAAACATTGAACTTTTCAAAAAGAATGTGGCAGTGCTTCATGTATGGCCTTAACAACTTGATTATGAGGGTTTTAAAAGTCGACTGAGATACAGTTTTCAGCTCTAATTTAAATACACACTCTGTAAATTTTCATAGTGGAATTAATCTTTAACAAAATCCTTTTTTCTAGTGATAAAGAGTACATTTCTTCACAAATTGTCAGATAGTTAACATATTTTTAAAGTGGGCATAAAAAATGTCTGTTGTCTTCCCATGGTTTTATATTGGTGTATAAATGTCTTGCTAAAATAGTTTATACAATTCATATGTCTATAATTATTTATTAAGACCTGACTCTTATTTTGATTTAAGATGTCACACAGTAAATCAATGTGCAATGTAACAGTATTTGTTTGATCGTATGCTGCTACATGTTCGCTGTACTGCCAGTAAAACGTTCTAACGCATCAAATAATTCCATGCAACATCTCATTAGATCATGGGAAACTAAGATGCCTTTCATGCGTATGCCCATAATTAATGCTACATCCTTATCATAGCTACTTGAGATTCTGAATCCCAAATGTCACAATAAATAATCATTTCAATAAAAAAAAGGAATGTTGGCTCATGCCAATCTAGCAGTCGCTTATTAAAAAGACATTTCAGATTATAAAGTGCAAAATTAAATCATCGTGTCATAATTAGTGATAGAACGATATACCGATCGGGGAGATTCATCGGACGATACCTGACAATTTTGAGATAACTGTGCCAGATTAAGTGGTCACGCCGCCTAGTGTCATTTCCATAATCAGCCAACAACCTAATGCACATTTTTTGTTTTCAAATAGTTTTTAGAGAATTTTGGTGTTCAATAAGTGTTCATAAAAATGTTTATTCAAATTCAGCAAATTTGTGTAATTGGGGAATAATCACAGTGACATCATGAAAAATCTACAAGAGGTCACTGTCACTTCAGAATGTATTGTAGACAACCAGCGACAGTCTTTAGAAATGTGTGTCGGCCTAAGTTATTGGTTAATAAAGCCTCTATTCATATAGACACTAACCACTAAGTAAAGCCACTTGCTGGTAGCATTGGCACTGTTCAATAATGAGAAAGACAAAAATAAAATAAAAAGATCCAAACTAAATCATGAAATCACAAACATTAACTCTTCGAACTATACATACTATATTGAATCTTTGTAAGACATGTATCTTTTCGTTTATTGATAATTACGCAAGAAAATAAATGCAAACCCGCACTTTTTAACCAATACATTCATCTCTCATATTGCACAAAACCCATCCCTTTTTTCCATTAACAATCAACCTGTGGTAGCACTCAAAACGATGACTGCACCAAACGTTTGCCTTTTATGTGGAAATCAATTCTAAACAGAGGATTTTTCCTTTGAAAGACATAGAGACCAGCTCAAGCGAATGTGTCGAAAGCTAAAATAAAGCCCAAAGGTTTGATCTGCATTCTTTGCCTTTCCTGATCTCTTTCCTTCTGAGGTTGAAAAGGAATATATCCTTAGTACCTCTGTGGTACATTCTGGAATGTTCCAGAAGGTGTTTTGTTCTGAAAACGTCTTGAAAATTCTAGAACATTCCAGAGGGTTCCAGTGCTGCAGTCATGCACCGACAGCACTCGTATGATAGAGGGCTTCGAGAGCCCTTCCAGGGAAAAAGAAAAACTAGTTATTAGTCTTAGGAACGTTCACAGCACGGTCCGACAGTGCTCTCCAGGGAGAGCTGTGAAGAGTGTCGAATCAGCGGTGCCATTGTGGGATCGACCATTGAAGAGGTCGGGAAAAGCTTGTACCAGCCAATCACCATGTTTGTCAAATCCAGCTCCTCCAATAGGATGCGTGCGACGCCCATAAAGCATTTGCGATCCATCCGGCCGTAGTTTCCCCAAACAATGACCTGTTGAGGAAAGATGGAGGAACTGTTTTATGTGAAAAGTAACAGAAATATACTTTATAAATTCTTGTTAATACCACTAAATACATCTGGGTGAATCTTATTTCATTATTTAGAGTCATTCATATTTATGGAAAGTGATACCTGATTTGTTAAGGTTAGATTTAATTGTAGGGGTTATTGTTTCTCCAATCAATCAGGTAGAGCTTTCCTGATGAATAGTTCTAAATATACAAATAGGTATCGTTTTCATCATTAACATAAATGTAATTATCCCCTGCCATTCTACATTTCCTAAATTCATGTTCTGGACACTTAATTTGATCATTTGTATCCTTATAAAAATATATTTACTGTATAAAGTAAATATATGTATGTATGTATGTACAGTTGCAGTCAGAAGTTTACATACGCTTAGGTTGAAGTCATTAAAACTTATTTTATTTACCACTCCACAGATTTAATATTATCAATCTATAATTTTGGCAAGTCTCTACTTTGTGCGTGACTCGAATAATTTTTCCAGCAATTATTTACAGACAGATTTTTCAAATGACAACATTCATCTGTACAAACAATAGTATGCAAGTATAAACACCATGGGACCACGCAGCCATTATACGCTCAGAAAGGAGATGCATACTCTCTAGAACATAGTTTGGTGCGAAAAGTGCAAATCAATCCCAGAACAACAGCAAATGACTTTGTGAAGATGCTGGAGGAAACAGGTAGACAAGTATCTATATCCACAGTAAAACGAGTCCTATATCAACATAACCTGAAAGGCTGCACTGCAAGGAAGAACCCACTGCACCAAAACTGCCATAAAAAAGCCAGACTACAGTTTGCAAGTGCACATGGGGACAAAGATCATACTTTTTGGATAAATTTTCTCTCGTCTGATGAAACAAAAATATAACTTTTTGGCCATTATGACCATCGCTATGTTTGGAGGAAAAAAGGTGAGGCTTGCAAGCCGAAGAACACCATCCCAATCATGAAGCATGATGTGGCAGAATCATGTTTTGGGGTGCTTTGCTGCAGGAGGGACTGGTGCACTTCACATATTAGATGGCATCATGAGGAAGAAAATGATGTGGACATATTCAAGCAACATCTCAAGACACCAGCCAGGAAGTTAAAACTTGGTCACAAATGGGTCTTCCAAATGGACACTGACCACAAGCATGTCTCCAAAGGCCCTGACCTCAGTACAATAGAAGATTTGTGGGCAGAGCTGAAAAAGTGTGTACAAGCAAGGAGGCCTACACACCTGACTCAGTTACACCAGTTCTGTCTGGAGGAATGGGCCAAAATTCTAGCAACTTATAGAGAGAAGCTTGTGGAAGGTTCCCTAAACTTTTGACCCAAGATTTGACCCTAACTGACCTAAGATTTTTTCTTTTTTTCTTCATTTTGACATCTTTTTTTTGTCACTGCATTACAGGAAATCCAAGCAAATTTATTTCACAGGTTTGTTTTTGCTATTTATAGTTTACCTGTACAACTTTTCCCTGTGGAGTCTCTGAGAACACAAGGACTTGATTGTAAAGGGGATCCAGAGATTTCCGCACTGACTTTGTCTTCTTTTTGGCGATACATATGCCATTTTCCAGAAGGTACACTTTGATATACACTGCTAAAAACAAGAAAGAAACATAATAATATATTATCAATTCAAACTACATCCAAGAAGTCCACAAGATATTGAAATTGACTCATTTTTATAAGGAAAGACTTCTAAGGCACCAATATTCAAACACACATATTATTACAATAATGGATCCACAATTAAAAAGAGAAGAACAATCTCCCAAGATCCAAAATAAAAAACACCTGTGCATTTGAGAAGCAATCTATAAGGACTTTCAAATGGATCTAATATGTTCTATACGAGTCATGGATCGGTGCATCAGAGAACAGGTTGATGAACAATCACCTGGAGGGCCCTTGGATCCAGGCTTCATGATGAGTCCTCGAGCCTGAATGATCTCCACCTCCAACTGTCCGTTCCTCTCCATCAGACCGATCTCCACATCTCCTGCAATACATCAACATGCAAATTAAGATGAGTCACATTTGAAAAAAACAATACAAATATCAAAGTTTTATGTTTGACATAGAGGATCTTATTTTATATTAAAATCTTATTTAACCATTTTGATTCTCCATAACATTATGCAACTTCCAAACTTTTGGAAAACATCCAAAACAATAGCAAATGTATTAACATTTATTCTGCATGATTTTGCCAAGCAACTGTGATATGAAATGATTTTTCATATCACACTCAAAAATATTGTACCTGATTTTCTAGATTTACGCATTTCAATTTCATAATAAATTGATTTAAGTATTTTTTAACAGATTAAATAAATACAACTTAAATATATGTATGTTTGTATGTTAATTCAATTTTGTTAAAGATTACTCAATTCAATTTAGTGGATATTTTTTATGTAACCTGTAATTGTTCCCTTAAGGAGCCAAACACCTAGTTTTGTTGGTGTAACATAATGTATAAAAAAAGGTGTATTAATAAATAATATATTAATTATTATTGAATACTTTAGTGTTTACATATATTATTGGTTATTAATATTACATAGTGTTATGTAATATTAATAACCATTATTATTATTATTATTAACTAAATAATTATTACTTATAAAGAATATACATATTAACAATAATAATATAATCATTAATATCAATCTGAAATATTAAAATATGCATTATATTTTTGTATTTCAATTTTATAAATAATATAAATAATATTTGTGACTTTATTATAACCAGTTAATTTAGATGTTACCACACAAAGCACATTTTAAGGTTACTTTTCCAGATTGTGCTTCTTAAATGATGCTGTTGGACCATTTCAGAGGGGGTTTTGAAAATATTTTACATTTTTGTGGGACTCTTAATATTGTGGGAATATAATATTATTAAAATACATTAACATTATGTATTAACATGTGCAAAGTGTTTTATTAAATATTGAGTTAAACTAACAATCTATGGTCTAATGGCCAGAGAGAGTATATATCTCTTTTGTTATAATAAGCAAAGCTGTGCATAATTAACATTTTCCAATTTTAAGATGTAACAGCATCATATTGTATGTCAGATGTGTCTAACAATCAAAGGCACTTACCCATTGAAGTGGTAGCTAGTGTTTGTCTTCCCACAAACTGAGCTGGTCCCATCCCATCTAGAAAGTTGCTAAACTGGGCATCTGATGCCAAGCACATACCACTGTAGTTCAGACTAATGGAGAGAGAACAGGGCAGTGTGAATGTAAAAATTCCCACTCATTTTAACTGCAGTTGTTTAACACAATGTCATGTGTATGCCACAGGTTTGGAATACATTCTGGTTTATAACATGGCACATAAATATGTTGGACAGCAATAGTTCACTTCATAAATTCAGAAGTTCTGATGTAATATTCTGGTATAGAAGAGTGTGTTCTTACAGTATGTGATGTTTTCCCAAATACTTAGATACATTTTTACTAATTTGGGAATGTAAAGTTTGGGAATTAATGTTATACTATTATTCCCTACTATTAGCAATGTTTAAAACTGAAGTGTCACATTTTTCAAATGTTAAAATAGTTATCCTATCCCCACTTAAAATGCAGAGATCTATACGCCATTTGTAGGTTGATTTCCCTGAAAAGTGAAACCACTGTGGCTTTGTGACACTTTAAAACTGTTTGTTTTAGCACACACATACACACACACTACTTTCACAGTATTTATAGGCGGATTTGAGATGCATGCTGACAAATATTACACAATAAAGCCACTATTGCTGTGTGTGTGTGTGTGTGTGTGTGTGTGTTAGCGTGCATGTGTTTGTGTGTGTGTGTGTGTGTGAGCGTGCATGTGTGTGTGTGTGTGTGTGTGTGTGTGTGCGTGTGCTGTGTGTGTGTGTGTGTGTGTGTGTGTGTGTGTGTGTGTGTGTGTGTGTGTGTGTGTGTGTGTGTGTGTGTGTGTGTGTGTGTGTATGTGTGAGCGTGTATTTATCACTTTGTGGGGACCAAATGTCCCCATAAGGATAGTAAAACCCGAAATGTTTGACCTTGTGGGGACATTTTGTCGGTCCCCATGAGGAAAACAGCTTATAAATCATACTAAATTATGTTTTTTGAAAATGTAAAAATGCAGAAAGTTTTCTGTGAGGGTTAGGTTTAGGGTAGGTTAGGGGATAGAATATAAAGTTTGTACAGTATAAAAACCATTATGTCTATGGAAAGTCCCCATAAAACATGGAAACACAACATGTGTGTGTGTGTGTGTGTGTGTGTGTGTGTGTGTGTGTGTGTGTGTGTGTGTGTGTGTGTGTGTGTGTGTGTGTGTGTGTGTGTGTGTGTGTGTGTGTTACTAAGGTTATGCTCCATGTCAAGGCCATAACCATATCTTCATTATTGGGGGGGGGGACAAACCATTTTTGGGGTGGGGGGTCACAGGTGTTGAGGTCACAAATATAGTGGTCCTCTTTGGTCCTTTAATAAAGACTTGAAATGCGATAAAGGCCCAAATTGTATAATTTTTGGTTTTAAAAGATACATGTATTTTAAAAGTTCACCCAGTACAAGACAAACACTGTGTCTGCATTGCTAGCAATTAGCCTGTTTCAGTCATCTTTTCTTTCTTTTGTGTGCTGCCTCAAAGAAAAGATTAATATCATTAAAATTTATTTTCATCATTGATGTATCTGTAAAATGATATGATAAAAATATGACACTGTCCTTGCCAAAACCTAAAAGCACAATAGATGTAACAAGTCACCATTTTCTAGTTCTGATCTGGGCAATAACACTCTACTTTGTGTATTTTTTATAGATCATTTTCTAAAAAGCTCCTTCAAAAGCCTGCCAGATTACCACATTCATTCAATTACTTTACAGTATACACACATTCACTCTTCGTCTTTAGCCTGATTCGCTGAAAACTGCTCCATTAATGTTTTCACATTCATGGTTATGAATGACATAAAAATCACATACTGTACGTGCCATTATTTTTATTAAAAATGCCGAATTTTGCCAAATGGTGAATAGTTTGCACCCTTGGAAATTAATGTCAGTCTGTACAACAATTCAATCATAAAACAGTGGTCAAATGTTGCATGTTTAGTGAGAGCCTTACATCTCACATGACACAAAGACTCTTAACCTGAACTGCTTGCCGAAGTTTCCCGCTCAGCTTCTTAAACTTGAGTCCCGCCTTAATCAATTTGATTGGCATTGATGAGTACTGTTAGACTACTGAGCGTGGTAAAAATGTAACTTTTTAATCTATTATGTTATTCCTGCTACAACTTAATAACAATTAGACAGCGTGCATAATGGAATGAAGCAGAACAGCAACAAGGCCATATCTGATTATTGGGGGGGGGACTTGTCCCCATCAAAGTACATTGTGGTTACGGCACTGCGCTCAGATGCAATTAGGTCCCATTTCTGTTTTTAACGAAAGATCCTAAATGCAGAAACAGATGCTGTAAAACATGTTTTTGTCTCCTGAAGGCCAAAAAGGACACCTAAGAGGTCAAAGAGTGTTGCCTGGGTCACCATTCACTTTCATTGTATAAAAAAAAAAACCATGTAATGAAAGTATATGGTGGTTGAAGTTGCCAATCACTAACTTTCTGCCTAAAATCTCATTTAGTGATCGACGCAAGAGAGAACCTCATATGTGTTTGAAACAACATGAGGAATACAAATTTTTAGTGTATTATCCCTTTAATAGGGCATTTTGAAAAGCAACACGTGGGCATGGACCTTGACAGTCCTCTTTATCCATTCTCCTTCAAACCCCCTTCCAAACCCATCCCTCTCTCCTTCTCCGCCTCCATTCTTCCATCCCCTGCTTCCCATTCCCATCTCTCTCTGTTTGTTCTCAATAAGCCTCCACACTAATGTAAACCGGCTTCATAATTAATTTTCTTTCTGCCTCTTGACCTCGATTCTCTCCATCGCCCCTCCACCCATTCCCAATTCTGTCTCCGTCGCTTGTCGTCTCCACACAGGTCTATTTTTAATGCTTTTGGGAGGATCCAGACAAACTCGATGCCTAATGCTCAGACTGAGCCTCCCAAGGGAGCTTTCTCTTTCTCTCACTCGTCACACTATCCAGTTCATCATTTATTCTCTCTCTCTGTCTCTATATCCACTCGTATCTCTCCTTTTAAAGGGGTAGTTCACCCGGAAATGAAAATGATGTCATTATTTACTCACCCTAACTTAGTTCCAAACAGTATGCTGTTTTTTTTTTTAATAATCTTTATGCAGTCACATCTGTCAAGCTCCAAAAAGAAAAAAATATAAAAGTATCATAAAAGTTGTCCATGTGGCTTGAAGACTTTTTAAGCCATACGATAGTTTAACCAAACCAATTTAAGTTGTTATTCACTGAAAATATTCTACTCTGCTGAAGCTGTGACTACAAAAGTTGTATAGACTACAAAAATGGTGCATTGAAGGCAAATGTCATTGGTTCTTGCATGTCACTGATGCCAATGTAGCCATATTTGATTTGAGATTTACAGCAGAGGGAAGATTTTCAGTGTATAAAACTTACATTTTGATGTATTCCCTATACAATATGACTTTAAAAGTCTTGGAATATAATACATGAGCCATATGTACTACTTTTATGATCATCATATCCTTGACAGATTCAGTCCCATGTCATTTTCATTATGTGTAAAAGAGTGGTCAGGATATATGTTTTTCTTCCCAATTTGGAATGCTCAATTCCCAAGACACTCTAAGTCCTCGTGGTGGTGTATTGACTTGCCTCAAACCGGGTGGCAGAGGACGAATCTCAGTTGCCTCCACGTCTGAGACCGTCAATCCACGAATCTTATCACATGGCTTGTTGAGCATGTTATTGCGGAGACATAGTGCGTGTGGAGGCGTCACGCAATTCTTCGCGGCATCCACAAACAACTCACCACGTGCCCCTCTGAGAGCAAGAACCACATTATAGCGATCACGAGGAGGTTACCCCATGTGACTCTACCCTCCCTAGCAACCGGTCCAATTTGGTTGCTTAGGAGACCTGGCTGGAGTCACTCAGCACGCCCTGGATTCAAACTCGTTCGGTCTCCAGGGATGGTAGTCAGCGTCTTTTTTCTCACTGAGCTACCCAGGCCCCCCACGGTCAGGATATTTTGAAAAACAATGCACCTTTTCTGTTCGACGGAAGAAAGAAATTTGGGTACAGAACAACATGAGGGTGAGTAAATGATGACAAATTGGGTGAACTATTCCTTTAAATTTCAATCTCTTACACAAAGCAATCCTATGTCTTCAGAAGACTACAAACATAGCACACAAGTTGTACAGATTACACTATATGAACTGTCATCAGAAAATAGCTATTGATGATTAATGATTAAATAATTACTTTTCATTTCTGGGTGAACTATTCACCCTCTCTCTCTCTCTCTCTCTCTCTACACTCACACACACACACACACACACACACACACACACACACACACACACACACACACAACACTCTCTCATGTGACAATTCATCTTTCTATCCCACAAAATGGAGAGTCATTATTACTCACTGCATTTTGCATGCACTGTCAGCAGCAGCCATTAGTAAACACCCATGCATTACTACAAACGCTTCTGAGCATGACAAATACACCCATTACTGTTGTGTTGCACATATTGCACACTGCATTCTTGATGTCACTTGAATAAACATTTGTCTGCGTTACATCTTCATCACGGCTTTTCAGCGCATTGCTATGAATTGCTTTTATCTATCACTGTCACTACACTTTAATGTTGAACTGGTATTCATATGCAAACTTTTTAACACCGATGCAAATTCCTACAGGCACATACAGAGTTCATCTTTGCTGGAAGAAGTTGAAAGGTTTATGGAGTTAGTCCAAGCATTGTTTGTCTGCAGATGCCACTTGGTTTGATATTTCGATTTCTACTGCAATGATATTCACACGTTTTAAAGCGTGACTAAAGTGGCCAACTCCTTTTCAAGGCCACTGTATGAATAGTTACTTTTTCCAGGAAAATCCTAAAGGATAAAAATACACTATTCAACTTTATTTTGAATGTCTAGAATTCCAATGATCTTGCATGATTTAAATTATGTGTCAATGTTGTTGGCCTCATTCAAATTTTTTTCAAAGCTTTTTTGTTTTTGAAAAAATGTCTGGGGGGTTACAGGTAAACAATTTTAAGATTATGAATTTTGTGATTTTCATAACCTTGAAACCTTGAGGCAGTCACACAGTCCAGTCTCAATTCATTAGACTTTATAAGAGCACTTTTAATCCATGCAAAACGAGAAGTCCTGCTTTTAGATTTATAATTAGTGCATCCGTTTGCAGCTTTCTAGGGCATTTTGACAGGTCTATTACATAAATGTCAGTGACGTGACCTCTTTCAAACTTTTTGCTTTCCAAATAAGATGACTTTAGAGAGAAAAGTTGCTTTCTGCATGTCAGATAAGCAAGACATTACCTGGTTAACACAGTAATGTTATATGCATGTCATCCTGGACTTACACTGACACCTAGTGGTGTGGATGCAGCATCATTCATACACAAAAGATTTCAGTTACCAATGCCAATGGAAATATTAACTACTCACATGTCAGCCATGATTCATTTAATACATGAGTTAACGTGTCCTAAACAGGGCAGTTACTGAGATTAACCATTGTATTTAGCTGATCATGTGATCCTAACCTGGCAGCCCCCATGAGGAGACCATCTCCATGTAGAATAAAACAGTTTTCATAAGGTTACTGATATGAATGTCTTCATCTCATGGTAGCGGTCATGATTTTATACATTAGTTTCATAAATACAATTAATTTGTTTAGGAGTAAAACCTTTTTAATGAGGAAAAAATTATTAAGTGCATATTTAATTTGTGAAAGCAAAATGTGGTATAATGCTAGCTGGTGAAGCTACTTTGAAACTAAACAAAAGGTTTTTAAAAGAACTATCTCAACAGATATGTTTACACTAAATACACTAAATAAGTAAAACTTCACTAGAATGAATCAGCCATTCCAAAGCTACATGAGAGAGAGAAGTCTGTTTCTTCATAACATCTATATTGGTGTTTGACGGAATAAAGAAAGACATATGGTTTTGAAACAACATGCGGGTGAATAAAATCAGATTTTTTAAATTATTTTATTATTATTTATTTATTTGTTTGTTACAAACAAAAAAAAGTGATAAAAGAAGATTGGTAACACCTTATTTTGATAGTCCCACTACAGATATTCACTTTAGAGTCACTTTACTTTAAGGTGGTATCAACTATTCATCTATAGTTACATAGGGATCATAAAAATAAAGTGAATATCAAGGAATACGATTAACTAACTGCTACTTGTCTCCTTTTTTGAAACAGACTATCAGCAGATGGTAAATACTAATACTGATAATAACACACAGCAATAGCAGCACCATATTGCAACCAGCATAGACTGTGTGTAAAAGAAATATTCAGTAAATGTACAGAATATATTTACAGGCTACTGAAAGTCTACTGAATGTTTGTTGAAACACTGTTTACTAGCTATGGCAAGTCAGTTGATAAGCTGTTAATTTTCCTGTTATACATGCTATTGAAAGTCAACTGAATGTTTGTCGAAACACTGTTTACTAGCTATAGCAAGTCAGTTGATAAGCTGTTAATTTTCCTGTTATACATGCTATTTAAAGTCTACCAAATGTTTGTTGAAACACTGTTTACTAGCTATGGCAAGTCAGTTGATAAGCTGTTAATTTTCCTGTTATACATGCTATTGAAAGTCAACTGAATGTTTGTCGAAACACTGTTTACTAGCTATAGCAAGTCAGTTGATAAGCTGTTAATTTTCCTGTTATACATGCTATTTAAAGTCTACCAAATGTTTGTTGAAACACTGTTTACTAGCTATGGCAAGTCAGTTGATAAGCTGTTAATTTTCCTGTTATACATGCTATTTAAAGCCTACCGAATGTTTGTCGAAACACTGTTTACTAGCTATAGCAAGTCAGTTGATAAGCTGTTAATTTTCCTGTTATACATGCTATTTAAAGCCTACCGAATGTTTGTTGAAACACTGTTTACTAGCTATGGCAAGTCAGTTGATAAGCTGTTAATTTTCCTGTTATACATGCTATTTAAAGCCTACCGAATGTTTGTCGAAACACTGTTTACTAGCTATAGCAAGTCAGTTGATAAGCTGTTAATTTTCCTGTTATACATGCTATTTAAAGCCTACCGAATGTTTGTCGAAACACTGTTTACTAGCTATAGCAAGTCAGTTGATAAGCTGTTAATTTTTCTGTTATACATGCTATTTAAAACCTACCGAATGTTTGTTGAAACACTGTTTACTAGCTATAGCAAGTCAGTTGATAAGCTGTTAATTTTCCTGTTATACATGCTATTGAAAGTCTACCGAATGTTTGTCGAAACACTGTTTACTAGCTATGGCAAGTCAGTTGATAAGCTGTTAATTTTCCTGTTATACATGCTATTGAAAGTCTACCGAATGTTTGTCGAAACACTGTTTACTAGCTATAGCAAGTCAGTTGATAAGCTGTTATTTTCCTGTTATACATGCTATTTAAAGCCTACCGAATGTTTGTTGAAACACTGTTTACTAGCTATAGCAAGTCAGTTGATAAGCTGTTAATTTTCCTGTTATACATGCTATTTAAAGCCTACCGAATGTTTGTCGAAACACTGTTTACTAGCTATGGCAAGTCAGTTGATAAGCTGTTCATTTTCCTGTTATACATGCTATTGAAAGTCAACTGAATGTTTGTTGAAACATTGTTAACTAGCTATAACAAGTCAGTTGATAAGTCACTTATAGTCAGTTAAAAATCTGTAGGGGGACTATCAAAATAAAGTGTTACCAGAAGATTTTGTGTACAAAAGATACTGAATAAATATTCCTGGAATTTGCAGTGTAAACATATCCTAACCAAAAATGCCACTGCATCAAAACCGTCATACACGCTGAGCCTTCAGCAACATTGAGTGTTTATGTAAAATGCTTTTTACTCAGTAACGTATTCATGAGATGCATAAGATGCAGTGTAATATGGTGAAATATCCTCTGTGGTGGCAAACAAAATTGTAATCCCAATGCTCCATAAACTACGCAGTAATCCATCTGAAATGCGCTGGATTTTACTCCCATGATGGAGTTGCACAGGAAGAGCATCCAACTGCATTACATAAGGTTTGTGAGGATTTTATCACTGTCTGTGAATTTCTAATGGAGCTCTGGGCATTGGACAAAGGGTTTGAAGGGAAATTTATGCAGAATAGATTGTCAGTCGCACACAACATATTGCTATAATTATGTAACGGAGCACATTCTTTTGAAAGGAAGCAAAGTTTCAACTGCAAGTGCTTTTGAGAAGTTTTGTTGGAATCAATGAATGGTTCTTGTTTTGATTGTTCTGCATGAAAACCATTCTATTTGAAATGACAAGCCATTTAAAGTGACCATTTAAAACCTCAGCCATAGTTTCAGAATGCTCAGTTTAGTTCCATTCATAATTTCCAAAGCGCTGTACTTCCTGGTCCAAGCCTATATCAATCAAGTAATTTTCATCCCAAAACTTCTTTCATCTCAATTAGTCACATCTATGCACGAACCAGCAAATATATTCTCCATTTATGTATCCAATATTGTGCAAAACCGTTTGTTAGAATAGTCTTCTCATTAGGAGTTGAAGCGAAACAGCTTTTGTCATCCACAGAGCTAGTTTTTTGAAGCTGCATCATACCTTCCAAAATCTGCAGCTAAAGTTAACTTTGAAGTGACACACCAGACATTTCCCAGCCCATACTAGATTTTAGATTTTTGAAGTTTACAAAAAGTCGATATAAATGTTCGAAGGTTTATTGTTGGTTATGTAACATAAGTGGACTACCAAAAAAAACACTAAATATTGCTACTTGTTCCAAAAAATTTAAGCATAATCACCTGACAGTAAAGGTACCGTTAGTGCTTTCCTTGTGCTGTCAGATGTGAGTGAATGCACAACTGCGCTTCAAGAGGAATGTAATATTAGCCATAGTCCTTAAAAATGAATCCCAAACCAATGTAATGGGATTTATGTTTAATACTCACTTGCCCTCTGAGCCATAGCTGTTCATGCTGTCCTCTATGGACTCGTGGCTGGCCTGCCGAACTGTGCGACTGGGCATCTCTACGGCCAGTCCTGTCTCTGTGCTCCGCTGAATACCTTTTAACCTGCGGCCCTCTGGGTCTGAAAGAAGGAAAGGAAAGAGAAAAAGAATGATTTTGTTGTTGCTGATTAAACCAGAATTGTATTCATAAGATCACTTAAACTACACTTTCACATCTATGAGTGGTGCTTGTCCACGCACACTCGCCACCATGATGCTTTGCTAGCGTTAAATAAGAGGGGATTGGTGACATCAGCCAAAATGGAAAGTGGTGGAGCAAGTTATTATATATTGATGGAAGATTGTGAAGACAAGCATTTTTTTATAATTTTATTTTAATGATGATCTGTGCATATTAAGACCAGGAACGTGTATTAAGGAAGTAAATAGGATCAATAGAGCTGAACAGTCTGGTTCCGGAAGTAAAAACCTCAACATTTTCTTCAAATGTGTTCTGGTGAAGAAAGAAATTCAGACACACCTGGGATATCACGAGGGTGAGTAAATGATGAGAGAATTTTCATTTTTGGGTGAACCATCCATATAAATTTTAAATTTAGATTATAAGTATATAAACAATATTATTTAACTTTTATTGCAAAATATTCAGTTATTACAAATATATAAGTAGTTTGAGTGCATAGGAAGTCCGAATTGTTTGCATCATTTGCAATGCGTTATGGGACTGAGCGGTCGCTGCAGGGATTGTTTAGCAAGCTTTGTTATCCGCAAGTCTCCACCCTCTTGTGAAGCTTACTGGAAGCTTTGGATTATAGTATTTAAGTACTTAAATATTTATATTTTTTGCATCAAAATGGATCGTATCACTTTAGAATACATATATTTAACCGCTGGAGTCATACGTATGATGCTTATGCTGACTGTCTGTTCTTTTTGGAGCTTCAAAAGTCAAATCACCATCCACTTGCATTTTAAGGACCTTCTGAGCTAAGATATTTTTCCATTTTTCTTCAAATGTGTTCTGGTGAAGAGAGAAAGTCATACATGCCTGGGATATCATGAGGGTGAGTATATAATTAGAGAATTTTAATTTTTGGGTGAACTATCCCTTTAAATCAATAGATTTTCATGATCATTTTGAAAGACTTAAGCAAAGAGAAATCTATTAAAAAATTATAATATCTTCATCCAAGAAATTAAAATTCTGGTTTTCGTAATGCAACAGAAGTAAGGTCTCTGGACCTCAGTTCCTTTTTCATCATCTTTGAAAATTGGAAGTTAGCCACTGAATTGCATTGTATCAGCGCTAAAGCAGAGCGCTCGCTGGAGAAATAGGAGTACAGCCATATTCACAGCTTATTCCTGGACTTGAAGCACATGACCTAGTTAGGCCAGTCCTAAAAATATAGCAATCTTTTGTCCCAGCATTCCTGGTGCGGTTGGCACATGCTAACTAGCATGTCACAATAACCTTCCAAAACAGAACACTGTGTTTCAGAAAATGTGCTAGAAATGCCAGGGTTGCTATGGGAGACAAGACTGATGTGTTTCAATGGATCTCTCTCTCTCTCTCTCTCTCTCTCTCTCTCTCTCTCTCTCTCTCTCTCTCTGCTCTCTCTCTCTCTCTCTCTCTGTTTTTCTCTCTTTTTTGCAACTAGATCAAAGCTTGCAAGAGTGATAGCTTTCATCTTTTCACAAAGATGCCCAGCAGGTGTGTGGACAATAACAAGATTTGGTGCTTGCCCATACAAAATTCGCCGCCACAGTTTTAGGGTATTTTGGGTTGTTGCTGGGGTGTTGCTATGATTAAATTTTTAATCCATTGATTGTTCGTGGGTTTGGTTTAGGGGTGGAGTTAATATAATATGCATTTATGTTGACTGTATTACATAATTTACAACTGAAAACGACTTGCTTTTGGCGCCACTCTGTGTACATTTCAACCGTAAACTGGGACTCTTCCAGCTTCGGCCACTGGGGGCAGTGGTTCGAATTTCAGTAAGCACAGACCAATTTCATCTGAAGAACTTTTAATGTGCTGTCGCCGAATTCTGCAGTGAGATCAGTCTGCTCCAATGTGAGTCTAGACTAGAATTGTTTTGCCTGCCTCATTCCCCAGGTGACAATTGTAAGTCTCAGCACTCAGTAATAACACACCTCTCATATAAGTCATAAGATTTTGAGCTATTATTAATATCTGTTGTACAAACTAAAAAAGTAATGGTTCAATACAAGTAAAGCTCAATCGCCAGCATTTGTTGCATAATGTTGATTACAACAAAAATTATTTTTGACTTATCTCTGATTTTATTTATTTATTTATTTATTTAAAATCTGGGTTACAGTGAGGCACTTACAATGGAAGTGAATGGGGCCAATCTGAAAAAGATAAATTGCTCACTATTTCAAAAGTATAGCCACAAGACATAAACAATATGCAAGTTAACATAATTTTAGTGTGATAAAATTTCTTAAAAACGTTTTCTGTGTAAAGTTATTTACAATATTACAAATTTGTTGCCATGGCGATGTAACACTGTAAACCCAAAATGACTGTAAAAATTACCATTTAAACAACTTTAAAGCTCAAATAATACACAAGTTTAAACAGAAGAATTCATGTACTGTAAGTGCTTTTATGAAATTAAAAGTTTAACATTTCTGGCTTTAAACCTCCAAAAATTGGCCCCTATTCACTTCCAATGTAAATGCTTTACAGTAACCTAAATTTTTGCTCTTTTTTTAAAGAACCTTTTCTTTGATGAGTAAAAATATTTTTTTGCCACAAATGCTGTCGATTGAGCTTAACTTGTTCTGAACCCCAAATATTCCTAGTCCTATAAGTGCTGAAGTGTTATATGGAGTGTAAAAGTGATGCTTGCCTCAACAATACTCAATACTAATATTAAAAAGTTATATTTTCTCACATGGTAAAACGTATAGATGCAATATCCAATTTGATATTAAATATGTATTATGTAAGGAGTGTAAGAGGTTTTCCATTCACTGGACATGTCATCTTACTTTAATGTTTTGCTATGCTGTCAAGTATTGTGCAATCACAGTAAGGTCTCATTGACTGGCTCCATTGACGCTGACAACAGATAAAGTGTTTTATTTTATCAGTATGGTCTACACTCATTCATTAAAGTGACATTCATGAATTTACAAAAAAAAAGAAAAAAGAGGTTTTTCTAACAAGCTTTTTGTTGTTATCTCAGCTTGGTTGTGGTTTATGCCCCATGCATGTCACCTGTCAGGATGTTTAAATTTATTTCATACAAATTTCATTAAATAAGAGACAGGCCTCAAAAACCGTAAGGCTTTAGACCCTACATCTTGAGTAAAAGCCTATTGTTAAATCACAGATGATTTAAAATTAAACTAGATTTTAACATGTGAGAACATTTGTGTTGTGGTTGCCCATGAAAAAGACACTGCCATGATTGGGTGGTTGTCAGGGCATTGCTCAAAATCAATCTCAAAATTTTAAATAAGGCTTCTCTTTTCAATGTGTGTGTAAACAGTAGATAGTGTCATTACATGTAAAATTTATTAAAAAGTCTCATCGTGCATGATTATTATCGGTCATCGTTTTCATGATTGATCATTGTTGTCATTTCCAAGTACTCAAGTACTCGTACCCAACCCTAGTAGACACCAGTAATGAACGCATGCATCTCTTTCTTAATTAGAAGTGCCATGTGCTGTTGTGTCACTAATGGACTCCGTGCATCCCACATTCAAATGAACAGGAAAAATATGCTGATAACTTCTGTCTGATTTAAACATTGCTTGCTGAAGATCATTAGGGCAGTCATTGATCGTCATCCAAATGAGGATGTCAGTTTTCTGGTTTGTGTAAGACATCGATCACGCCATTACCTCTCATTACCCCAGCCTACTTTAATTACCTATTAACTCTTTGATAAATCAGTAGCACTGAAGGTCTATTGATCAATAGTTACGTTGATGGATGCATGGTTGGAGGCTGTAACCTTTGTGCTCTCCAACCTGACGCATAATCCAACACAAGTACTGTTTTTGAAGTAAAAGTAAGGGTAAAGAGATTAATCCAGCCGTGAATATATTTTTCTTTCTTTCTTTCTTTCTTTCTCAATTCCCTTTAAGTTCTACATGTTGTGTTTGTATAGTTTTTATCATGTGCTGGTCATTAGATGAGAGCACATCTGCTTAATCACAGTAGAAGGTCTGATCATACACAAATGCGTCCTGCTGAGCCGAGAATCATGGCAAATATTTACTCATATATCATTATAATGTGGCTCCAGCATTTTGAGTACAAGCTAATGAGAGCTGAGGTTTAGGATGAGACTGTGAAGGTAAAAGCTTTGATCTGAGCTATAATTGGATGCAAGAGGAGGGAAAACGACCTCAGAAGGTCATTTGTCAGAAGCAAATATATGAGAGTTATATTAATACACCTGAGATATTTCTGGGGTTTTATGAGCTTGATTTTTCATACTGGGACTTCAGTTACTAAGTGTAGACACCATCCCCATACACCATTTATACAGACTGACTCAAACATTCTTCAGTACCTGTAAAAGTACAAATGAGCCTCTGGTGATGTATAGATATTGCAATAAAATGTACACATACTTTGCCTTTTCCATCCTTTACTGTTGCAGCTCAAACACTTTTTTCCAGATTAACACTTAATATGAAACATATACTGTTTATTCTACTGCTTTGCCTTTAATGAGACAGGGGTGTTTTCCATCCAAAAAGCTTTGAGTCTACCCTGCAAGGTTTTTCTCAAGGACAGAAACACATGGTGCCACTAAAATATCATATAATAGCATAAAGATGGTTTCAAAGGACTGAAAGTGATAAAACTCATATGTTCAGCCTGATATAATGAAAATTGCGTGACTGTGGCAACATTTTAGAAAAGAAAATGCATATATATATATATATATATATATATATATATGCCAGTTAGTTCCGGTCCTCAAATTTGTTTGGACGAGAGACGTTCCAGGAGCACTGATGGTGTGACACCATCAGCACTCAGATGCTTCACTGTGTGTGTGTGTGTATATCACTCCGCTTGTGTTCATGCTGTTCTAAACTAAAGTGTAAGTGTAGTGCATATCTGTTAGGAGTTACGGTCTTTATTTTTTAATTACATATGTTAGCCAGCAGGTGGTGGCAAAAGATAATTTTTGTGTGTAATATGAGCCAGTTGTGACATAAAGTGAATCCGTTAGTCATTGTTTACATAGAACAGCGCTCTGTGATTGCTCTATTACTAATACATTACCAAAGCTAGGAAATAGCTTTAAACGGCTTTAAACGGACAACTTCAGGATTAAGGCTCATGCTGAGAGACACAACAGACTGATTTATTACAGAACTCATGTGCTTACCTTTTATCGGTGTTTCCACATTGGATACATACTGTTTAAAATGGCGGAGGACATCGCTGTTTCTATAGTGAATGACTCTTGCGCACCGGCTACTGCGAAATAGAGAGGAATACCCCCGCTTGGACGTCTATTTTCCACTGAGAAAGCTGACAGCATCTCTGATTGGGTGTGGCAACAGGTGATTGCACATGCTCCATCTCTCTCTCTCTCTCTCTCTCTCTCTCTCTCTCTCTCTCACACACACACACACACACACACGCATCCATCCATCTATCCTTGTTTATCCAATGACTTGTTAGAAACAGCACAAGCTGTGATACTATTTCTGAAGTGCAGTTGTTGTAAAAGTCAATGTTGTTGTAACGCCTTTAGTGTTCATTTCACCAGGAAATTGCAGTGATACATACAACAAACCACGTAAAAATTATTTTGCAAAATCATATAGGTATAGTAACATGTTTACAGGTATTGTCAATGTTTACTATTATAATTGCTTTTTTCCCAGTTTTATAGCCAGTGGACAGGATATGCATCGTCACATAAAAGAAAAACATTTCAAAGGACATGCACTAACCACTAAGTCACAGCTCTGTCATAATTGCTTTTGTCAATGAAAAGAACATTATGTTAATTCAAAATGTGGGGCACCGGATGCTTCTGTTTCAGATTCTTCACTTACAATAAAGTGTGTGTAGGCGGCAGTAATTCAGCAAGTGTGTGTCGTCATTGTATGCAAAGCCTTTAAAAAAAACTCGTCCTGCAAATCGGATCAGAGAGGCTTTTATAAATGCCATAAAACAAATTGAAATACCACTCGCTGGCCCTCGCCTTACTTTTCAAGGGGCCTGATCACTCTGTGTATTTACCACACAGGTCAATTGCTACTTAAACTGATGTGCAGGTGACATTTAAGCATATTAAAAGCAAATCCATGTTTAGTTGGTTGGGAGCATTTTGAAAGATTATCTTAATATGTAATGTTTGGTGATTAATATTAGTGCATGTCTGTTTCCATAGTTGAATAGTAAAACATTTCCATAAGAGTGTGTTGGTTCTTCAAATTAATTACTCTTCTAAATTAAGGCATTAATTGATTACAAAACCTCAATGAGATTACTGTACATGTCACATGCCTGTCTGCATGTAATGCGAATGCAACAGTTTTATGGTGTTTCATCAACATTATAATGGCGAATCTCAAGAAAGCTTCAAGAACATCATTTATATTTTAAAGGGAATTACAAAGCAACTCAAAATTGAAACATCAGGAAGCATTACAGTAGTAAGAATTTGCTTGATCATTGTGTCATGAAAATAACATCAAAACGCAAATATTTCTTAAGGGTTCTATGGGGTTCTATAGGGTTCTATAGGTTAGGCAATATGTAAATTAAATTTTTTCATATTTGATTCTGGGGTAATATGTATGTATTTTCATGATATTTATCCACAACCAAAAATAAAGTCATCATTATTAATGATCAAATAATAATTCATGTCCAGGCTGTAGTAAAGGACATGACAGCAGGTAATTGTGGACATTTGCGCCCAGCCATCTGTTCATGCTCCCACGCGTCACTGTAACGCTGTTTTCCAACCACATATGCCAGCACTGAGGGTGCACGCCAAATGTACCTGCACACTACACCGTCAGAGATCACTCTATGCACACTGGAGAAAGGAAACAGATCAATCAATGTTGCATTTGCATGGCTTGTGTGTGCATAAAGTCATGGTATTTTCGAAATGGCATAATGTATATTCAGCTGTTTCTATCATAATATAATACTAATTAAACAATGTTTTAAAGTAAATTATTTTGCAATAATGACCAGCTGACTACACACTATCCCACTTTTAGATGGCTACTGAACAACAAATAAATAAATGGACATTAATTATTGATTTGTGTTCAAATTATTTTATTATGTGTAAAGAAAGTGACTCTCTAAAAATATGCTGATGCTATTCAACATAGTTACAAATATAAAAATGCGAAATCTTTGAAAAACCTCATTTAAAACACCTGTCAAATTTGTAGAAATGTAATCTTTCAGTCCACGTTGAATACAGACATAATTAATTTTTTTATTTAAAGCATTTTCCACACAAAAAGGACTCTAAAAACGTAATGTGGTGTAACCATTAAGTAAAAAGTATTAAAAATACATTGCATGCAAGGGCACTTGTTAAGTGTTTGCAGCTTAATTATAACATTTAAAAAACCTTCAAACTAATTTTTAAGGTGAATAAATAATTAATTATTATTAATAAATAAAGTAAACAAATTGAAAAAAAAAAACAGAAATGAGAGGATCTCTTTAGACCCTCATGATTTTGTGTTAATTAAAATATCTATATTTTTGACATTTTTGTAATGATGAAACGATATACAGTATATCAATATCAGTATAAAAATATCAAAAATATATTTTTTTAATTAACACAAAATCACGAGGGTTCTGTTTTTTTTTTTTTTTTACTTTAATTGTTAATAATAATTAATTATTTATTCACCTTAAAAAAAAATTATTTATTAATTTATTTATTGACACATGGCAACAAAATGCCTTCCTACAAGTTGGTTACACACAACATGACTGATTTGGTGGACAAAGGTTCTTCAAATAGTAAAATAAATAAAATTTAAAATAAAATTTGTCACTGCTTATTGCATTTAACTATTTGCATTTAATTGTGAATTGCGTTTTTATTGTATTTTTGAATAATTTAATAGATCTAGACCAAAGAAAGAGCATCACAATATTCATTGACCTATATATAGTAATCATAATAGTAATAATTAATGTTTACTTACACATATATGTACGATTTTGAAACAGATACGTTCACGATTCACTCGGTGGGATTAGAACAAAGAATTCGACATACAAACCTCTATGAAATATTGCAAATGAAGAAATGCTTATGAATGGAATTTGCATTACCAGTCAGAATATGTTTCTGTGTGAAACAATAAAATGAATTATATGATTGGATGGATCGTTCTCTTTTGCAGACTATGTGCTCGAAATCTCACCCTGATTGATTCTTTCAATCCCTTGGGAAAAAAGCAAAAAAACGGATTGCTTTTTCACCTGTGCATTATGGCTGGGAATCAACCAGCTCTTCACCGGCCATCGATTTAAGATCACTGCACATACACACAAACAAGCCACCTCCAATGGGCAGGTGTGAATCAACCACCGAACACTTTTCACACTGACATTTTCTAAGTAATTGAACTTGTGCAGAGGACACAGACATGCAATCTGTATGATAAAAAAAATGGTTTCGTGACATTTTCAAAATAATGCAACATTTGATAAACTGAATAAGAAAGGAGATGCCACTCTATATTTCTCATGATATAATGAATTGTATGTCTTCACAAGACATATTTTACTGTGTCCTGATGTATTCTGATGCCGTTTTTGCAAAGAATGGCTTTTAGAAAATAAGAAATATTATCATGCTACGTTTACTTAGCTTTATAGCAAATATTCAGATCACGCATTTTAAAATAATACATTGAAAAACGTACTGTGGACAGTGGTGACTTATTGAATATTCTGGGTTGAATACAATTTGAAGTTGAATTATCAGCATTTTTGGCATAATAATGATTTCTATAAAAAAATTTAAAACATTTTGACTCACTCCCAGCATAAATAAATAAATACAAATCAATTTGGTTACATTGAGGCACTTACAATGGAACTGAATAGGGCCAATCCTTCGACGTTAAAAACTCAATGATTCAAAAGTATAGCCACAATATGTGAACATTATACGCGTTAACATGATTTTAGTGTGATTACTGTAAATCATTTACTAACCTTACCAGTGTGAAGTTTTATCCAATATTATATATATAACTTAATTGTCATGACAATGAAACCCTGTAATCCAAGTCTTGGAGATAAGTTCTACACAAATAAGATTAGTAAGCGATTTAATCACACTAAAATTGTGTTAACATGTATAATGTTTCCATATTGTGGCCATACTTTTGAAATGACTTGGTTTAGTGTTTACGGACTGGCCCCATTCCAAGGCTGTAGATTTGACTTGAACATTGGGGGGTTACAGTATGAAGAATTTACATGTTTCTGTTGACCATGGTATACATTTTGGGGGATTGGGGGGGTTGTACTTGCTTGTTTTGATTATTGGGGGGTAATAATCAACCATCCCCTTCCCCCCACAATCTACGCCCCTGCACCATTCACTTCCACAGCACGTACCATATTGTAATCGTGATTTATGCTTCTTTTTATAAATAAACACGCTTAAGCATCTTCCAAATGTGAAGGATGTTTTACTGGAAAACACAAAGGTACTGATTATTCCCTGATTTTAATATACAAAAATATTCACCCATTCAGCTGCTTTTTAAAACATGTCTTACATGTCTCAACGGTTAACAGTAAAGTGAAACTCTAGGATAGAACACAAACAATGCACATGTTTACATATACACCAATACTGTAACGAATGAGGTCAGAGTCAGACAAGGGATGAGGATCCAAAATGCGGGTTTATTGATTAAAGGAAACAAACAGGCATGAATAAACAAAACTTCCACGATGGGCAAATGAAAACAAAACACGAAAACACAGGAACTGGAACACAGGCATGGGAGCGAGCACAAACTACGTACAACAGCATTCAACGACAGATAAGGACAAAACCAAAAACCAGGATATAAATACAAAAACATGGGAAAAAGGGGCCAATGAACAAACAGAACACAAACTAGGTGACAAGGTGATTAACAGAAACCAAAGGCAAATTAACAAGGGCAGGTGAAAACAATGAACAGTGAACACGAGGGAAAACAAGACTATGGAGGTACAAGGGTGACAAAAGTGAAAACTAAGGAATAACAAAAGTGACAAAATTACAAACAAAGGGCAACAGTGAGACAAGACAGGGTAACCGTTACATAGCCCCCTCAAGGATCGGATACCAGACGATCAACAAAGCAAAAAACAGGAAGAACAACTGACAAATGACAGGGGGCACAAAGGGCAGACAGGCAGTGCAGGGGGCAACGAGAGGCAGACCGGCAGTCCGGGGGCGACGAGGGGCAGGCAGGCAGTCCAGGGAGCAACGAGGGGCGGACAGGCAGGCCAAGGGGGGCACAAGGGACACGGAGACAGACAAAGGAGGGCGAGAGGGCAGATTAGCAGTCTCTGGGGGTGTGTGCTGGGAACCAGGTCGGGTGGCCTGGGAAGCTTCCACCGGGTAGGGGCGGGTTTAGGTGGACTGGGAGATGGCCGCAGAGCAGGGGCCGGTTCGGGGGGCCTGGGAGGTGGCCACAGGACAGAGGCCGGTTTGGATGGCCTGGGAGCTGGCCACAAGGCAAGGGCCGGTTCAGGGGACCTGGGAGGTGGCCATCGGACAGGGACAGGTCCAGGAGGCCTGGGAGGCAACCTCAGGACAGGGGCAGGTCCCGGAGGCGGAGCTGAGAGGGGCTCTGGAAACGAAGCTGTGGGAGGTTCTGGAGGCCCAGGAGGTGGAGCCAAGTGAGGCGGACCCATGGAAAGCTCTGGAGGAGCAGGAGGCAGAGCTGGGGGAGGCTCTGGGAGCTCAGGAGGCGGAGCTGAGGGAGGCTCTGGGGGCTCAGGAGGCGGAGCTGAGGGAGGCTCAGGAGGCGGGGCTAAGGGAGGCTCTGGAGGCGGGGCTAAGGGAGGCTCTGGAGGCGGGGCTAAGGGAGGCTCTGGAGGCGGGGCTAAGGGAGGCCTAGGAGGTGGAGCCGAGGATGGCTCAGGAGGTGGAGCCGAGGGCGGTGGTGCCGTAGGCAGTTCTAGAGGCGGAGGCCTGGAAGACTCCGGGGACGGAGCCGAGGAAGGCTCTGGAGGCGGAGCCGAGGAAGGCTCTGGAGGCGGAGCCGAGGAAGGCTCTGGAGGCGGAGCCGCAGGAGGCTCGGGAGGCGGAGCCGCAGGAGGCTCGGGAGGCGGAGCCGTAGGAGGCTCGGGAGGCTCTGAGGGCGGAGCCGTCGAAGGCTTGGGTGGCTCTAGAGGCGGAGCCCTGGAAGGCCCGAGAGGCTTGAGGGCCGGAGCCCTGGTAGGCTCGAGAGGCTTGAGGGGCGGAGCCCTGGTAGGCTCGAGAGGCTTGAGGGGCGGAGCCCTGGTAGGCTCGAGGGGCTTGAGGGGCGGAGCCCTGGTAGGCTCGAGGGGCTTGAGGGGCAGAGCCCTGGTAGGCTCGAGAGGCTTGAGGGGCGGAGCCCTGGAAGGCTGAAGAGGCTTGAGGGGCGGAGCCCTGGAAAGCTCGGAGGGCGGAGCTCTGGAAGGCTCGAGAGGCTTGAGAGGCGGAGCCCCAGGAGGCTCGGGAGAAGGAGCTCTGGAAAGCTCGGGAGGCTTGAGAGACAGAGCCCTGGAAGACTCGAGAGACTTGAGAGGCGGAGCCCTGGGAGGCTCGAGAGGCTTGAGCCCAGGTAGGCTCGAGAGGCTTGAGGGGTGGAGCCCTGGAAGGCTCGAGAGGCTTGAGAGGTGGAGCTCTAGGAAGCTCGGAGGGCGGGGCTCTGGAAAGCTCGGGAGGCTTGAGAGACGGAGCCCTGGGAGGCTCGAGAGGCTTGGGGGGGCGGAGCCCTGGTAGGCGCGAGAGGCTTAGGGGGTGGAGCCCTGGTAGGCTCGAGAGGCTTGAGAGGTGGAGCTCTGGGAGGCTCGAGAGGCTTGGGGGACGGAGCCCTGGTAGGCTCGAGAGGCTTGGGGGGCGGAGCCCTGGAAGGCTCGAGAGGCTTGAGAGGTGGAGCTCTGGGAAGCTCGGAGGGCGGAGCTCTGGAAAGCTCAGGAAGCTCGGAAGGCGGGGCTCTGGCAAGCCCAGGAGGCGGAGCTCTGGAAAGCTCAGAAGGTGGAGCTCTGGAAAGCTCGGGAAACTCGGAAAGCGGAGCTCTGGAAAGCTCGGGAAACTCGGAAGGCGGAGCTCTGGAAAGCTCGGGAGGAGGAGCCCTAGAAGACTCGAGAGACTTGAGAGACTTGGGAAGCGGAGCCCTGGAAGACTCGGGTGGAGGAGCCCTGGAAGGCTCGAGAGGTGCTGGCTTTAGGATGGGCACGACCACTGGCGCTGGCTCTTGGACGGACCTGGCTACTGGCACTGGCTCAGGGACGGTCACGGCCACTGGCGCTGGCTCAGGGACGGTCGAGGCTACAGGCGCTGGCTCAGGGACGGTCGAGGCTACAGGCGCTGGCTCAGGGACGGTCGAGGCTACAGGCGCTGGCTCAGGGACGGTCGAGGCTACAGGCGCTGGCTCAGGGACGGTCGAGGCTACAGGCGCTGGCTCAGGGACGGTCGAGGCTACAGGCGCTGGCTCACAGTGACATGCGAGGGCTCTAGCTCGCTCACCGTGGCTGACGAGGACTCAGGCTCGCTCACAGTGACATGCGTGGGCTCTAGCTCGCTCACCGTGGCTGACGAGGACTCAGGCTCGCTCACAGTGACATGCGTGGGCTTTAGCTCACTCACCGTGACATGCGTGGGCTCTGGCTCGCAGACCGGGGCTGGCGCGGGCAGGGAGGCGGAAGCCCGTCTTCTCTCCCTCCTCCGGGCAGACGAAGTGGGCCGCGCTGGCTCATGGAAGGCGACTGGCGATGCTGGAACGCTGTTCCTGGTCGGCGTGACTTCAGGCTCGCTGGCCAGGGCAGGCGTAGGCTCTGGCTTGCAGACCGGGGTAGGCGTGACAGGAGGAGCCCCGGCCGGCTGAAGGGTCTCCACAGTGGGTGGAGAGGTAGGGTCCTTCTCGGCGAAGCCCACGGTGTACGGCGAGCCGCAGACCAGTAAGGTCGCCTCTAGGAAGTCGTGGAGAGTCCAATCACGCGTAGCCGGAGGCAAACACTCCCTGAGCGAAACGTGTAAAGTGTCCCTGAAGAAAACCACCAGGGCTGAGTCCGGGAAGTCCGTGAACTTCGCCAGCGCGAGGAAGTCGCTGATGTGGTCTTCAACAGGGCGGTCCTCTTGTTTGAGGCTGAGCAACCGGTAGTTGGCCCGAATAACCGCTGGATCCATTGTGTGGTCTGTCGTTCTGTAACGAATGAGGTCGGAGTCAGACAAGGGATGAGGATCCAAATGCGGGTTTATTGATTAAAGGAAACAAACAAACTACCACGATGGGCAAATGAAAACAAAACACGAAAACACAGGAACTGGAACACGGGAACACAGGCATGGAATAAACAAAACTACCACGATGGGCAAATGAAAACAAAACACGAAAACACAGGAACTGGAACACGGGAACACAGGCATGGGAGCGAGCACAAACTACGTACAACAGCATTCAACGACAGACAAGAACAAAACCAAAAACCAGGATATAAATACAAAAACATGGGGAAAAGGGGCCAATGAACAAACAGAACACAAACTAGGTGACAAGGTGATTAACAGAAACCAAAGGCAAATTAACAAGGGCAGGTGAAAACAATGAACAGTGAACACGAGGGAAAACAAGACTATGGAGGTACAAGGGTGACAAAAGTGAAAACTAAGGAATAACAAAAGTGACAAAATTACAAACAAAGGGCAACAGTGAGACAAGACAGGGTAACCGTTACAAATACGCTGATAACTACCAAAACTCAACTTATTAAAAAAAATCTGACCATGCAAGAAAACCGTGTTTGCAAGAGAATTCAAAGAATTGGATTATGCCATGCACACAACACTTGCGCACATTGGATGAGCCGGTAACTGTGTTCACATGCAACGCAAAATCGGGGTAATGGGTAAAAATGTACATGAGCTTAGTGGATTTTGCTTAAACCGTTTATGACCTTACACTGATAAATGAAAGCCGTTTAAGGCATTTAAATTACCACGCAAGTTGTCGGCTTATTAAACCTAACTGGTGGAAAATTATGCATGCTATGTGTCTCAGACTCACTTGCACACACACAAACACACAGTGCATGCCGTTGCAGCTCAAAAGAAAGAATGATGCTTTGAGTATCTATCATTTTGACCTCTTTCTATCTTCTCTTTCTGTCCCTGATTCACTACGCTCTTATGAAACACAGAATGCATGCCTGCCGCCGTGTGTCATCTCACTGATGGCGTGTGTGAGTTTGTTTGCGAGTTATTTTGAGCTGCAGCATCAATGCAGGACCTGTCAGCGTGGGAAGGTTAATAAGCCCCGAGACTTCAGAGTATTCGCCTTTCTTCAGTACAGATTTGTTCCTGTGCTAGCGGAGGGGAGGGTGGCGCTTAGACATGTTGTGTTTTGGGATTCTTAGTACACATTGCATCAAACAGCATTAACAGAAAACAGGATATGAAAAATGAAGTCTGAATGCACCAAGACATGCGGTGGGTGGCAAAGTTGGGTCTGATGTTACAAAGGCTTCGGGCACTTCTTATCAACACAGTTGTAGAGTGAGTGTGCTATATAGGTGTTGAACCACCTTGTGCAGCTGTTGAATACAGAACGAAAATAAGCTCTTTGAAATGTTGACTCAATGTTTTACGTTTGAGAGATTGTTAACCAAAGAGCTTATTTAATACAAAATGTTGTGTAATACACACTCAGCACACAACATTGTCTGCATTTGGTGAAAAACGTTAAGCCAATTTAGTTTTTTCAGTATGAGTTAATTATGAAACAATCTAAATTGGTATGCTGGAATGAGATGGAGTTGTAACTTGTAACGCTGTCACCCCCCAAAAATCACGCCAATTTAAGCTGAAGTGTGTATTTTCTGCACCACTAGCGTCGCCATACAGGATTGCAAAAGTAAACATTGTGTTCAAACCACTTTCCAAATATGCCCCCGTCTGCCATGATCAAACAAACCCCCAACTCATGCCATTGGTTGATTCAGTGTTGTTGTGTCAGGCTGGATGGGTCGCTCAAACCAAACAGAGAAATATTTATAGCGCCACAGAGACATAGTGTTTACAGTTTTCGAGAAAATTAACCTACATGTGGCTTTCTTATAGTTGTCTCCGTATATTAAGCTGGGATAAGATATTAAATAAATAAGATGGGTTTTTTAACACCGAAAAGTTACAAATTTAGCTTTAATGATTTCGTTTTTAATCCGACCTTTCCAGGTTAAAAAGCTATCTAAAAATTTGCCAACTAAAAAACACAATTTTCTTTATGCAGAATTCTGGGTCAGTTCAACAGGATGTTCATTTAGGTTCATGCAGTGTCACATTTGGTGGTTTGTAACCAGATGTGACACAGCAATTTTCAAAATGTATATATATATATATATATATATATATATATATATATATATATATATATACAACAGTTAGTTCCGGTCCTCGATTGGTCGAGAGATGTTCCACGAGCACTGATGGTCTGACACCATCAGCACTCAGACACTTCACTGTGTGTATCACTCCGCTTGTGTTCGTGCCTTTCTAAACTAAAATGTAAGAGCAGTGCAGATCTGTTAAGAGCTATGGTTTGTCTTTATTTTTATTTTTTTTGACATTACATATGTTAGCCAGCAGGTGGTGGCAAAAGATAATTTTTGTTTGTAATATGAGCCATTTGGTGACGTGAAGCGTATCCGCATCAGCCGTTTACATACAACAGCTCTTTGTGATCGCTTACTACACTTACTACACTACACTACTAAAGCTAGGAAATAGCTTTATGCCGCTTTAAACGAATAACTTAAGCATTACGGCTCATCACAGCTGAGAGACACAACAGACTTATTGCATTTAACTATTTGCTTTTAATTGTGAATTGCGTTTTTAATGTATTTTTGAATAATTTAATAGTTTTAGACCAAAGAAAGAGCATCACGACATTTGACCTACATATAGTAATCGTAATAGTAATAATTCATGATTAATTACACAACGGGTGCTGTTTAAAATGGCAGAGGACATTGCGGTTTCTATACCGTGAATAGGGAGAAATACCCTTGGGTGCTATTTTTCCACTAATACAGCTGATCTTCAGAAAGCTGACAGCATCTCTGCTTGGGTATGGCAACAGGTGTTCGCACACGCTCCATCTCTCTCTCTCTCTCTCACTCTCTCACACACACACACACACACACACACACACACATCCATCAATGTTTATCCAATAACTTGTTCGAAACAGCACAAACCATTATACTATTTCTGAAGTGACATTTTTTAATTACTAACGAAGGTTTGGACGCATCAGTTGGTTAATTAATTACCAGTAACGGCAGATTCTGATCCATAGCGTAAGAAAGTAGTTTTTATGTTATTATGACCGTACTCAGTTTTTCCTAATTTTTTAAAATGTTCTTGTTCATTGAACTGTTGTATATAAGCAATATCACACTCGTAATCCTGTTATATGGCCCTAAATCAGCACTGCTGAGATTACTTATGGCACTCGGCCTGTGGCTGAATCACAGCAGTGCTGATGTAGGGCCATATCGCACTCTTGTTCATGTGATATTGCTTAAATACACACATATATATATATTTTTTGTGCAAACCAATAAAATCACACCCAATCAGAATGGAATATTTTTAGGGCCAATGTATATTTTAGGTCTTTTTATTTTAGGCTGCACTTCTCTACCATATATATCATTAAATGCTATGAAGTTAAAGGAATATTCAGAGTTCAGTACAAGTTAAACTAAATCGACAGCATTTGTGGCATAATATCACAAAAATTTTGTTTGACTCGTCCCTCCTTTTCTTAAAAAAAAAAATGTAAATCACAGTTACTGTAAGGTTCGGTTCAGAAAACATGGAATAAATCACTCAAGTCATATGGATTACCTTCATGCACCCTTTATGTACTTTTTGGAACTTAAATGTTTGGACCCCATTGACTTTGACTGGGATGGTATGGACAAACAGACATCATACATCCTTAAAAAAAAAACTTTGTTTTTGTTCTACAGAGGAAACAAAGTCATACAAGTTTCAGATGGCAGAAGGGTGAGTAAATGATGAGAGAATTACAATTTTGGGGTGAATTATTTCCTTAAAACGGTGCTCAACATCACCCCCTACTTGGTCACGATGCACAGTGGATGCATCTGAAAAAGTAGGCAGCTGACATGCTATCTAATCAGTCAATGGCTTAACCGACAGCATTTTTGAATGAATGGAACTCCTAACATAAACTGATCTTAGAACAGTTTGAAAAGCACCTTATTTTCATTCTACCCTTGTATACAGCATCAAAAAGCAGCATTTTCCAGTTTTCGGATGCATCTCCTATTCGCAAAGCGGTCACAATATGTCACATCGCTGAAATTTGTTATGTTATTTGTTACTGGTTACAACACAGAGTCAGTCTGGTTATAAAATGGCAGAACAGCAATGAGACCACAACTATATGTTAAATAGAGAATTACAGTCATTAACGGCTCATTATTTAAAAGATCTATTTGTCTGCCATTGCACGCCTCTCTGATCACTCGCCGTTGTATGTCTGTTTCAGTAAGACCCTGTTGAGAAAACATCATGTTGATGTGAGACAGAGATGTTATCTGATGATCTTTAATTCATTTAAACATCAGGTCAGTAGCTGGTAACTTGTGCTTGTAAATATAACATATTCCAAATGACCTCAACAGTCTGCAGTTCTCCCCTGAAATGAGCTGACAAAGTCATTATTCCCCCCAACCCCCATTTTCCTGATTAATGGATCCTTCCAAAAAAAGCATTAATATCATGCGGGAGTTCATTTTTTCACAAGATAATTTTGTTTCTATATTTGTGGTCAGAAATGTCCTGGGGTTTGAGCAATGAGTAATGGCTGTTATTACAAATTCAGTGAAGCTGTGGCAAGTTCATTTATTAC
Organism: Xyrauchen texanus; assembly: GCF_025860055.1. Lineage (NCBI taxonomy): Eukaryota > Metazoa > Chordata > Actinopteri > Cypriniformes > Catostomidae > Xyrauchen > Xyrauchen texanus. Next base: position 42,550,895 of record NC_068288.1, read on the forward strand.
TGTATTAGTCTTGAAATCTTTTTGCAGATCTTTGTTCATAAATGAGCCTGCAGCACGAGCTTGGCGATTATACCTTAAATGGTTACAAGCAAACACAAATTTGATGTAAAAAGCAGAAAACAAGCCATGTTTGCCCATTAAATCACTGGTTTGAGGATTATTGCAATTGCAAATAAATCAAAAAAATAAAGTAATACATAAATAATACTTAAATACTAATAAATATAGGAAATACATCAGTAATTTATTTCGTCTTGAGTGACATTCAGCAATAGGTGTCAAACTAATGCACTTGCAATGTGTTAGTCTGTGTTCTGGTACTATGTTCTCATTAGCATATTCATTAGTGTGATTTGCATTGATTAAGTATGCATTAGCAAAGAGGAGATGTGGGGAGCCGATAGGTAAAATAACTTGTGAAGTTGGGTCAAAAAGTCTTTTTAGTTTTCGTTAACACTCAAATACAGTTACTTTGTTAAAATTAGTTTATAACATTAGTTAACATGAACTAACAATGAACAAACATTTTACAGCATTTATCAATCTTGATCAACATAAACTAACACATTTTTTAAATCAAAAGTTGTATATGTTAATATTTTTTTAATGCACTATGAACTAACATGAACTAAAAATGAACAATTCTATTTTTATTAACAAACATGGACAAAGATTAACAAATGCTGTTAAAAATATATATATTGTTCATTGATAGTTCATAGTAACATGGTAAAGCATTTACTACCATGTTAACAAAAGTAACCTTGTTTTAATATAATATAATATTTTATATTAGAAATTATATTATCAGCAAAACAATTTGATGTAATATGTTGAATACAGAATCATTTTTAGTATTTTTTTGTGAGCTAAGTTCAATGTAAACAATGCAATTTTTTATAAATCAGTTAACCTGGTCAGTGTCACAAATTTGCTTACATGTTATTAGTGACCTGGAAATAGTTCAAAATCTTAAACACCCCAGGTTTAAATTAGATTTTGAATGCCAGTGTGGACACCACTGTAACCCTAAAACCAATAGTACAGAGCACAGAACAATCAGTCCAATCATCTACTTCATCAGATAACACATGCACATTCTGAATTATTCTATCATGCATGAGATATTTCGGGCGCATAGTATTTTTAGCCTAAAGCGGAAATTGTGACTCATATGAGGACCTTTGTGTGTCATTTGATGTAAACCAGAAAGTGCTATAATTTATAAGTTAATATAGAAATGAACTTGTACATTAAGGGGCAATATTTGCCTCCTGGATTTGATTCTCAGAAGCATATTTGTACCTTTATGAGGGCGTTATTTTTAATTTAAATTAATTTTTATTTTACAACCATTAAAAAAATAAACTGTCTCATTTGTTTATGTCAAATATGTAATTCATTAATTAATACAAATTCTTAAAATTGACAATTGAATACCTCTTAACCAAATAATGCATTCAACTTCATCTAATTTGTATAATTAGGACTATAATGGAATATTAAGAACTATAATAGATGTTAAAAAAAATATAAACAAGATTTTATTACGAGGGCACATTTAGAATTTTGGTGGCATTTTGTCTTTTTTGCTGCCATTTTTTGCCCCGAGCCCCCTAAATATTGGACCCTGATCATTACAATGGTACACACGTTGAACTGAGATGATCTTTAGCAGACACAGTCTTTGCCTCTCAATTTTCATCTCTCTCCAGCAGAGTAGTCTGTAATCAGGCCAAGGGTAGAGAGAGAGAGAGAGAGAGAGAGAGACTCGTGTGTGTGTGTGTGTGTGTGTGTGTGTGTGTGTGTGTGTGTGTGTGTGTGTGTGTGTGTGTGTGTGTTTGGGTGGTTTACAAGGACTTTTTTAAGGTTACACACTGGTAATTACAAGGGTATTATGCTATAAATGTGGTTGATGGGGAAATTGCTAGTGTCCCCATAATTCAATTAGCTTAAAAAACATACTAAACAATGTAAAAATGCCAAAATATTTTGGTGAGGGTCAGGTATAGTGGTAGGGTTAGGGCTAATAGTTTGTACAGTATAAAAATAATTATGTCTATGGAGAGTCCTCATAAGAATAGCCGTGGTGGCGTAGTGGGCTAAAGCACAGAACTGGTAAGCGGAAGGTTGCCGGTTTGATCCCCACAGCCGCCATAATTGTGTCCTTGAGCAAGGCACTTAACTCCAGGTTGTTCCAGGGGTGTTGTCCCTGTAATTTGTGCACTGTAAGTAGCTTTGAATAAAAGTGTCTAGAATATGCATAAATGTAAAAATTTTTTTTTTGTGTGGGTGGGTGTGTGTGTTGATGTCTCAGAAAGACAGTGGCTGTGTAAATGGTTTTTTGAGAGGAGAGCACAAAAAAGAAAAAGGAAATGAGGGCGAACAAGATAGAAAGAGAGCATAGAGACAGAGGAAGAGAGAGAGAGAGCAGTCTTTTTTTGCAGTTCAGTGCCTGGACTAAAAGCACTGGGAAATTATGCAAAAATTGCTGCTCAAAACACTTAGCATGCACACCTAGCAGTCAGGATATTTCTAATGAGCACTATATTATTAACACCATGATGTTTGCTGATGGATTTGAGCCAGACATTAACCTGCAATCAGACGGTGTTTGAAACGAGAGCCGCTGTCTTACCTGGAGCAAATCACAGCTATATTAGCATTTCAGTGTCAACTCTTTGATTAAACGCCTTCATTAATAATAATAAAAAAACGTCTGTGTAATTACTACATTTTGTGAATGGCCTTGCATATTATCTGAGGATGAAATTACTTCAAATGAGCTTCATCAAAAGGATCAATTGTTTCTTTTACAGACAGATTTTAAATGGCTCTCAAGGGAGCAACAACAAGATGGACAAGTTGACCTGGTTACTTCCAAATAATGCATATTGTGGGCATATTGTTCTAAAGGTGTGGTCACACTACAATTTGTGCTCCATTCACTCCCATTCAAACGCATCTAAACGTGGGAGACCAGAAGCGCAAGCTCATGCAAAGGCATTTTGCATTCCGCTGCATACAAATGTTAAAGTTTGGTGAACTCTGACCTGCGAATCTGGACAAGACGTTACCAATAGAGGATTGAAATGTCACACACTGACCACTCGGCTCGATTGAAAGAATGCATATAAAAGTGTGTGATTGTATATTTAAGCATTTTTAACATTGTATTACTTGTTATTTTCTTTATATATATGGTGCCCAAAATATTTTGTATGCTCAAAGTCTAGATTGACCAGCCATTAAGAATTTGGGGGTTTGTAAACAAACTGAAACTGAGCAGTCGGTATTTTTACATGCACTTTAAAAGTTCGATTTAAGCCGGAATAAAATGATGTGAACATGCTTTAGTCTGTCTGAACAGTACAATTTTTGCAAAGTCAGAGTAACAGATCTAGAAAATGTTGTTGTAGCTCGACTTCATCCAGCATACATATATGTTCATTGGACCTCAACTGGCCTCGGTGTTGTGCGTGTGCTCCGAAAGACAGTGGCGACATGCAATGTGCATTGAATAGTTTCTCAGCTGCCGTCCTTCTCTCAAATATTCAATTACACATTGTGTCATGTGTACTTGGACAAACACTAGCTTAACTGCTAAAAAATCTGCTTGATTTGAACAAAAATCACATTCGAAAAATGTACAATTATTTTCCTTCGATATTGCAATTGCTAATAATTGTGATTAATGGAATTTACATTAAAATATTTATTTTGGCTTGATCAACATGCATGCCATATTTTATATGTCGGCTACTCTTCCAAAAGCAAGCTGGGAACTGAGTTCCTGAATGACTTTATTGATGTTCTGTACATCAGTAACTCAAGACTACTTGCCTAAATGGCCAACCTCACTTTGGCCTTCTTAGAAGCTTCTAGAAACATATTTTCAGAGGTGAGAAACTGACTTGTCTGTGATTTATTTCAACGCTCAGCCACAGCACAAAATAAAACAATAAAAAAAATATCCTTTAATGTTTTCGTTAAATCTAAAATTAAAGGAATAATCTGGGATTGATTCAAGTTTAGCTCAATCAACAGCATTTGTGGCATAATAGTGTTTTTATGTTTAAATAATAGTGATTTGAAAAAAAAAGAAAAACTTGTGACTCCAGTCAGGCAAGTTAAGCAACCAATTGGCCTGTTTGCTAGGGTGATTAGAGTCACATTGGTTTAACCTCCTCTTGGATGTGCGCGGATGCCGCGGAGGATAGCATGAGCCTCCACACGTGCTAGGTCTACGGGAATGTGCTCAACAAGCCACGTGATAAGATGCATGGATTGATGGTCTCGGACGCAGAGGCAACTGAGATTCGTCCTCCGCCACCCAGATTGAGGCGAGTCACTACGTCACCACGAGGACCTAGAGCGCATTGGGAATTGAGCACGTGAATGGAGCCAATTTGTTAACTTTAAAATACTCACTTGTTCAAAATTAAAGCCACAAGACATAAACAATATGTGTGATAATATTATTGTAGTGTGATAAAATCGCTTACATTCTGTGTTAAGTTATATCCAATTTTACCACTTTGTTGCCATAAAAACGTAAACCCTCTAATCCTGGTAAACAACAATTTAAACAACTTTACAGCTCAAATACTATACAAGTTTTAACAGAAGAATCACTGTAATTGCTGTAAACCAGGAATTTTCAATAAAAAAATTTGCGTCAACATGAGTAAGACCTAAATGGGCTGCTTTAATTGACGCTTCACGATTAGTTAATTGTGGCTGCTGTAAATGTAATCTTGATTATTTATTCGAATAATTGTGCAGCCACATGCACTTACGTACCAATGAAATGCATTTGACCAATGCTGCAACGATGAACCCCAAAAGCACAAGATAGCGATTACAATCTAGGATAAAGATCTGGGTCAAAGTCACCTAACATGTCATTTAGCAGACACTTTTATCTGAAGCGACTTCCTGCACACTTGGACTAACCCTGGACCAACTTAGGCTTAAGTGTCCCACTCAAGGCTGCAAATGGTGACCTTTCAGGGTTTAAACTCCATAACCTTTCAACTACCAGCCTAAACTCCACCAAACCTCCAACCCTAATTTTTAAACCCTTGACCCTCTGCCTCTTTATCAAATCTAGACATGTTGCCAGTTCTGGTCCTAATCTTTTGTTGTTGAGAAACCCAAACCCACATCCTCGGGGACACAGACATATAGGTCCACTCACCGCCATCATCCTCATCAAAGGAGTTCATGCAGGGGAAGTAGATTGCCAGGGCCTCGAAGGATGCTGACAAGCTGATGCGACTCTGCGAACGTTCCATGTACAGTCCCGGCGTTGGTGCCGGTGCCGTGTCCGCCGGCTTGGGCAGGCGAGCCTGGGCATTCTTCACGCGGAGCACGGCACGTGGCGTCTTGGCTAACTTTCACCGGCCCCTTCGCCAGCCACGAATAAAAGAGAAAAACCAAACGTCAAAACCCCCAACAGGTCAGTCCCCTGTACGTCCCAGCAGACCTGGTTTGGCTTCAAGAATCTCTTCAAGTTCCTCTGACAAGGTGATGTCCAGACTTCTCAGAGAGTGGTTACTTTCAGTCCTTTTTTTTTTCGTCCAGGTCTTCAGGAATAATGAGGAAGGCAAATTAGAATATAGAGAGTCTGTTGTGAGCTGTATCTGGTTCAGAGAACATGATCTGTTGCTTTTCCCTCTCTGGCTGTGCCCTCATTCGGCTGTGCACTGGATGGATGGATGGATGTTTGGATAGCATATAACGTGGCGTGAAGGAGAGGAGGAGAGATGGAGAGAGAGGAGGGAGATGGGAGTGAAGAGAAAGACGGAGAGAGAGGGGAGAAAAGGTTCTCACCATTCTAGCAGTCTGATGCTCATTCACTTTATTCCGCGTTGAGCTCTTTGTGGAGACAAAAAGGGGGAGGATACACCCAAGAGCTGTTGCTGGGATTACGAATATTGGCCAGTCAGAGGATGGATGTCAGGATGTGGGTGTGGCCACAGTCTACAGGCACAAAAGCTGTGAGAGAACATCTTTCATGCCTTCACCGACAGCAAGCGTCCCTCTGTCTCTCTCCAATAACATGGTCAAATGGAAATCTTGAAAGAGTTGGAAAGATGATGCATTTCAGACATGGTTTGATTGCATTTTTCTTCCTCTTAAATCTGATTCTTTTTAAGGTGATGTGGGTCATTTTTATGTTTAAATACATTCTCCTATCCTTGCTTAATATGCATAGACAACTAGAATTAAGCAACATTGGCTCATCCAATGGCTTGAGTTGGGGCAGGGCTATCTGTTTGTCCAACCAATGAAAGATGGGGCAAGTGTTGGAGAAATCTGTTAAAATAGGTGTCTTCATTAGTTTTTAAATTTAATTTGGTAAACTAGCATCGCAGAAATGACAGATAAGAGTGAAACTGAGTAAAACTAGACAAAAACTGGCTCTTTAACCCAGAATAATCCTTAAGGAAGCGGAATAAGAATGAAGCCTCTTGCCAAAAATAAACGATAGTTTCTGATAAAGATGCTCTTTGACTTCTGTGCGTGTGCGCGTACGTGAGTGTGCATGCGCATGTGCGCGCGCGTGTTTCTAAGAGGGTTGCAAATGTCACCTGTGCCACCTCAATGAACAATCACAACTCTACTGCAAATAACAAATGCACAAGCATCACTCATAGTTATGAACGCCTCATAACTGATGCTGACAATTTCTGTTGCTCTCAAAATGCATCCTGTCAGTTTTTGTATCTAGTCTCTAGTTTTGCCTCAGTGGGTTTGCCAGAAGTAATCAGATTGTATACTAACCCGCACTTCGATAGTATGTATCAAGGAATTTAGCAAACATTTACAAATGCAAGTTTTTAAAGGATTAACCAGGGGAGCAAAAACTTTGCACTGGTGTTCTGGGTGAAAGCTTGGGTGTTCCTATGCAGTTGCTATGGGGTCTGGGTGGTAGTTAGGGTGTTCCCATGTGGTTGCTAATTTGTTCTAGGTTGCTCATAGGGTATTCCCATGTGGTTGCTAGTGTGTTTGGGTTGTTGCATGGGTAATCTGGGTGGTTGCAAGGGTCTTCTGTGTGGTTGCTAGGATGTTCCTGTGGGGTTGCTAAGGTGTTTTGGGTTGTTGCTTGGGCATTCCTTTACAGTGATACAGGTTACAATGCTGTTTCAATGCGTTTTTGCTAGGGTGTTCTGAGTGTTTGCTGAGGCATTTCTATTGGGTTGCTAGGCTTCGTTGCTCAGCCATAACTATGTGGTTGCTAGGGAGTTTCTATACATTTGCTTGGGTGTTCTGGGTTGGTTGCTAGGGTGGTCCTATGCAGTTGCTAGGGCATTTTCATGTGATTGCCAGGGTGTTCTTAAGCATTTGCGAGGGTGTTCTGGGTGGTTGCTAGGGTGTTGCATTTGCTAGGATTTTCTGCGTGTGCTATTGTGTTTCTATGCAGTTGCTAGGGTGTTCTGGGTGTTTGCTAAGGCATTTCTATTGGGTTGCTAGGCTTGGTTGCTAAGACATTACTACTTGGTTGCTAGGGTGTTCTGATGCATTTGCTAGGGTGTTCTGGGTGGTTGCAAGGGTTGGGAGGGTTACTTTTGAAATGTATTTCACTATAAATTACAGAATACATGCTGTAAAATGTAATTTGTAATGTATTCTGTTAGATTACTCAAGGTCAGTAATGTATTCTAAATACTTTGGATTACTTCTTCAGCACTGGTAAATTTTTTCACTTCTTTTGACTATAAAAACTTTCCCAGTACAGTAAGACAAAATACGCATGTTAAAAATACATTCTCTGGAAAACCTAAATATCTTATGCAGTGTAGTTTCTAAAACAACATGTAAAATGGCTAGTGCATGTAAAATGGCTAGAAATAGCATTTTAGCTTAGCGTAAAGCTGACAATTTACACAAGGATTATTTATATTTCTTTTGTTCAACCTACTTCAGACTTACTTCTCTGTCTGCACGTATGAATGTAACATCATAAGAAAGTGTTTCACCGCTGTTCAAATGCACTTTGGATCTCATCATTTATATGTATAAATGTTTTCAATCTGAAAGGACTAAATATTAAATTAAACAAATGAAAGTAAAATGCAAAGTAATCTCATCAGTAATCAAAATAATTTTTGAATGTAACTGTATTCTAATTACCAATTATTTAAATTGTAACTGTAGTGGAATACAGTTACTTATATTTTGTATTTTAAATACATAATCCCGTTACATGTATTCCGTTACTCAAGAACCCAGGTGGTTGTTAGGTGTTTCTATACATTTACAAGGGTGTTCTGGGTGGTTGCTAGGGTGTTGCATTTGCTAAGGTTTTTTGTGTGGTTGCTAGAGCATTCCTATGCGGTTGCTAGGGTGTTCTGGGTGGTTCCTCTGGCAGTCATATCTGGTTGCTAGGGTGTTTTGGGGTGTTTCAAGAGTGTTCTGTGTGGTTGCTAGGGTTTTTTGGGTGGTTTCAAGGCCATTTCAGTGAATATTGTTTGGATGTTCTGGATATTTGCTAAGGCATTTCTAATGGTTACTAGAGTGTTCTTATGCATTTGCTAGGGTATTCTGGGTGGTTCCTAGGGCATTTCAATAATTTTACAAGGGTGTTCTGGTTGGTTGCTAGGGTGTTACTATGCGGTTTCTAAGGCATTCTTATGCATTTGCCAAGGTGAAATGAGTGAGTGTGTGTGTGTGGTGCCGGGGGGTGGGGGGTGGGGGGTGGGGGGGTGCAAATAGTGAGAAATTACAAAAACTGACTTATGAGGACATTTGTAGTGCTCCTCACTACACTTCTTGAAAACCAAATTGTGCCTTGTTTTAAATCTACTTCCAAAAAAGGTGTGTCAGTGTTATCATTACCTCTGTATAAAAAACATTAAGTCTGTGAGATGTCCTTACTGAAATAGCTAAACAAACACGTGTGTGCGCATGTGTGTATTAGCCCTTTGAGTCGTCTTGTTCACTGCATGGTAGCCGATGGCATTTGCACTGGTTCTGTTCAATACTTCACTGACCTTTTAACATGTTGTTGCATCTATCAGCAGAACCCTAGGGAGGGGCCCGTCTCATGGTGATGACATCGTAAGCGGGAGACTCCAATGAAACCTGACAGGTGCTGAGAGTAAAAGTGAACAGGAGTTTGTGTGTGAGTGTGTGTGAAAGAGAGAATGAAAGATGGACAGAGTCGATTTAGGGCACAATTGTTCTCATCCTTCTAGAAAAAATACAACACGTACTTGCAACCGTTGACATCCCTTCTGTTCAAAGCCCATGGCAGAAAGACATTCTCATGCAGTGGTATTGAAAATGATGGCAAGACCACTATAAAGTTTCTCTTTGACGGGAAGAGATATTACAAATAGACAGATCAGCATTATGTAAACTCAACAAAGGGACCCTCATGTCCCCATTTCATTTTAAGGGGATCAAATATTTAGACCATATTTATGTTCCAAAACCTATTGAGCTGCCTACCTGGACAGCATTTGAAAGGGATAGTTCATCCAAAAATGAAAATCCTGTCATTATTTACTCACCCCCATGTAATTCCAAACCCAAATTAATCTCTTTCTCACACACTCACTCATTTCACCTTTGCAAATGCATAAGAATGCCTTAGAAACCGCATAGTAACACCCTAGCAACCAACCAGAACACCCTTGCAAAATTATAGAAATGCCCTAGGAACCACCCAGAATACCCTAGCAAATGCATAAGAACACCCTAGTAACCATTAGAAATGCCTTAGCAAATATACAGAACATCCAAACAATATTCACTTAAATGGCCTTGAAACCACCCAAAAAACCCTAACAACCACCCAGAACACCCTTGAAACACCCCAGAACACCCTAGCAACCGCATAGGAATGCTCTAGCAACCATGCAGAAAACATTAGCAAATGCAATGCCCTAGCAACCACCCATAACACCCTTGTAAATGCTTAAAAACACCCTGGCAAACACACAAGAGTGCCCTAGCAACCAACCTAGAACACCCTAGCAAATGTATAGAAACGCACTAACAACCACCAGGGTTCTTGAGTAATGGAATAAATGTAACAGGATTATGTATTTAAAATACAAAATATAAGTAACTGTATTCCACTACAGTTACAATTTAAATAATTGGTAATTAGAATACATTTACATTAAAAAATATATGTATAACTGATGAGATTACTTTGAATTTTATTCTCATTTGTTTCATTTAATATTTTATTTATATCTTTTATTTAGATATAAATGAATATTCTGGGTTAAATACAACATTAATGGCATAATGTTGATTGCCACACAAAAAAAAATAGTTTCGACTTACCCTTTGTATATTTAAAAAAAACATTGCGGTTACAGTAACACACTTACAAAGGGGTCCTTAAATGTTAAAAAAACACACAGTTTCAAAAGTATAGCTCGAAGACTTAAGCATTATACATGTTAATATGATTATAATGTGATAATATTGCTTACTAACTTTACCTGTGCATAGTTATTTCCAGTTTTACAATTTAGTTGCATGACAACAAAACTCTGTAATCCCAGTATTGGATATAACTTTACAGATTAATATTTAAAACAAAAGTAGTTCTTTTTTTATCTAAAAGATTTTAGAAGAAACATCTGAGATGAGCCATTTAATTTAAACTCAAAATTACAGCATGCACATTTTCATTCCTAAAGTTGATACTTTTGTCATACTGGCTTCACAGCCGCACCATTGTGTTGTCATTTTACGTATCTTCATTTAAAATATCGCTGTATCCTGTGCTCGTTGGATAATCAGAATAAACACATATTTTTTTAATTATTCTGTAAAATGTGTTATTTGTTTTGAAGTCATTATTCTTGCCTTTCCGAATGAGTATTCGGCTTCGGACGCATCCCTATTATTGAAATACATCAGTCATTTGTATTGCCTAAGTCAATTTGGAATGAGTAACAAAATTTGTTCCCTTTCTTAAAATACTGTAAACAACCTAATCTCATAGAATGAAAGTTAATATAACAAAATTTTTGCAAACTGACTTTTACGCAGTATACGCAGTTCAAGACAAGTCAGACACGCAAACTGACACATAAGACAAAAGTGTCATAGAAGCGACATGAGATGACTTGATTACATCAGAAAATGTGCTTTTCATTTCTCAGTTTGTTTTTGGACACTATTGGTTAGGCTTAGGTTAGGGTTAGGTTAAGTTAGGGTTAGGGTTAGGTTTAGGTTTAGGTTTAGGTGTTGTTTAAGGGCAAGGATGTCTGTTTTATGTCTGCCTAACCACAACCCTAACCCTAACCTAACCCTTTGATTTTAGATCAGTATTGGTTAGGTTTGGGTTAAAGTTTAATGTCCATCTAATTTTCACCTTATAAACATCGAGTGATAACGAGACCATTTCTCTTGCTTTTGGCAAATTATTGTACCGATCTAAAATTCTGTTTGTCGAATGGTCCCTATTCGTTTTTCACTTTACCTATTTATACAAGCTAAACTGTATGATATCTTTCGATTTCACCATCTCTTATGAATTATCGTGACTTGCCATGAGACTATGTTGGAATGAGAAAAAGCAAATGAGTAAAAAGAATCTGAAAGGAAAGGACATAAACAATCAACATAATTATCTGTTTCGTGCATTGCCCTGAATTCTATACTCATAGCTGTAACTTTGATATCAAACTGCAGTCTGGATAGCATTTAAAGTGGCTGCGTTGCATTGCATCATGGAGATGTTTAAACATCTGCCTGCCTGAGACAGAGACACACATGTGGAGGATGTGTTGCTCCACGCTCAGTAGCTGCAGCGAAATGCAGGGTAATGTGATTAAAGACCGGTAGGCAACCCCTTAGCAAGAAAACATCTTAAATATCTCATTTGTTTCTTCTAGACAGCAATGAGATTGCATGGAAAGCAAATTGAGACTTTTTATCTGCCTCTAAGATTTTTCTCCTAAGAAAAACACCAGCCTATTGTTTATTTGACCAGGAAACTGACGCAATATGTACAATGAGCCACAGAAAAACCTTTTTGCAAAAATGTAGGTATAGTAACGTGGAGACCAGGTTAGATACAACACATTTCACACATTACTTACTCTTAACACATTCATTATTGTTCTAACAGTGACTTGTAAAAGTGGAGCACAACTGACAACACATCCAAGTCAAGCTGAAGTAAACCACAGAACACATTTTCAAATGTGCAGAGTCATTCTCAGCCAGTCTCCGTCCAGAGTAGCAGCTCATGCTTTGCCAAAGTTGTTCATACTCTAATTAGTTAATAGTGCTTCAATATAGGTAATTACATTAAATATATAGCTATTTTAATACCAAAAAGGCCTTACTGTTAAAAGTGGCACACACACAAACCCAAATGATTGTCGGGTTCCTTTTCAGGAGGCGTTTCTTATCGAAGCTTTCCTTGATCATCTTTTTACCTGATGAGCGACATTTGTTTTGGTCTTTTGACATGTTAATTTGCTGAAACAAAAACACTATATTAACAATACTACTGCGAATAGCCTCACAAAACAAAAAAACAACAAAAACAACATTTTGATTTTTATTTAGCCTAATATTTGTGACCAAATCTTTAATGCATCATATTTACCTCAATATCACACAGCCAGACTTTTTATTATTTGGTCTAGATTGTAGCTTATTCTGGTCAAGAACTGTTCACTTAACTGTTCACTTTACACATGTGTAAAGCAACCAACCACATTTTGATTTGTTTCAATATGCCATTTCAGGGTGCAATATTCAAACAATAAGCAAGGGATTAGCAAGTCAGCTTTATCCCGCTTGCAGATAGTTCAAAGTACAGCTGCAAGACTTTTAACTAGTACAAAAAAAAAACTTGGCTCCTCTTTATCTTTCGGATTTACTGACTGAATATTGCCCCAATTTTTCTCTCTGGTCATCCAACCAGAGATTGTTGTGCATCCAGAAGTCGAAGCTGAAATGTAGGGGTGACCACGCCTTTTCGGTAGCTGCACCCAGATAGTGGAATGCTCTGCCCCTCTGTATTAGATCTGCACCATCACTATCTGTTTTTAAATCTAAGCTAAAAACATCTCTTAGATTTGGCATATTGCCAGAATAAAATAAAATTGACATTGACATTGACAATAAAGAGGAATATAGTGTTCTGCATGTAATTATAGAGTTAACTTGGTACTAAAGGCAGGTTTCCACTTCTGTTTTGAACCTATGCTTTTGCATCATAGTTCTGTATTGGTGTGCCTGCGTCGTTCAGTGAGTACAAAGGCAAAGTGCTGTATTCAGATAAAATGCCTTAATTTCTGAAAGAATTATACATTTTATAAATAAACAAAAGCAATTTAAGTTGTGCACTCAAAAGTACATATTCAATTATTTCAGCCTTAAAAACAAGTTAAAGCACGTGAACCTCTTTAGATTTAGGTACATATTATTTAATATACATATTGATTAGCACTGTCGCCTCAGTCCCAAGTTCGAGTCCCGGCTCAACCGGGCCTTTCTGTGTGGAGTTTGCATGTTGTCCCCATGTTCGCGTGGTTTCCTCCGGGTGCTCTGGTATCCCACACAAGTCCAAAAACATGCAAGGTAGTTTAAGTGAATTGAAGACTCTAAAATTGCCCCGTATGTGTGAGTGAGAGTCCCCCAGCCACTGGGGGTTGCGTTAGGAAGGGTGTCTGGTGTAAAACCTGTGCCAAGTCCAATTATGCGGATCATGGATGGTCCGCTATGGCGACCATTAACGGGAGCAGCCGAAAGAGGAAGAAACTGTATGGTTGCTCTTTAGTCACTTAAATAATAAATAAATATTTTCAATTTACTATGATGCTCTGTGTAACTACAAAAAAAATCAAATTAATTAATGGCAGGTGCTATTTGGTTCAAATAATGGTATATGCTATTTTCACCCTAGTGCAAATAGTGGAAAATATTATTTGCACTCCAACCCTGGGGCAAATAATGTTAGATAGTAATTGCACCCTGGTGCAAATAGGGTCAGATACTATTTGCACCCATATTTGAATACTAACACACAGTATGATCATCACTGCAGTGTGTTTATTTCATTTATTTAGAGATCCACATGCACTCTATATTTACCCCTACCCCTAAACCTAACCTTAACCTTACTTTAGAAAAAATAACCTTGGTTTTACTACAGAAATTGTAGTACATGTAGTACAACATGGTATTTTTTGTCAATTTTTTGTAAACAAAACTAACCATGGATTCTATATTACCACCATATTACTGTTCTAACACCATGATTAATTGCATTAAAACTATGGTTTCTGTCAAAAAACTTGGTTACTACAATATTAGTAATACAGTGATACAATCTACTCACATGTGATACCGAGCCACGGGAACGAATGCAATCGTCAGACCCCACCTCCAGATCAAACCCTTCTCTGTGCTTCCCAACATTCACTTTGGCCCAAATCACTGCAATGAAATCAACATTTGTATTTATTTGTATCTATTATTTTAAGTAGTATTAAAGGAAATATTAAGAGTGGAAACAGGAAATCAGGTGGGAAAAAGAGTATGACAAGAGGTGGATTTGAACCACGGTTGCTGGGATACCAGAATACATTCACACACCGTCTTTACACCCCACACCACTGCAGCAACATTTATTGTTTAATTTGTCATATAGTTGTGTGGTTCAACCAGACTATTGGGGTGCAATTAGCTGCCCAGTGTGGCAGATGCTTTTTACACAGAGGTGCAAATAGACACTCTGTTAAATTTATACCTACTCGCTTGACTAACACAAAATATGTGTAATTTTAAAGCTTAGAAGCTGGGCTTTACAATGCAAATAGGCACTTTAACCAACTCTTGCAGGTGCTTTTTAATTAGTTGATGAAGTGGAAATGTTCAGTTATATATATTATAATGAAATAGGATTATTTACTGTACACCACTGTCAAACATACAGTCAAAAATGGTAAATGGTCTGCACTTATATAGCGCCTTTTTAACCTTAGCGGTATTCAAAGCGCCATACACTGCGTCTCATTTACCCATTCACAGACACAGTCACACACCAATGATGGCAGTGCAGCCATGCAAGGTGCTAGCCTGCCATTGGGAGCAACTTGGGGTTCAGTGTCTTGCCCAAGGACACTTTGGCATGTGTAGTCGTGTGGGCCAGGATTCGAACCGCCAACCCTACGATTAGTGGACAACCCGCTCTACCACCTGAGCCACAGCTGCCCCAAAACATCATACTGGTCGGACAGGTCCCGAGTAGAATACAACAAATATTGTTGTAAATATTGTTTTGTAAAAGCCCAGAGAAAAAGCCGTTTATAAGTTGTTAACAGATGTGTATACTTGTAACTTCATGAAACTTAAACAGAATTTAAAAACAGCAGATGATCCGGATTTAAAAGAGTCCAAATACAAAGTGATATGAATCTTGGAGAAAATGCTTAGCTACTTTAGATATTTTTTTTATCGTGTGGATGGGAACACTTTGAACCAGA